>NW_026515529.1:0-361147 GCF_014898815.1 Panonychus citri | reverse complement strand
CAACTGCTGGTTAGGGTTAATTTTAGGCATCATGGTGAAAATAATTAAAGATGAAGATGATTTTATCACAGATCATATACAGAAAAAAGAGAACAAGGAAACAGAAATGATGAGAGAGAGAGAGAAAAAGAGACAAGAATATATAAGAAGAGAGTCACAAAAATGTCAACAGTAGAAGGAAGAAGATGAAAAAATAAACATATAAGTCGAGTTAATAATTGGGTTGATTAGAGAGAGAGAGAGAGAGAAACACTTAGGAGAGTCAGAGTGAGAGAGAGCAAAAATCAACGTTGAGTTTATATTGTTTTCTATGATGATGATTATCTTTGTTATAAATTGTGATCGAAAATAATATTATTCACTAATGTGACATATCATTGAAGCACCGAAAACTATAAAGTGAAAATCCTTGAGGTTAGTAAACAATTTTTCATATTTCATGAGTGATTCATGTTATTATTTTTTTTTCTTTCTGATTGTTTATTGTCTAAAGGGTAAATTGTAATTGTTGTGTTACTGGTGAGATGATGATGAGGTTGTAATGATGATGAGAGATGTGTGTGAGTGTGATGATAGAAGATATAATTTGGGAGTGTTACAAGAAGGTAGTAGACGAGTTAGCAACAGTTTCAACTCTCTCTTTCTTTTTTTTTACTCTTATTCCACACACACACACTTTCCCTTTGCAGTGTTGTTGTTTGTCTACTTATCCCCTCTCACTGAATCTCAAGGTCTCTCAGGCCAAAGAAGAAAAAAACAACATGTTACAACACTGAAAGAGAGATTGAAAGAGAAAGAGAGAGAAAGGAAAGAATAAAAAAAAATTCTTTTCCAAAATGAAAAAATATCCAAACGAGAAGATGATTCAAAGAGTTTCAATTGAGAGAAACTATTGTACAATCAATTCCTTGTTCTGGTGAATTCAGAGGTAATGATGGTGGTGGTGGTGGAATATAAATGTTACTTTCACATAAATACACTCACACATACACGGAACTAGAACACAAATGAATAATAGTTCCTGTAGATATTGTTATTAACAGAAAATCATGAAATCGAATAAAAAAAAGAAAAGAAAATTATTTCAAATGTTAGACTTGTTGTTGTGTCAAAAAAGGTAATAATAACGATGATGATGAGGGAGTGAAAGAGAGATAGTGAGTGAGAGAGAGAGAGAGAGAGAGAGAGAGAGTGAGTGAGTGAGTTATAAAAAAGTGGGTGAGAGTCAACACTAAATGGTTAACTGTTATGTTACTGGTTAATTAACTAGGCTAACGGGAAGGCTACTCGAAAAGGATTCAAGGTAAACCGTAAATAATGTTTGCTGGTAAGTAAAAGTTACCAACCTTTTAACAACAATTTGAAACTAATATTTACAACAATGAAAAAATGGCGATAATTGATTAGTTAGATGGAGAAATTAACAATTATCAATCAACTATTTGATTCAATTTGATTTTTACATTGTAACTTATGACCATATACTTGATGGGATTTTATATATAAAAAAAAATGAAAGAGGGAAACTGAAATGATAATGATGATGATGGTTTCTCACTTTTACATTAACATTTGAAGGTTAAATGATTGTTTTTCAGTTAAAACAATTAGTATTTATAATTTAGGGAAACAATTATCTAACAATTAATATTATTATAAACACAATCAGTGAATATAATAAACTAGCAACTACTAGAGTATTGGGTTGAAACAAAATGGCGACTGATACAAATTTAAACTGTGTTGTTATTTTAAGCATAAAAGGTTAGGGTTAAGTTGCGTCATGTTGCTAAGGCAAATCAAAAAGGTTACAAGGTGATGATAAACAATCATATTAATATACTACTAATTAATTGATAGATTTACTTACAAATGATTAATTGACTAAGATTGTATGAGAGACAATTTATTGTGTTAATTGTTGTATTGGTTTAGTTGATTGATTAAGTGTCCAAGTTGATTGAAGGTTGACCACAAATCAGGAATATAAATATTATATGGATTACATGTAATTCTGAGAGAGAGAGAGAGAGATGAAATAAGATTATTAGAATTGAAAATTTTGGGTGTGACCTCAGGGAATCACTTTCAGTTAATTGTCAACAATTTAGGTCAATCAGTTTGGGAATAGAGTTTACAATGAGAAAATGATATTAATATAAAAAGAGAAGATGATGAGACAAAAGCTAAAAGAGATTCCGTTAGGCCTAATGAATGGAAATTTGGTTAGAAAAGAAAATCGAACTCAAGGTGAAGTAATTAATTATTTTAGAATTTAAGAAATTGGTTATTACTGTTAGAAGAAGATAGGAAATTGATTAGTAAATTGTTGAGATTATGTGTGTTACAGAAATTGAGAAAATGATGAAATAAGGAAGCAAAAAGTTAGCAAGAAATTATCATAGATGGAAAACTGGTTCATTTTCGGTTTTGTTTATCTTCTAATTAAAGTTACCTGGTCAGTTAATCAATGAATGAGATCATACACACAATTGATCATGCGATCATGGAAACAAGAATTAACTATCACAATTAAGATGAGAAGTAGAAAAAAAAAGTTGAAGGTTATCAAGATATTCAATGGTTTCCACTTCTCGTTTGTATTTACCAATAGGAAGGAATAGTTTTTTTTCTGTTTATTGTTAGTAAATTGAAATCACAAATTATATTCCGCAATTTACTAATCATCTTAATCGTGATTAGATTTAGCTTCCTTAGCGATCAAGTTCAAGTTCAGGTTAATCGTTTCTCTCTCTCGATAAACAATTAACAATCAACTAAAAAGAGAGATTTGAATGAGAAAAAGATTCAGAATATTAAAGATAAACATGGAAAGTGAATGTTTAACATTTAACCCTGACCCCGTTTACGATTAGTGTTTGATAAGTGACGAAGTTGATTATATGATTGTTGATCCTTGAATTGTTTCAACAATTAAAATGGTAAATGATAAAATTTAGATAATTTCAAATGGTTAATTAAAGTAAACTGAATGTTCTTGATGGAGAGAGAGAGAAAGAGAAATTCATAATTTCTGTTTTCTCGGATCATCTATCAAGTCCAGTTTTCGGTTTTGGGTGAAATGATTATCACAATTAAACAATCAGTGTGTCATTAAGATTGACACTGACCAGAAAATCAAATATAATCATTACACCGTTAAGGTTAAAAATCAAACAGTAACAATTAAGTTAATCGTGTATCATATTAATAATCTTGATCAATCTCAAGGAAATCAAAAGCAATATAAACAGTTCAACTTATTGAATAAGTATATTGATGATGATGATGATGGAGAGAATTGATTGAAATTAGTTAATCAATACAATGAAAGGTTAATTTTAAAAGGGAAAAAGGTAAATTGTTGTTGAGTGAATAACATGTAACCGGAATAATGAGAGATTATTGATTGAAATGATTGAGAAATTAATTGAAGAAATAGAATTACAATATTTCATCAGAACATTTTTCTATCTGTTTTTGTTTTCTAAATCGATTCCATCTTTTCTTGATTATTCTTGGTACTCATAAATCAACAAACAATTACAATCATAACCTTCATCTTACCTTTCAAGTAAATGATTTAATTCCGTGAGATTGATTAACCAAAACACCAAAAAAAAACCACAATTGATCAAGATTGATTTTCAAGATTGTCGTTTGTTGTTGACAAGCTTATGACAAAATTTTCCAAAATGTCAGAGATTTTAGCTTTCAAACAGATTATCACAGTTAATTGTGGTCACTAGAGTGTTACCTGTTTATACAACAGTAAGAATAGAAAAATAAGAACAACAATTAAGTAAACAAAAAAAGAAACACAATTAAATGAAATTACCTTGTCTCTAGTTACGAAAAGGAAAATCAATTGAAACAAATTCAATTCAATAATTTCAAGCGAAAGGTTAAAACTCAAAGTAACCCAAATGTTGGATGTTCACCTTTACTCTTTGACACAAACAAATTTGCCCTTTAACACTAAAGTAAAGTAATTAAATCAATTGAATCAATTAATTAGTAAAATGAAAGGAAATTAATTAAAAAATAATCAAAAGAAATTGTAACAAACAAAGTCAACAGAAAAATTTGTCCATCGAACAGATGGTAATTACCGAATAGAATATGCGAAATTTTGAATTCGAAAAGATATTCGAGTATTCTATCGGTATCTGTTCTTGCGTAGAAAAGAAATGTAAAAGTAGATATCGATAGAGTAGTTGAGTATCTGAAATAATTTTCGATTTCTTAATTTTTGGCTATTAATTAATCGCAATTAAAATATTTCCATGAAAATTAGTTGATAGTTAGGCGATTATGATTGAAATCGATAGATTTTTTTATGCTCTACAAGAAGAAGGTTATTTTAAGATTGAAAGGGATTTCGGTGGAAAGTTATTGAGAAGGAAATTGGAAAATGATTAATGATTAAAGATGGAAATTTATTTTAGTTTAATTGGCTTTAATCATCGAATTGGTTGTAATTAACTTTGGAAATAAATTATATTCTCTGGACAAAGGAGATAATAGTGGTTGTCATTTAACGATGAATTTACAGGATGATAAAATATTGGAATTGGAATGAGATGATAATTGGAACAGAATTAATATTGATCGAAAAAATTTTTTTCGAAATTAATTTGTTCGTAATTAATGTGACATTTTATATTCTTTTTGGTTTTCGTTTTACAATCACATGTTGAATTTGAATATTTTAGGTCCTTTTGGATCGATGTCACTGACAAAGATGCTCTTCCGATCGGACGAGATGGTCAAATCATGAGGTTGACGAAAACCCGAACGAGGTTTCCATGCGTTTACAATACGTTCTGTCGCCAAGTTGAATATGATTCCTTCTGATTGTGATTCGTCTTCGGGAACACTTAAAGCGAACAGTAAATCACCGACGTGATCAATGGCAAATATACGATTAAATCTCGGATGGTTAATGTTAAAGGTCAGAATTCCAGGTTGAGTTCGATCAAGACCCGCAGTGTAACATAAAATCCTTCGTTTTTCCCGATCGGCAACACAGATCAGATTCTCTTCCTCCAATAGAACTAAACTATGAGGTATCACCATATTATCTGTGGGGAAAATAAAAAGACGATAATTGTGAGAAAAAATGGGAAATTGAAATTCGAAAGAGAAAAACAAAAGATAGAAAACCTTTTATTCCAATTTCGGACAGAACTTTTCCCGAAGGTGATAAAATTAATATCCTCGAATTACAATAACCATCGCTAATATAAACTAATCCAGTTGAAGCGACAACAACATCGGTAGGAAGACAAAAGTGATTCCAATCACGTCCTGGTTGAAAAGGTTCACCCAAGACCAGGTCGGGTTTTTCGAGATCGTCCCGTTTGAACCTGAATACCTGTTGAAGAGCGACATCAGTTAACCAAATATTACCTTCCCGATCCAAACTGATTCCATGGGGCATATAAAATCTAACATGTTCAGAGGAATATGATTCATAGCAATTAGCTTAATTTAATCGAGAAAATTTTGAACACAATTCTAATCACTTACTTATTCGCTCCCCATGATTTGATCACTTTTCCGGTTGTACCATCGACAACGAAGATCGTATCATTGGCTATTGGTCCTTTATTGATCTTCTTATAATGTTCCGATATGTCAAATGATCTGAAAGTCAATTAGATTGATTAGTTTGAAATGGAATTGACCTTAAGGTGATAAATTACCTGTGATCCCAAACATGGTCACCTCGGTGAAATATGTAAATCGAATTGTTCTTGTGACTTGCAATTCCAGCAATTTGACCCAATTTACTGAGAAAATCGCTTTTAGGCCAATCAGTATCTTCGGTGATTCTTGGATAATCAATCTCCCAACCCGAATCTTCATCTCTCATGTCACCGAATTGCTTTGTTTTTGTCCAAAAACAAGAATCGGAGAAAACAATTAAATCATCTAATCATCATGATCAATATTAAATCAAAGATTTACCTGTAAGGATTTTTGTGATAATATTCCTGGTTCATAACCAGCAATAAGATCCTCATTATCAATCAGAGCTTGTGGATTCTGATTGAATTCATAATAAGCTCCATTTCCGGGTTTGATTAGATTTACAATCAGCCAGCAAATAAAAATGATTAACTGGCTTCCAATTTGATTAACCATAATCAGCTAATTAACTCTATTGATAAACACACTGATTAATTGGAGGTTATTGTTGATTGTTTTCACTTTGATCCTTTTGGAAACCAATTCAATTTGTCTTATAAATCAAACTTTTTATTTGTTTCTTACTTCAATTTAAGTTAATTGTTTAGACTTAGAATTTAAATTATAATAACTTATTAGGATAAAAATTTATTCTTCAATATGTTACAATGAATTCTTATCACTTTTCTCTAGTAAAATATGTGATATATGAGTAGAAAGATGAACTTTACCTTAGGGTATTCGGTTACTACCATGGTAACGATAAGAATAGTTTATTGATTTCAATTCGAGGTATGAATGAACTTGCGCTGAACATTTCGATTACATGTTTACCTTATCGAATTAAATATTGGACATGAAATTGAATCAACTAGTTTCAGTTATTACGAAATCAAATTCATTGGAATGAAATAATTTTCGATTGTTCAGTTTTATTTTTTTTCGATGATAAAAGTTGGTTAATCGTAATTAGAATTGATGACAGTTTAAATTAGTCATCTAATTGAAAATTCCATGAATAAGATGAAACATCAATTAATCAGAACTTCGAATAGATAGAAAATTCTTTCGATTGTTGTATCAGATTTTACTCTTTCGGTTCTTCCAATTCCGTTGAGTTCGCGCTTAAAAATTGAGCGTTTTCATTGATAACACTTTAGAATCCGTTATATCCTTTTCAAGGCCTTTGGTTGGTTCGAGAATAGTCAAAGTTGTGGTGGAAAAAAGCGGAATCATGAGTGTTACTTTTCAACCTTTACCAAGATGAAGAAAAGAGGAAGACCTTGGATTGTTGGTGTTGAATGAATTTGCTGAATCTTGTTCAGTCTCTTTCTCTCTTTTTACATGAATACGTAGATTATTTGAAATTGTGATGTAAACTACTGACAGCGAAAGTGAACTTTTTGCTTCATGGAGAACTGAAAGAAAGAGAAAGAGTTAGAGAGAAAGTTCTAACCAGCGGAATGGCTGAAAATTCTTGTTTTCATCTTCTCTGATTAGTCTTCTTGTTGACCTTGGTTCTTTGACACTCCTAACTGGTTATCATTTAGAAGAAAAGAAAACACGAAATTTTCTCCATTTTGTTTCTTTTCTACTTGTTTTCTACCAGAACAATTCAGCTTTCGATGGTGAAAAATATCAGAGAAGAGAGAGAGAGGAGCGATTATCATGATAATAATGTTGTTTTCAATTTTGTTCCAAAGACCTTCAGCTTTATCCTCTTCATGATTTGTCTTCAGGGGATGGAAACACTTTCACCATTTCAGAGTCTGGGAATTTCTTAAACAAAGGTTATACAATGAGGTAATTGAAAAAGTGATTGGGTTAATTGTTGACTTTCTGAGACTTTGATTGACAATTTGTTGATTTCAAATGTAATTGTCGTTATGATGGTGACAGTTTTTCTTTATCAGTTGATTTCGTTTTCATGCTGATTCCAGGGTTAAGGTTAATTAGTAGAGTTTGATCTTGGACGTTTAATGGAACGTTAATCTTTCGTCTTCCTTTTGATTCCAATTGATTGTCCCAAAATTTAATAGCTCATGGTGACTCTTTATCATTCTCTTCAATTCGAGTTGTTCAGGTCTTTTGGTTATCTGTCCTTGACCTCAAATCGTTTGACTCAATCAGAACTTATCATTCGATTAACTCGATATTAATCATGTCTTACGGCTTTTCCTTGTTCTTCCCTCTTCTGGTTAAAATGTTTCTTCGAACATTCATTTTTTTAATGTTCTCAATTCTTTCCTTAATTTTCTTCCGCAATCTTCCCAATGCTTTCAAATTGGACACCATTTTCTCTGAGGTGAACAAATGAAGAACGAAATTCACCAATTTATCATGATCAATATGAGCAAATGACTAAGAGGAAAATTGAAACTCCAATTGAAAGAAACTCATAAATTTGACCATCAAATCCTTCACCTTGATTGTCCTTCATCATCTAAGGACCAATTCACCAGGACCAATGAACAGATTACTCAGAACTCAACCTGGAAATAAAGAAAGTAATCGAAAATTAGTTAATTTAATCACAACTAATAAGAGAAATAAAAAAAACAACCAACCTTATAGGTAACCGGTAAGTCACAGTAAAGAAATTAAATTCAAACCGATTGTCTCTCCAATCTTAGTGTCCCACCTTGATTGTCGTGGACAATCAAATAATCGGTCATCTCTAATCACAATTAAATCTTTTCGAGGAACAATTAATAAAGAAAGAGATGAAAATATAGACCAAAACACCAAAATGATCAGCAAACGAAGGGAAATAAACAAAGTAAACAAAGGAAACAGAATCAAATTAAATTGAACAATTAACTAATTACCATAGTACAAGTACCATTTATTAACACTTAACAATCAATAGAAATCTACTTAAGTTGATTGATAGAATTAAAAAAGATAATTAATTGCAAGGGTGACCCAAAGAGAGTAGGTAACGAAAACATAAACAAATTAATCTCCGTGACTATCAACACATTTGTTTCTCTTTCTTTTAATTTTCTCTTTCTATTTCTCTGTCTAATTTACTGTCTACGTTTTTCTTTCAACTGAAACCAAAACATCACCAATTGTGTTTTCCTTTCCCTTGGTCTCTTAATTGTTTCACTTAAATTGTTTCTAATTTATTTAATTCCATTCAAGTATAGAGTAATATCAATCTTCCAGTAATTGACAATCACAAATTAATGGTAAGAAATTAAGAAAAAGCAAATCAACCGATGATAAACATCATATGTTTTCCTATTTATTTACAACCTTGAAGGTTTGTATTTGTATTTTTTTTTCCTTTGTGATTTTTTTGTTCTTTTTCTGTTTATTTAACTAATTGTCTAATTTACAATTAACTATAATTGATTCTAATTACTAGCTGACATCCCGGACATCATCTGATTGAGTTACACTGATTGGTAAACATAACAATGTCTTCAATTAAATATCTCGGTAAATTGCGGTTAACCATTAATTTGGGTAATCTATTGTCTCCAAGAAAGATCTCACCATCAATTATTACATCTTCTCCATCATCATTATCATTTTCTTCATCATCCTCATCACAACAACAACAATCACCACCTTGTTGTTCATCTAAAATATCATCATCGCCATCTTTAACTTTACCATCACAAGTTTCATTATCTTCCCATCTTCATCATTCTCACCAATATCCAACTATAATTGTCACCGGTCAGTGTCTACAATCAATATTCCGATGAACGATTTAAGTTCTGATGAAGAAATTACTCAATTGTCTAGTTTAGCAGTTTCGCCAGATCTTACCAATCGTTATATCAGTTACAAGAGACACTTTAAGAGTAAGTAAAACAGATTCTAAATAGAATAGAACAAAAAATATTCTATTCTCAAAATTTTCTATTCTAAATTTAATTTTACTTCCTTTTGTTTTCCCTCAGATAAAATCAAAGAAAACAATATCGATCCGAACGGAGTATTTGCTAACAATGAACTGGATCTATCGGAAATTAAGGTTTACGGTTTCGATTATGATTATACTTTGGCTGTTTATAAAGAATCTCTTCATTATTTAATCTACAATTTAGGACGTGATGTGTTAATTAGCAAATACAAAGTGAGAACTTTCATTAAGTTTCTTCTCTTATTGTTTCATTGAATTTTTGCTAATTTTGTTTACTTATCTTCATCTTAAAGTATCCAAAGGAATCAAATCGTTTAATTATATTCCCGATTTTGCAATTCGAGGCCTTCATTATGATATTGAACACGTAAGAAAAAAAATCTATTGAAATGTTTACTATTTTGTTTACCCAATATTATTTTGTTTATATCAATTTCATAGGGACTTTTGACTAAGATC
The DNA here is from genome assembly GCF_014898815.1 of Panonychus citri. NCBI lineage: Eukaryota > Metazoa > Arthropoda > Arachnida > Trombidiformes > Tetranychidae > Panonychus > Panonychus citri. The sequence continues at coordinate 351,114 of NW_026515529.1, read as the reverse complement.
GACTCGTTTCATCAAATTCAACTTGGATGTGTATACAGAGGATTCAGCCCTTTATCCGATGAAGAAGTGACCCAAATATATGGTGGTTGTTACATCTCCCAGTCATTGATTAAACCTGAAGATGATCATCCAAAGATGAAACAATTAAATGATCTCTTCTCTGTGCCAGAAATTTGTTTACTTGCAAATGTAACTGAATATTTTATCAGGAATAATATTCCCTATTGTCCAGAGATACTTTTCTATGATGTTCAATCGGCTGTGCAAAGTATTCACCCTGTGATGCATCAAATGCTTGATCGTGATAGAATCGGTGATTATTTAGAAAAGCGACCTGAACTTACAGAATTTCTTACTCGACTTCGAGTTGCCAAAAAGAAAATGTTCCTAATCACAAACAGTCCTTTCGATTTTGTGTAAGTCTCGGTGTATATATAATTCACTTTATATCAACATAACAGAAATCAATCAATTCCAGATTAATTTAATTGTCTAATTTTCAATTTTCAGAGACTGTGGCATGAGATTTATGATTGGTAACAATTGGACAGATTTATTTGACATTATTATTGTTCGAGCTCGAAAGCCAAAGTTTTTCAATCAAGCTCATAGGTAATCATTTTATTCACTCATTTGATTGTTGTAATTTCTTTTTTATTCAACTAATTTAAATCTCTCTCTTAATCTTTCAGACCTTTCAGAAGTTATCAACCTGATACTGATTCACATACATGGGAAGAGGTGACTCGTTTTGAAAAGGGTAAAGTTTACATGGAAGGGACAGTGAAAAAGTTACTCGAACTGACCGGTTGGCATGGTAATAATATCCTTTATTTTGGTGATCAAATTTACGCTGATTTAGCTGATTTAACTCTTTTCCATGGTTGGAGAACCGGAGCTGTAATTGGTGAACTTGAGGTATCAATCTAAATGATAATCTACTCGACTCTCATGATTAACTAATTTCTTTATTCTTTTTCCTCTCCTAATAGAATGAGATTAATATTCTGAATTCTGAGGAGTTTTCAGAGGCAATCAGTGAATTACAAGCAATCCAATTGCTGATCGATGAACGTCAAAGAGACACATGCATCTTAAAGTCGCCTCTCCATGCCGAAGATTTGTTACAATATTTATTTCGAGATCGAGAAGTTCTCAGATTGAAATCGAAAAGTTTATTCAACCCACAATTCGGAAGCATATTTAGGACACATCATAATCCGTCCTACTTTTCCCGTCGACTTTTCCGTTACAGTGACATTTATATGTCACATATTACGAACTTGCTGAACTATTCAGTTAATCACATTTTCTGCCCTCGAAGGGGATCATTGCCCCATGAAAAGATGTCCCCAGTTATCAAAGTTCGGGAAATTCAATATTAATCGGCAAGGAAAACCCTGTGGTTTACTAATTGCTGATGATTAGAAATCAAGATTATGGAAATTAAAAAGAAGCATGAAAATCAACTCAATCATGACTATGGAATCAATTGAGATCTAAATCAGAGTTAATTGTTCACTTGCAGCTCAACAACCAATTTGGACAGAATCATCTAGATCAGTCATTTAATTAATCACAGTAATTAACCGCTCCAATCTTTAACCAACAATTTATCTTTATCATTTGTTGAATAGACATTTAGATTTAATGATTAATTAATTGTAGCGATTAAGAATTAAAAAGGAATCTCAATTTCTTTGGCTTAGCTCTCTAAACAATTTACATGACTAATTAATCCTGATTTAATAAATCTCAATTGATTCACAATTATCGTGATGAAAAAAAACAAAATTCAAAGAAAAACAAATTGCTCATCTAATTAAATTAATTATCGTCAATACAAAACCAAGAAACCTGAATAGAAACAATCAAAGGATATTAATTGTTACAGTTTCTATTTGAAAGTCTAATCATAATTACAGAGCTTATAATTGTAATTAAATTAAAATGTATCTCTAAATTGTTTCAAATCAAAACTACGATGGTCAGTTTTCACTTTAAACTGGACAATCAACTTGAAGGAAAAATATTGTAACAATTTGTTTTATTTCTGGGAAAATAATTGAATTTAAATTGAAAACAATTAAACCATTTACAAAAAAAATTCGTATTAATCGATCGACTTCGGTGTCTAATATTAGAACTCAAAAATTAATTCACTATTATCGTAACCTATTCGGAAAAAAGGTTGGACTCAAATTTTGATTTCTTATTTCTCGAAAGTTAAATTAGTTAGGATTATAAAAAATATATCAATTGTATTTGTTAATTAACACATCACGTCCTAAATTGTAGATTAAATAATGAAGAGATTTTTTATAAACAGCCAAACTATAATCTTAATCGAAACCGTAAACCTTAATTTCCGATAGATCCAGTTCATTGTTAGCAAATACTCCGTTCGGATAGATATTGTCATCCTTATACATGTATCATCGTTAAAAAAAACGAAAGATGTGTTTTCCGTTTCCTCAACAAAATATCCGCGAATTTGAACTCAACTCTCTTGATTATTCTATAAATAGATGTTATTATTAAGTGCGAGTGATTTATGAGATATGATTCCCTTCAAGGTTATCAAAAAACTACGAGCCCGTTGCAAATGCGTTAATGAGAGGTAAGGTGAACGATGTTACATTAGATCTTGGCAACAGATTAAACAATCAAATTCTAACAATTGAATTAACATTCAAATGATCCAATCAATATATTAATCAATTTATACAAATGATATCTAATTAGCCATTTATGGTGAATATCTGGAGCGATTATATGTCAATCAATTGATTCTAAACAATCGAAAAAATCTAGTCTCCTTTAACGAACAATTTATCTTCATCATTTGTTGAATAGAAATTTAGATTTAATGATTAATTAATTGTAGCGATTAAGAATTAAAAATTTCAATTGATTCACAATTATCGTGATGAAAAAAAAAACAAAATTCAAAGAAAAACAAATTGCTCATCTAATTAAATTAATTATCGTCAATACAAAACCAAGAAACCTGAATAGAAACAATCAAAGGATACAAGGGAGCGAGCGATCAACATGATCGCTAAGCTTATACAATATTGTTAGCTTCGTATATGCAAGTTAATTTGCTAACTAAACTTCACGAATGCGTTCCTGGTTCCATACGATCGTATGTCGCAGACCAGGTCGTTTCGTGGACGTTTACTATTTCTCTCTCTCTCTCTCTCTCTCTCTTTCTTTAAAATCATTTTAACAACAATGCAACTGTTAAACAATACTAATATTTGAAGGATACGAAAAGAAGCAAAGTCAAAAGAAAGAGAAAATTTGAAAAATTATAACTTTTGATCGACCTTACAACAATCGTTCTATTTTTGTTGGTGCGGAATTTGAAAAGCTTGAATAATCGTGTCTCTGTAGCACATCAGGTTCTTTCTCAATGTTTGCATCAAAAAACGTGAATCGTATTAATTGTGTGATTAATTGTTACAGTTTTTTTTGAAAGTCTAATCATAATTACAGAGCTTATAATTGTAATTAAATTAAAATGTATCTCTAAATTGTTTCAAATCAAAACTACGATGGTCAGTTTTTCTTTAAACTGGACAATCAACTTGAAGGATAAATATTGTAACAATTTGTTTATTTCTGGGAAAATTATTGAATTTAAATTGAAAACAATTAAACCATTTACAAAAAATTAACTCTTTACACTTTAATTGTCCAAGTGGTTAGATTAACAATTAATCTTAAATCCTTAATCGCGATTAAAACTTCAGTTAATCACTTTATTGATTAACAAGATTTTAAGTATTAGATTATAATTTAAATCAAACCAATGGAAATGAATCTTAATCACTAATTATCGTTTCTAATTTGATTCTTGACCACAATTACTTTTAACTCTTGACCAGAGACAGTTGATTAAATTGTCAATTGATGATCAATACAATGTTTACAATTAGTTTCCGAGGACAATTAATTAATTACAATAGAAACTGTCATGTTGGACTTAATTGTAACCATCTAATTGTGTGTCCAGTTAATTATAAATCAACTTCGTTAATTATCAAATCAACAATTAATTCAAGACTCTCTATGTTATTGTTAATCATATTTGTGACCAGTTATTTATTAATCAACCTTAATCATGGGCAGCAATTAGTAACAATCAACCCGCCTTGGTCTTCAACCCATCGGACAATTAACTTGATCATCTCAACAATTAGTGATTGGAACAATTTAACAACATTTCTGGTTGATTGCTGGTTTTGGTTAATTACAATGATTATCTTGATTTCCCTGTTAATTGTTTGCTTAATTGCTTTGATAGTTACACTAATTATCTCATTGTTACTGTTTTATATCATCTTAATTACAACAACATCTAAATTTGTCTCATCAATTATACAATTAACTTTTGATAAACTTCATTTACGATTTGGTAAATTGTAACAATCAACTTAATTTCATCAACACAATCAAGTAAATTATTTCTCATCTCTTTATTTTGTAATTAACTGTCAATTGAATTTAATTTTATTCATCATCAAGAGATCAAACTTTCAACAATTAAATTTAATTTTAAATCAATTTTTGTCTTTCCAATCACAATTAACATAATTTAAACTTATAAAATTGATTTAATTGTTTCCATTAATTTCTTGTAAAATCTAATGTCTCTTAATATTTACTCATCGTGATTAAATTGTTAAGAGTTGATCAAATTTTAAGTAAACACAATTAATTTAATTGTTAATCATTTATTTACTTTAATTACATTGATTAAATTAGGTTAATAATCAATAAGCAATTGGTTTATAATAAGAAACAGAAACAATTAATATTTAAAGTGTCGCAAATTTAGTTATATGATTAACTGATTGCTGTTAATCAGCCAAGTTAATTAAGTGTATTATAAAATATCATTTGAAGGAAATAATCATTTTTAATTGTTATCAAAATGTAGTAGTTAAGAAATGAATCCAATTAAATCACAATCAAGACTTTTTTTGTTAATCATTTTGTATAATTAATCAAAATCAGTCACGTTTGATTAATGATTACGATTAATTTAAAGACGTTCATGATTAAATTAAATGAAAAAAACTGATGATTGATAATTAAGTTAATTTTTTTTTTGGTTTTAAGTAACGATTAGATTAACTAATTAATTGATTCATGAGTAAATAATGATAATTGTCAATAGACAAAAATCAAAGGTTAAATTGTTACCATTAAAGAGTTAATTGTTTTACTAATTGTTCAATCTAATCCACCAATAAATCAGTATAATTAAAATAATAGTTTAAATCGTTGAGTGTCTCAGATTGTTGAATCATTTAGACTTTTGCAATTAACGAGAAATTAAATTGTTACAAAACAGAATGAATTAAAGTTGATAATTAAGGCAATATTATCAAAGTTAATTGCTACAAATTTTGTCAATCATTTGTAAATGATGATTATCACAATTAATCTCTTAATTGTGATCAACTTAAGTAACGTTGCCCATTGAGTGTTTATGATCAGAGTTGAAACAATTAAAACTTAATCAAAGAAATTAAAATTAAGTCTAATTGTTGTATTACTTTGACCAAAGAATAAAAATAATTTTAAATGTTGATGAGAAATCAAATATTATCAGAATGATAATTAGTACGACAGTGATGAAGAAGATGATTAAAAATGATGAATGGATTGAATTCCAAAAAAATGGAACAATTAAGAGAAATTAAGAGAACAATTAACGAAAAAAAACCCGAATTTCTATTGATAACTTAAGTTTACTTTCCATCAAACGTATTAGCATTTCATGGAGAGATCTAAATACTTAATTGTATAAACAAAATGGTCTAAACAATCAAGAAGCAGCGGTGATAATTAAAGTGATCAGATTGTGTATTTAAAGAATGAGAGAGAGAGAGAAAAGGGAATTGGAGATGATTTCTGGTTGCGAATTCAATTAACTGCTTTTGCGATTTCATTCTGATTCCGATCTCGATTTTTGAGTCTCATGTTTTGTATTCAAAGTGAATGGAGGATAAATATTATATGAAGATGAATGTAGATCTTATTTGGTTAAGTTTGGTGTAAGTGTTTCTTTTTATATAAACGTTTCCATACAATCATTGATTTGAATATGTTGAGTTTTACTCTATTGGGCTTTGTCCTTTTTGGATGCAAGGAATGGTAATTTTGTTTTAACTCTGTAATCAAAGAAGAAATAAAAACAATCACAATTAGAATTAGAATTAGGTTAATTAATGAGAAGAGAGAATTTCAATTGATGCATTTTGAGGGAAAAGGAAAAATCAATTGCAGTTTAAATTGTTGTTACTGTTTAAACCAAAATAATAGTGATTAAAGGTTATGTTTTTTGTTTCTGTCAATCTATTCATCTCAATTTCACAATTAAATGGTTAATTGTCTTCCTGATCAATTTAATTCTAGAGAAATTAAATCACAAAGGATATTGGTTGGTGTTTTCATCATCACCACAATTAAAATGATGATGATGAAAAGCTGATCCAATATTGTTAACTGGAATAGCTAAATTGTGACTGATTAATCATTTCCAGAGTAAATAAAATAGTCATGATTGTAAATGAAACAAAACGAAAACTTAATTTCCAACTAATCAAATAATCAAATTAGACTAAATAATCAGTCAATTATGACAACATGAACAGTGAATTATTCAGTACATTCATGGTGTTTATAATTGGTGACGCATGCAACTTGTTGAACAAAGTACAATGCAATCAAAGTCTATTTAAAATTCACCACTATGAATATGATAATAATCATCATCTCGCTTGATAATATGAATAACAATCTACAATTAATTTCCAATTGTTGGAGACAAAAAGGTAAATGAAAGGTCATATAGTAAATGTATAATGAGATACGCTTAGTGTGAGAGGATAATTAAAGATTAAATAGTGAAAATGTATCTGTATAAATACACATAAAGGTAACCAGGGTGGGTCAATCATGGTAAACTTTGTTACCAAATTTAGTGCATGTAATTCAAGTGATGTAATTGATGTAATGTATCTGCGCATATATGAAAATCCTCTATATCAAACATTATCATCATCATTAACTGTACATTGAATTTACTGTACAATGAAAGCAAGATAATTTTACATGGAGATGTAATTGTTTGTCAAAAGATTAGAAGGTAAATTGAAATCACCAGAGAAACCAAAGTATTCAAAATGAACACAATTTCCTAAAACATATAACGGGATTGATCATTTCATTCATTACTATTGAAACTTTGTGTTATCTTTTTGATAACCTTAACTACCTCTTACTTTTTCCCTTTCTCTGGGGTTTTGTGTATATCAAATAAACAAGAGGGTAAAGAAAAGAAAGAGAGGTGGAAAGAGAAAAAGAAAGTCAGTTAATTGTCAAGGTCGATGGCCGCTTGGTTCGAATTCACTTGACGATGAAAAATTGAAAACTTTTTCTACATACATGAAACCTGAGAATATCATAATCGATAAAAAAACAAAGTATTATAACTAATGAAAGAGAGAAGATAGTCTTTGATAAAGACGGATTTAGAAAGGAGAGAGAGAGAGAGAGAGAGAGAGAGAAGGGACATGAATCTCTTCCATTGTAATTCTGGGAGGGGCATTATTGCTTTTTGATGAAATTCTCTTCTCTATTTAGATAGGAACCAAGGATGGAATAAAATTTGAAATAGAAAAGAAAAGCTTGCATCATGGTGACAATGTTAGAATGAAATGTAAATATTGCATCAATTGAAACGAAATGTATCATTCGTAAAGAGAAATATACTCACTGGGAGCAAACACCCTCCATTTGGGCGCAAATGGTTCCAAGATGACCATCGATAACTGTCTTGTTCATCTCGTAGACCTTTGGAACGGAGAAGAGGCCAAGATACATCATGGTAACCAAAGTCATTCCATTGAACCAGGCACCAACATACGTCAAACACCAGAAAGCGATAAAGTACTAGAGAGAGAGAGAGAGAGAGGAAATTAAGGATAATGATTACAATTAAAATCAACAATTTGAGGGCATTGTAACTTCAAGTGCTTTAGGATGGTTCCTTTTTTTCTGTATCAATACAATAGCCTCAAGAAGTAAAAAAACAACAATCTAAGAATGGGTACTGATAGTACTTGAAAAAATGGCTGAGTAAGATGAGTAAATATAGATTAATGAAATAGAATATAAGATAATTAAGTTTATCAGTGAGTGAGCTTAATGAAGGGTAAGTGAGTATGCGAGTGTGTGAGTGAGCATAAAGACTCTTAACTACACGATTAAACTCATTACTAATTATATAATGGTAGTTGTATTAGTGATGACCTTGATTCCAATTGAAAACATACACCACGTTGAACATTTTCTCATCTTCAATTAGTATCGATACATCAAAAAGAAACCAATCTTTCAAGCGATTGAGGTGAGAGAGAGAGAGAGAGAGAGAATAGGGGAAGTAGAAGATGATGGAAAAGGAAGTGACGACAAAGAAAAAGAAGATGATTCAGGTGAATAAATAGACATAGAGAGTTCAGAAAATCATGATGAGTACCTTGATGGAATCGACAATATCCTCAACGAGGAAGATACTTTTCAACTTTAATAAGATGACGTTGAGATGCTTAAGAGTTTTGTCAACTAACTCATGAACCTTTTCCTCAGATGGGATAATATCCATTTCAATATATTGCCTGAAAGGATTGTGTTGATTGAGGTGTTTTAAAGACCAATGCCAGAAGAAGATGCGTCATGACGATGATGAGCCAGACAAAAACGACAAATTGGTAAGAAAAAGAGAAAGAGAGAAAAAGACAAGATTATAAAAACATGACATTAGAACAACTATCGGAGCAATCATGCAGTTCAGAATTTTATCATCTGAAGAGGAAAACAAGTAAATAGGTAATAAAAAAATAGTATAAAAGGGGAATAAGATGATGAAAACGATGGAAGAAGACAATTTACTTGAAAGGATGTCCTTCGTCGGTCTTTTGGACTGCTTGCATGATGTTGCTGTAGATTCGATAGGCAAGGGTTGATCCAAGAATCAAGAGCGATCCATTCGCGATGACAGAGATAATTGAACAACATGCCAACGAGAGGAGTAGTAAAAGTCCACCAACGAAAACTACTCCACTTTTTTTCAAATCACGCCAATAGAGGAGATCGGTAACTGTTGAGAGATGAAAACAATCAATTAGTAACAGTATGAATATTAATCAAGTGATGGAGAGAGAGAGGATGGATTAAGTTGAGATTAAATTTGGGTGAAAAAAATGAACAAATCAGTTTTCGTATCTTTAACAATCAATCATTCCAATTGAATGAAGATTATCATGATTAAAGCTCAGTATCATTACATGATATTGAACAATATTAACACCACGTTTCAGATAATCATTATCACCTTTCTAATTATCAGCAAGGTGAAACTCAGAGAAACGATGAAAAATCAAGAATAGAATATGAATTTTTCTTATCAATGTCTTTTTAAATTATTCTTTTTACTCTTTCTATTCTTCTGTCTACTTAATTCATCTCTTTCTTTCAGAAAAGTTACCACACACTTTTCTTCACTACGACAGCACTTTTCTGGTGAATCTCTTTCTTTTAATCAGAACAAGAGAGAGAGAGAGAGAGAGAAAGAAGACAAGAAGATAAGAAGATACACAAAAGGGGAAAAAAGTAAGAAGAAAGAGAACTCAATCCGTGTCTTTATTTCTCTCTCTCTTCTAATTTGATACAAGAAATCAAGAAGAAGACAGAGAAAAATGTCACAAGATGAACAAATAGAAATTCTATTCTAAAATTGGTCAATTTCGCAAGTGGACAGAGAAAAACGATAATAAAAAAACTGATGGAATTAAAAGAAATTGATAAATCAAAGATGAATAATTAGTTGCGATGCCAACGGGGTAAAAGATAAACAATTATATAAGAACCTGAGTCACAATCTTTGGGTGGTGATGAAGCTGCTGCAGCATTTGATGATCTATCTCTTGCCATTTTAAGATAGTATTGGTTTTTTAATAACAAATAGAAATCACAAAATAAAATAAAATAACAATTTAAGAAAAAAACTAATAGATAAATTAAATAGAAAACAATTAGAAGAGAAAGAGAGAGAGAAAAAAATGAGTACTTGGTGAATATAAAATCAGAATCAAAACACCAAAAATATATAATAAATAATCAACCAAGTAGAACAAAAGTGAGTATAAAATAGAAATACTAGTCTTTCTTTTTCCAACAAAATGAGAGAGAGAGAGAGAGAGAGAATAGGGAGAGCCACTGAGAGAGAGAGACACAGCAGAAAAAAGAGAGACGTAGAAAGAGAATTAAAAAAAGAAAGAGAAAAGAGAGTGAGATGAATCTGGTCTTATTGATGCTCAGAAACGTTAACACGTATGATAATTGATGTTACCAGGACGTTGTAGTGTAAATAACTGGAACTGTTGAAGAAAATTTCAGTTACATCAGCATCTTCATCATCTTCATCATCATCTTAAATCATTCACACAAAGTAGCGGGAGCATCATTATCATCATCATGAAAGTAGAAGAGAAAGAGAGATAATTGTATTCTTTTTTTTCGAAGGAAACGAAAAAAATAATCAACTTTTTTTTGCTTCTTATTTTTATCAGCGATTGACGTTCGTACAATTCGATGTCGATTTTTTTCTCCATCTTCTAATCTTCCAATAAATCGAGTAACACATTTAAAGGGAGAATTAAGTTGATCATGAAATAATCACGCTTCTGTTATTGACTGATTAATTTATATAAATAAATCACCAATTAATCACAAGTATCAATCAACGGTGTTTTTTTCTCACAATCAACTTCAACTTTCTACACATAATAAAGTAATTATACTTGAAAGAGAGAGAAAGAGAGAGAGAGATTGAGTCATTTCTGCTCATTTCTATTCTTCTTTTTGTTTTCAACAGGTAATATGTCAATCTGAGGACATATTTCGGTTGATTGCTTGTAATTAGTTATTCAGTGAGAATGGGAGAGAGAGATGAAGTTATTTAAATTATCTGAGTAATGTGAACTTACTATGAGGATATCTTGTCAAAAAGGAGCAACATTGGGAACTTGATGAAGGTAATGAATCATCAATTGTTGGTTTTTTTGACTCTTTCTTTTCAGCTTGTTTTTTAACTTCTTTGGCTTCAGGTTTGGGTTGTTGTGGTTGAGGTGGTGGTGGTTGTTGTTGTTGTTGTTGTTTGGGTTCTTCGGGTTTAATATCAACGGCTGGTTTAACCTCCGCTTGGATGGTTGATGGAATTGGTGATGTGGTTGTTGTTGGTAATTCTGGTTGTTGATTGAAGGTTGATTCAACTTGTGACAATACTGTTTGGGTAATTGGTGAGGGTGGTGGAGGTGGTGAAGGAGTTGGAGCGCTTTGGTGAAAAGATGGAGGTGGTAAGGGTGAAGGTGATGATTTAACCTCATCGGTACTCATATTAAGAAGATCTCCTTCAAGAGCTGATGGTGTAAACGGTGTTGGTGATCCAGAAGAGGGAATAGATGAAGATACTGGTACGGTTGAGGTTACAGATCCAAAGGGTTCATTTGTTAGGTCCATATCTCGAACAGCATAATCATCGAAAGGAGATCCACCAAAACCAGTAGAAATGTTACCAATATTTGACAAAGGTGACGATTGTTGTTGCTCAGGTTGATCAGACCAATTGGAATCTTCTTCAGGTAAACTAGAATCAATTAAATTGGACATGTTGAAAGATGAAATTGAAATAGAATTTGTTACCAAAGGGAAAGAGAAAAGAAAATGGAGACCAGTGAGAATGAGAGAAAGATGAAAAGGAAAACCCAAGAGAAGAAAAATAATATCAAGAAGAAAAACGTAAGAGAGAGAGAGAGAGAGAGAGAGAGAAACAGAGAGTAGATTTATAAGAATCAGGGAGAGAAGGAGAAAAAGAGAGAAAAACAAATATTATAAGGAAATTTTGAGAGAAAAAGAGAGAGAGAGAATAGAGAAAAAAAAGAGAGAAGAGAAATTCTCAGATAAGACAAAAAGTATGACTCAATTTAAAAAGAAACACAGAAGAAAAATATGAGTAGACAGAAGAGAGAAAGAGAATTTCCAATTGGACTGAAGATGTTTTGGATTTAAACAAGTAAATTAACAGTTAATTCAGTTATTAGGTGAAAAGAGAAAGTCAAGTAATTAACTGAATAGCTGTTAACTAAATTTAATTTAATGTTGTTTGTGGAGAAATGATGAAAACAAGTGATCAGTTTTTGGTACAAATAAAAGTGAAGTATTTTGATGAGACCAAACCCCAAACAAGTTCAGTTGTTGTTGTTATGAGCAAGGGGGAGGCTGAACAGCTACGCCATCTTTGCTTTTCCATTGCGACTCTCCCCTTTCTCTTATTCTCACCAATAATTAATTTAATTGTTTCAATTTAAATGTTTGTCTATCACCAGTTAATTGTTACACTTGGAGAAAATCACAACAATTAACTTGATCACTTGGTCATCAATAGATTTTCACATCTTCTGTGTTCATTTTGTTCTATTCTTTTTTCTTGGTTTTCTCTTTTCTCTTTTCACCTTCCATCACTTTACCTTTTTTTGTCTATTTTGATGCGATTTTAATTGTTGATCATCTTTACATTTAATTTCTTAACCTTGGTAACTGATTAATTTTCTGATCATCTGGTTTTCTCTTTTAATTGTTTTCCTGTTTGTTCTTTTGTTTTTGTTCTCTTTTTTGATTTTACTTGTTGTTGGATTTTCTTCTCTCTGTTATGGTAATTTTTCCTTCTCTTCTCCTAGTACATCAATGTAAATGTTTCTTTTCTTCAGTTTCTATATTATTGATGGTGATTTGCTTTTTTTTCTTCTTTCTTTTTTTAGAATCAACTATTTAAATTAACCATTTCCTTCTATTGTTTACCAATTCCAATGAATCAGCTGTTAACAATCGACTAATTTTAAATTCAACTGATTATCTTTTTCCTCCTGTAAATCATGAGAAAAACAATCAATGGTCATGGTAACAAACTTGGTAATTCAATCTATCGATACAAGTCTCATAACCATTTATATGGTCAATTGTTGTGTTTCTTTGGGATGATTAATGTTAATTTGTACAACACAATGATGAATTTTCCCTGTTTAAATCAAAGGTGATTAAGGAATGGTAAAGACTTTCAAAAGTCCGACCGATTGAAACTCAATGGATTTGGTTATTTGAATTCTCTATGGAATTAAGGTGAGCCTTTTTCGATATTTTCTAATTACTTGAAATCGATTATCATTAATTGACGGAATTTCATAAGAAAAAACTTCGTCAAATTGGTGAAAAAGTTTCTCTACAAATGATTCGCAGAGTTGATGATGAGACAATTGAAACTTTTAGAATCGTTTCTTTCTCATAAAAGTAACTATACAAACTTTTCGATAGATTTCAGATCAATTCGATCAGAAAAAATAAGTAGTTCGATTGACTTTTCAATCACAACAATCAGTGTATTAGTAATAGATGCTAATCAATCAATGTTTACATTAAATCTTTAAATTGCTTTCCCTTAATTACTCCATTCCAGGTAATCTAATAACTAATCTGATTCCACTCAAGAGGATCCGAGTGATAAAAACACGAAGAAAACTGAATCAGGGGCAATCAATGTTGATTCAGTTTGTGAGATGGAAAAAAATGAATCAAACAATTAAAGATAATCACCAATGGTGATTTACTGATTGCTAAAGGTAATAATAATAAAAACATCTTATTAAAACATTGGTGTGGCTCCGAATAAGTAATTAAAAGTTGCTCTTGTATTGGAAAATTGTAAAACTGTGAAATTTGAAATTGCAAAATCAAATCAAGTTAATTGTTTCATTCGATTATCAAAGTGTCCAGAATAGATTGTCCAGTTTCGAGGATTTCGACCGCAAAAAAAGGACCAAATTGCCCAATTAAATCGGAGAGGGAGAGAGAGAGAGAGAGAGAAAACAAATATCCAAGGAGGAATATCTTTCATCTGTTATAATCGTTAATCCATCATCGTTAATCCACCAATATGGATTATCCATTATTCATGAAAAGTATTCTTTTCCTGGCAAATTTGGTTTGTCTTTTTGTTTCCATAATTTGTTTCACCATAGATTCTGATCGTTGGCATGAATATCTCTCATCAATTATAACTCTTGTGGTGACAATTTATGGTTTCGCGATTTCTTGTCAAATTAATCAATGTCTTCTACTCTCATTTACCATTGCATCAGCCATTGATTTCCTTGTTAATTTGGCAAACATAATAATCATGATTATCTTAACCGTTCGTTGGAAACGATTCTGTAATGTTGGTGACACTTATTTCGATGATGGGTCAGGATGGACCTGTCATGATCTAAATTACAAAGGTTATTGGGGATTCGTTTACGCTGAGATTACACTTTTGCTGATCGGATTAATTTCCAGGATTCTAACAGCAATGTCATCGTTTTTCCTGGTTAAATACTATTTCAATGATATAAAAAATGAACACGATTAATGAGCCAAGTTGATTGCCAAAGAAATAAACGTAATCCAAAAGCAAATTTAGTGGTGAGAGCAAATCAACAACAACAATTAAAAAGGAAACAATTAACCGCCAGTAACAATCATCATATCATATGATTGAATCGCTTTCTCTTAATCATTAACCCAATCAGATTACAATTCATTTTCACCAATTTTCAATTTACTTACACTTTGTCCAATTGTGATTTCAATGTAATCCCAAAGATCAATTGATCAACAACAACATTTTGTATTAACATTACACAATTAAATCAAATCTTGTAACAATTAACACAATTTGAAAGTGGAAACATTTTCAACTCATTTTTAGGATTAACATGAACTCCTTTCAAATCCTTGATTAGTGTAACCGATTGTAACCATTGATAATCTACAATGTATGTTAATTGCTACAGATTAATTGTTTGCTCTCTCCTAATTGGATCAACAATGGAGCAATTAATATGTTTAGAGTTTAAATTATCTTTCCAATTGTAAATTGATGATTAATCGTCTCTCTTCAAACCAATTGCAATTTACTTTGATAATATTGTTTTCCATTTTGCTAACCAGTGATTTAAATTGTTGTGACAATTTGATTTCTTTGTGATTCTCAGGACGGAATATATTTTAATTCAATTCTGTGTTTTACTGTGATGATTAACTCCCAATGATTAACCTTTCAATTAATCAGGTAAGTAAATCAACCAATTGCTCATATTTCATTGAATAGAAATGATTTTCACTCGATGAGGAAACAATTTGATTGTCTATTGTAAGTAATTAGTTAATTTGGATACCAAGTGAAACAATTTTTCACATTTTATTGAGACTAATTGTTAACAATTAACCTTGATAATTAACCAATGGATTGTGAACAAAAAAACTTATTGTAAATTGAATTGTTTTAAATTTCTAGTTGATGGTCATTTACATGTTAACCATTTCATCTTGATTGTAGTTGCTTCATGTGAGTATCAATTGTGTTAATTGTTTGCCTGCGACAATTAACAAGGTGACAAAATCATCCAACTGTTAATTAACCATCAAAATATTTTAATTGACGCAATTAACTGAGAAACATTTACATCTACTCATTGACTTATATTAATCAATTGTTTCTTCAAATGGGTTAACATAATTGTTTCACATCGAGTGTTAAATTAACAATTTAATCTTACAGTTAATCAAGTTTATTTTTTTCTTCATTCTAATCTAACTGTTTTCCGAATCATCTTCATCATAATAACAATTAGTTTAAACGATCCCATGGAAATTGATTGTAACAATCAGTTAATCTTTCTCTGGTGATAGTTACTTGGCAGCCGATTTGTAAGTGCTTGTGGAGGTTGTGATTATAATTGTAATGATGGAAAATGTTGATTAACTAATTAATACATCAACTGAAGACTCATAATGATTATCTTGAGATATTGTGATGATTAACAATTGAACAATTAACTTTACCTGATGTTAACCAAACAATCAACGAGAATTCATTGAAATCAATCGCCTCAAACAACAATTGAAACTGAATGGATTTAAATTTGTTGATTGTCTTTTGAACAATATTTTCAAACAATTTACAAATCAACAGTTTTAAATGTCATCAAGTTAATCTGACAGAAATGATGTTAATCATTTGTTAATTAATTGCTGTGTAAATTAAACTTTCCATTTGACCTTAGTGTCTTTTAATTGATCAAAATTAGTGCCAACAATTTGGAACACAATTAACCATAATCTCGAAGGTTAATTAATCTTTCTGGTTTAATATTCATCTTCATGATTAACTGAATTACTGTTGTATTTTTCTGGTTCATCAATGAGTGTTTCTGGTTACTTTTCTGGTAACCATTCAAACAATTCTCGACGATTTGTTTACTTTGGTCTAATTTGTATCATCTTTTTCCTCTTCTACCTGACAATCAATGAAATTGGACCAAAATCAACGTACGATTATCACAAGGCCAGTGGTTTCGTCGATTACCTAACCCCACCATTGGAAAATAGCTCATTGAAATCTAATCGATCACTTTATTCATCTTCACATCTTCATCCGATCACCATTGAAGAAGCACCTAAAGTCCTTCTTTGGACTGGACTTTACCAGGACGGAACTTGGGAAAATAGTGTTGAAAAATTGGCCCCTTGTGGTGTTTATATTACCCGACAGAGGAAATATTTAGCCGAAGCTAAGATAATCATCTTCCACTGGAGGAATCTTGAAGTTACTGATTTACCACCCAAATTACCTGATCAAAAATGGATCTGGTATCATTCAGAGTCACCTCATCATACCTGGAGGTCAAATATAATGTCCAGTTTACAGAGTAAATTTGATTGTTGGGCCTCTTATCGACAAGACTCTGATTTTTATATTCCCTATGGTCGGATATTACCTCGAACTACCAATGAGACCAAAAAATTGAACCAAAAGACGATCAGATTAGCGTCTAAACCTAAATCAATCGCTTGGATGGTCTCCAATTGTAAAGCACCTTCAGGTCGCGATGATTTTGTCCGACAATTATCAAAGTTCATGCAAGTTGATATTTATGGTGCTTGCGGTAAATTGAAATGTTCACTTCCTTCCGACTTTCGATCGCAAAAGTGTTGGCAAAAAATGGCCAATGAGTACAAATTTTATCTCTCCTTTGAGAATTCAATTTGTCGTGATTATTTCACCGAGAAAGTGGTCAACATCCTGGACCTTGATATTATCCCAATTGTTTTCGGTGGTGCATCTTATTCAACCGTTTTACCGGAACATTCATTCATCAATGCTCTCGATTTTCAATCACCTCAACAATTAGCAAACTATTTAAATTATTTGTCAAACAATGAGACAGCTTATAATGAGTATTTCACTTGGAAACATGATTATTCAGTCCAATTAATGATTCCAACTCGTTATCATGATATTTTCTGCCTAATTCATCAAGGATTATCGGGTCCTAATCCGAAACAGTGTCAAGGTACCAACGGTGTTAATCTGATCAAATGGTGGTACGGTGATGCTAATTGTAAGAAATGGAAACCTGACAAAGGATTAGTTGATTTCCATGTTTATTAATTTGCCACCAAATGCACGTTAATCAACCGATCAACGGATTATTAAATTATTTCTTCCTCTCCTGCCATCGGTTAATCAACAATCAATCTATCAATCTATTTATTTGTAACTTAATCATCATTTTGTAATGTTGTTCATTTCAGTGGATAAATTATATTATATTATATATAAAATTATCGTTAATTGTTATATTAATCAAATAATCAATTATCTCTCTCTCTCTCGTTTTCAATCAACAGCCAACACATTTTCACCTTGATCAATCTACTAGATTGTTATTAGTAAACGACAATTAAATTTGATTGGAAATCTATTCCAAATGGGATGAGAATATTTTAATTGTCTTTAATTGTTTATTTATAAATTGAAATGAAAAATTTAAACTTCTATTGGTGTATAATTAATATATCGAGTCTCAATGTTCAGTAATTGTTGACATAATATTGGAATTGTTATTAATCAGAATATTAGGAAAATTGTGGTGATTGAAAAGACGATGAACTAAATTGAATTGTGATTAGGGAAAGATTAGTAAATTCTGGTGAGTTATTATTGATTGATTTTCGTTAATGGTGATCAACGATGAATCCAGAATCGCCTTTACCACAGGTAGTTAAGGTCACACTTCGTAGGCTTCGAGATCGCTCAAACAACGAGGGATCGGTGTAAATTGGTTCACTAGGATCATCGAAATCAGAACAGCCTCCGGCGGAACTGTTTTTCGCCATCGGTGTAACGTACAAATTTGAACAAAGTTGAGCCGAACCGTTTAAACCTCCCGATTGATTTAGCTGATTGTAAGAGAAAGAGAGAGAGAGAGATGAAAGTGGACAATTAGGAGAGACAATTAACAAAATTAGTTGATGGTCAACTTACTGAGAGTCTTTTACTTTGTTTGAAGACTAAAAATGCTGCAATTAACATTGCGATTATAATGGAAACCAGAATTGTGATCGTTGTGATTAAAGCATAATAACCGGAAGATGCGACACATATTTTGGGCGCTTCGACCATCACCAATGGCTTGGACTCGGGTGAGGGAATATCGGCTCTCGAAAGGTAAACTCGTAACAATTCATGAACTTCCTCTTCTCCGTCGCCCGTTGAATTAGTGGACTCGGAATCATTTTCTATTGGTGCCTCGTCACCTTCTCGAAGGTAATTTGTTGTTACATTGATACTCTCAGAATCTGAGATTCCTCGACGTCGTCGTCGTTTTCCCCATGAAGGAAATGAACCTGGGCCTCGACCTCGATCAGAACAGATCACCTAAAAGTTATAAAGAGAAAATTTCGATAAATTTTAATGACAGTTTACTCTAATTTACAAGGTTAATTACCGGTTCACAAGGTCCTCTACATGTTCGGACTGTGGCCTGGAAAACAAGGAAATTTGAATCGGGAATTTTGAATGCATAAAATTCCGCTTCCAATGCTCCGTCCGGAGTTTTGTGGAGTTCGGGGAAAACGTAAAGATCAACTGGACATCTGAATAAAGAATTTGAATGACAACAGTTAAAACGTTTAAATTGTTACAATTAAAATGGTAATTTACCCTCGAGAATCAATTAGATGTACTTGTCGACCAGTGTATGGATCCTTGGCAATCACATTCGTCGCAAAAATGTCGCTGTTGAAGTAATCGTAACGATCTAAAACAAAATAGTTTACAAAGAACAACAAAAGTTTAGAAATCAATTGTACTCGTAATTAGTTTAATCGCTTACATTGACCTCGGGCCTCTAATCGAAAGGTCAATAGATCACCGACAACGATGGTATTGGTCGGAGTTCCCCGGTAAAGAATACGAAGAACCACATTCGAGGTCAGAATATTCTGGGCTGGTAAATGTTCAATTTGTGTTGGGTATCGCCTGGAATAGTTAATCAAATCGATGAGTTGATTAGTTGATTTACTTTTAGAAATGATTGTTTAAATGCTTACCCGTCAGTCTTAGTGTCCAAATAGTTTGATGTGACAACGGCCTCACCGGGACCCGAAAAGTAACAAGTCAAATTGTACTTTTTATCTCGACTCGTTTGAACATAATCGTTGAACTGTACAACCACGATATTGGTCATTGCATCGCCGTACTGTTGAGTACCACATCGTGGGAACCCGTTGGCTCGTGATATCCTTAGCACTGAGACCGAACCACCATTACCATCATAGAAGCAAGAATCGTAAAATCCATAAGTGTAGATACGTCCAAAGAAACCTTCAGGCGTTTTAAGTGTGAACTCCATTCCCTCCGGAGTACAAGTTTGTGTCACTTCGAGACACTCAGCGGGAAAACCTAGGCCACCAGCACCGAAACCATCTCGCTCATAATAATCAAATTGTGTCGCTTGTTCAAAGTAAGCCGGATTATCGAGTTTAAATTGTTTCGAATCGTATTGTGAGAGTTCACAATTATCGGCAGCAAAGAAACCACGGAAATTGAATGATGCACAAAGATAATCACGCGATTCAACACACTGTCTCTCACAGTCTTCCAATCGCTCGGCTCGAACTATTTTAAAGATATAAGTACTTCTGAGTCGCGTTCCAAAGCCAATACGATTGAATCGATTACCAATTCCACTTGCAGGTGGACCAACAAGAGCACCCGCTACACCGGGAGGACCATTGGCGGGATTGAATTTACAACGATCTTGAAAGAATGGGGGATGAGCAAAAGGTGCAGGCTGTGGTTGTGGAGGCGGAGGGACAATACTGTTGGCATGAATTCCTGCCGGAAGTGCTGACGGAGGAGGAACAGGTAACCCGATTGAATGATAAGGGATAATGTGACTTGGTGGTATCGGTGGACCCATTAAACTTGGTGGTGGGGATAAAGAGCCTGAGGAAGGTGAACCTTGTGAAGATGATGAAGATGATGATGAAGATGAAGGTGAACCAGAATTACCGTTAATTGTGACGGATGAGGAAACACTTGAAGGTCCATGTTGATTGGGATGACCAGGGGGAAGGCCGAAAGGATAACCTTGTGGAGATCCTGATTGCATAGGTGGATAGTTACGATGAGCTGAAAATCCAATTTAATTGTTAATTGTGATTAAATGAATGAGACAATTGATGAAGTAAAAAAAAAAGTTTTTCTTACCAAAACTATTGTAAGGATTAACCGGAAATTGTGCCTGTTTAATCCGGAAATCATGTTGATTTGGATTAAAGGTGAAACTCGGATGATTCCTTTCAAACCCATAACCACCGCGATGATGATCATCACCTCTCCATAAAGATTGTGGTGTTTGAGGCCAACCTGGTGCACCCGCTGGTGCTATCGGTGAAACTCCCATTGGTCTCATGGGTTGACCAGGATGAAGAGGTGACCCAGGAATCTGAGGTGGACCATGATGCTCAGGTGAGAAACCAGGTAAACCAGGGGCAGGGAAATTATATCCATAGGGAGACATTTGTGCTTGAACGATTTGATGTTGACCTGAGAAAATTTGATTCTCATCCATTGTACGGTCTATAAAATGTTCAAACAAGTTAAATTTAAACTTCCATTTCAACAATTAACTCACAATCGATGAAATTATTATACTTACGCCATAAGAATTTGTAATAATCGTAAGATGGATCATCAACAAGGTTCGAATGCCACATATCCGCCATTTCTCCGGAACTAAATCGACACGATTTCGTCGAAGATGAATATTCAACCGATTTACAATTTCGAGAGTACCGACGGGTACACTCTTCGAGACAATTATAAAAAGAATAGGCAGTAATTTCGACCTCATGTGGACCATCTAATCGTTTACGACGATAACATTCAAGTGTCGTATTGGACATTGCAGCGTCTATTAGATTGAAATTAATTCCATTAGTTGATCGTCATCAATTAAAGAAGACAATTAACAATTAACTCGAGCTAATAAATATTTACCTCTCTCTGAGTCGACACATAAAACTCTGTAGTAATTACCAGCTGATTGTTTCAATGGTCGACGATTAATTTGATTCGACGACGGGTTCAGGTCACCATTTAATTCTGATTGAAGAGCTGGATCTTCATCGTAAAGAATACAAGTTTTACCTTGATCATCGTAGTTAAATGACCGGCACATGAAACCCTTTTCCTCAAGTGCCCGTTTACATAAATTTGAACATTCGTTCAGATCGTTGGCCGTAAGTAAATCCCGTTCAAATTGACCTTCCAATTCCTTACCTGGTTCAATGATGGAAACAGTTGACGAGCAAATTTCCGACCCTAAACAATCAAGGTAAACGATTAGATTGATCACTTTGAACAGTTGGAAATTAGTTGATTAGTTGGAACAATTTAATTACCTTTGAGACACATATTTTCCATATAATCAGAATTAGAATCAATTGTAAATGCTCTGGAATTTGATGATCGAGTTTCTCGACTTAAGCGACACTTTGAATTGGTTCGATCGTAGGAAGCTGATCTACACGGGAATTCGGCCTCATCTAAACAACGATCTGAACATTCAGTTCGATTAGAAGTGAAAATTTCTTTATCTTTGGTTCCTTCAAATTTAAATCCAGGGATTCGTTCAAATGTATACAAACGATTGGAACAGTCGCCATTTAATTTTTGAGCTACGAACGAGAAAAACTTGACACAATTAGCAACTGAATCGAAAGTGGCCTTAAAACTACTCACAATTAAGACAGACTTCGTTAAAGTGCCAAGCGTTGTCTTGTTTGACTAGCGATTCACCTCCATCAGGACTAGCACGATCTCCATAGAGGATACATTGTGATTCCTCATATTCAGCCGACAATCGACCTGATCCAGGCTGGAAAATTAATCGAAGACAGAATTAATCAATCTGTAGATTGGATGATCAGAGGAATGAGGTCACTTACATGATTTAATCCGTTTTGGTCATTTGAATGAAAAGGTGACGATCGACGAGCCCCGGGGGCAAAGTCAAAGGACAAACAATTTTCGATGACCGAAACTTTATCTTCTTGGCACCGACGAAGACACTCTTCGAGCACCTTAATTGGAGCTTCACTTCTAGTGATCTGATAATTGTAACAATAGAAAAAAATTAAAAACCAAACCATTGTAACAATTAAGCAAATCAATTGATTCCAATACTCACCAACTCTCTTTCACCTTTATTTCCAAAATTTGTATTTGAAGATCCACTTAAACGGTGGTCCGAAATTTTTTCGAATGCCAATTTCCCTAGCCCATTATTACAACTTGTTGCTGAATTGTAACAGAAAGAAACAATTAACAACAATTAAGCTAAATTGTTTCAGGAATCATTTTCAATTCTGTTGCTGATTATCTTGATTATCTAACCTTAGATGATTTAAATTATCATGGTCAGTAACTTTAATATGGACTTTGTTATGTTCAATGGTTCAAACTATTGGTCAGTTTTGATTGTTACAATTAAAAGTACATAGGGAGAGACAATAATGAACCTTGAAATTAATTAAATGACGGACGGAAATGTCCCATTTAAATGATAATTAGTCCAGAATAATATAATTAGAATTGGAAATTTCTATTATCATTGAATTTTCATTGTTTTGATTAATTGTTTAAATTGTTTGTTCCCTTCTTGTTTGTTTATTAATAGTAAAAGGTCAGCCTTAAACAATTAAATCCTTTTTGTTAATTGTAACTAATCAATTTCCAGCCTTGACGGTCATCAACTTTAAAATTTAATTGTAATCACTGATTAGCTGATGATATGTTTTAGACGGAACCAAAGACTTAATCAGAATGAAATTGAAGTTCTAATCAATCGATGAAAACGGTAAAGGTTCTAAACAGCTAACTATTAAGAGCTAAGATCGAAACAGCTAAATTAGAGAAGACAATTTAGATGTCACGATACATATTTGTTTGTTTAATTTAAGGCAAATTTAGATGATTTTTGAATGGTTGAATAAGACTCAGAGAGTCAGAATTCATCCAAATTCACTCCGTCAAATATTCAACGGATTCAAATTCACTTTAGCTCTTTTCGTTTAACTATTTAGACCTTAGCTCTAATGAGTTAAGCTGTTTTCAATTCAAACCTTTATTAAATAATGAATAACAATTAAGTAAATTGATGGACACAATTAGGGCAACAAGGGCTGATTACTCACCTTCAGATAATATTCGGAGAGCGGCAAGAAACGAAACCAATGGAACCATGATTAGCAAATTGTTCATGATCGATGGTTAATCAACCAGTGGAAAATTGTAATTAACTTTAATTTGAACCACTAATCACAAAGCATATCACCAAAACTGAAACAATTAGCACAATTAATCTTGTAAACATCAATTAGTCGAAACGATGATTGAACGATTAAAACGATTAAGGATTAGAAATTGATTGTTGGTGATTTAATTACGAATCAAATGAATTAAAAGTTTGTAAGAATCGAGATGAGGATAAATGGGAGATGATAAATTGTGAGGGAGATGAGAAAAAGGTGATGAGGATGATATGGTTAAGTGAGTTCTCTTTCTATATGTATATTTATCATCCTCATCCCATGTTCATTGTTGATTCTCATGATGATGATGATGATGAACAATTAAATAGGATGAGAAATGATGATAAACCTAAAAGAAAGAGAAACATTTAAATTAACCCAAACAACACCAACTTTGGACTAGGAAGAGTTGACAATTTAATATTTTAATTCACTTCTCATCATTGAGATTATTATTTAACCATTTTCATTTTGTTGATTGTTATTACAAATTTAATTCAAATTGTTAACAATTTACATCCGTCATTGTGATTATCATGTTACCTATGAGATGATGATGTTAACGTATCTTTTTTTTGTTATAATTAATTTTGATTGTTACAATTTTGTCGCGGTCACAATTTAATTATTTATTTTTTCATCTTTTTCCGGAAAAAAAGAGACATAATTTTAATTATTATTATTATATTTTCTGGTCTCTCATGTAACAATTAACAATTCAATTGATTGTGATTTGGTACCTAAGGGTAACAATTAACGTTTTTTAATGTGATGAACTTGTAGATTCAATTAAAGCCAATGTCCGATATCAACTAAGAATAGGTTAACATTGGTTAGTTTAATTATCTGTTAATTGTTGCAGTTAAAGGTAAATGACATTGAACATAATTTGCAACAATTTAACAATCAGGTTAATATCTTTTTCTATCAACAATTAACCTTTAAAGGTTAACTGTTTGAATGACAATCAATTGTGGCCCTTGAATATTGATGCAGTTTATAAATTGATTATTGATTAACTCGTCTAATTAATTATTAATTTGATTTAAGGCTAATTGTTATTTTAATTTGCAATTTTAACCTAAATTGTGTGATAATTTGTCTTGTGTAAATGTCTAATTGTAAGTGAGGATAACAAATGATTAGTTGATGATTAAATAAACAAATCTGTGAATTATAATTGTTATTATTGTTAATCGAGACAATTTTGAAACTTTTTTTCAGTTAATTTATTGTTGTTAGTTAGTTAATTGTCCGATCGTTTGGTGAATTAACTTGGGCCCTTCATGCTCTATTTGTGATTAGTTTAATCACGAATTTGTAATTTAATTAAAACTAGATAAACATGTTCAATTTGGGAGTTAATTGTAACTTCAATTGTGATCAAGTTGCTGAAAAAAATGTAGAAAATTTTGATGATTAATAAATTGCATTGAATATGAATGAAAAGATTAGTTAATCATTTAACAGTTATGATAGTTTTTGGGCAATTGATATTCCGATGATCACAGTTGGTGAAATTTTCAAAGAAATTAAGATTTAAATCATTGGAGATTATAAGTAATTAACAGGTTGATTAAGTCTTCCGGTTAATTATTACAATTAAATGTTAGTCTGAGAGAGAGAGATAGAGACTCTCCTTAAATCAACACAAAAAAAGATAATATTACAAAGGTTGATAACATTTCCAATAGGAAACAATTTAAGTGTTTGATTGTAATTTAAATGAGTCATTTCTTTCATGGTCCAACATAATCAGCGAATCGATAATCTGTTTTTACAACTGGATTAATGATGACGACGACTCAGAGATGATTATGCTAATCTTTGATTCGTGATACTGTAAAGCGACTGATGATTGTTCTTGATTCGATAAATTGATTCGAGGAAGAAAAAAATCTAAAGGAAGATGAGAAGGTGGGAAAATCCAATGGTATTCATCGTGTTGGGAGTTGACTTCAGTTCTGTGTCATCATCTTTTTTTGGGAGTGGTTCCTTGTTGATCCTCTGATCATCTTCTTGGAGAGAAATCGATATTTGTTTCATCTATTTTCGCGCCATCAAGATTTCTCTTCCTTTGAAATTTATCAAGATCTTCATCTCTCTCTCTCTCTTTCTCGATGTCACTTGACCCTGAATTGGGATTGAAATGGTAACCATGAAGATCATTTCATTCCGGATGCTGACATGATGATGGACAATCTTAAAAGAATATTAAGTTTTAATTCGATTGTTCTGATGGTTTATTTGGCTGATTGTTTTCGCTTTTAGGTGATGATGGTTTGGATTTTGTTGGAGGAACAGAATCTGATCGAACCAAGGAACCTGAAGACATCATTGAGGTCGATGGTGATGAAGGTAAATGAGATGATATGAATGATGGAATGTCAAAAGAACCGGAGAATCTTTGATTTGCTTGTCTTTTGTGGTGCTGGTCATTTCCTCGATTGGCCACTCGATAGCGAACGTTATTATCATAATCAATTTGCTGCTTATAGAAAAAAGCATCTTTTAAAAGATCTTTGATTTTGCTGAAGTTGTTTTTACTTTTCTCCATTGATTTGATTGCTTTAACAGTATAATCCAAGTCATAACAAGCTCCTTTCAATTGATTTTCTAATTTTTTCATTTCAACCTGATGCATATAATAGAATAGAGATTAAGTTCTTGGTAAAATAATTAAATCAATTGTTGTAATTACTAATACTTACTCCTCTTTCCTGAATGTGAGGGCCACTTTTGTAAACATGTTCAGCTATTCGGAAACAGGCCAGTGTTGGTTCATTGGCGATCATATATAAGCTCTCAGAGTTTTTTTCACAAGCTAAAAGAAAAACAAAGATCAAACCTTAATGAAGAAATCAAATTCTAGGGATTAATTTTGACAGAATCTTAATCTAATTTGGTTACATTAAGCTTTCTATAAGTCTCACTTGGATCAACTTACTTTTACGCGTTTTCTTGATAAGATCAGTATCCATGTTGAAAGATTTTGTTAACTGTTCCCGATAATTAAAGCCAATTTCATGGACCTAAAGAAAATCAGTAAACAATTAGAATATAAATTAATCTGGAAATCGGAAGTGATAAATGTTAGAGAAAAGAAAATCAATTAACAAGATGAGCTTACCAACGATTTAAAACAAAATAGATTATCACATAATCATCATTTTATAATTCTAATCAATATATTAATTAATCACATGAGAGATTAACAGTAAACATAAAGATTAAATTAAATTAATTTTGTTGATCAGAAAACTTCAACAGCTGATTGACTTTTAATCACTCGAACCGATTAACCAATAGAAATGAAGGATTCGATTGGCGGTTAATTCAAATAAAAGGATTTATTAAATTTAATTGAAACAAATTGTTCCAAACAATTAGTCGAATCTGTTAATTTAAATAAAAAATTTATTTTAAATATAATCAAGAAATCAGTTAATCCATAAAAATTAATAAATAGAAAATCTCTTCTTTTGAAAGACAAGAAGATTGACTTGATGATGAAGAAGATTATGGATAATTAAACTGACCATTTGATAGAAAGTTAATTTCTACCAATTTCTAAATTTAATTACAATTTCGATTATCGTTGTTGTGTAAGCAAAATGTGCTCTTTAAATAGATTAGATGATTTCGATTCGATATAAGGAGATTTGTAGAAACGTTTCGATTTTCCTTCAGCGGACAATTTGGTTTTCTTGTTCTTCTTGTTCTTCTTATCCTTTCCATCATCTCCTCCACATGAACAATGTTGATTAACGAGTAAATTAAATGTTCTAAATGTCCTTCTATCGGGAAGGTAAGTTCGAAGGACCTTCATGAATGTCTTGATATCAAGTCGATTACTGAAATGAAAGAAAAAAAAAGAAAATAATTAAAATGAAATTCGCACAATAATAATAATAAATTCTTACCTGTAAAGTGAAGCTTTGAGTTGTCTTTCCGTTTGTTCATCGATTTCTGCTGATGAAATTGATGAAGAAACAATCAGAATTGTAATAATAAAGATTGAAGGTGTTAATTGTTTGTACATTTTTTTGTTCTTTTTATGAGAGTTAATTAAATATGTAAGAGAGGGAGGGAGAGATTTCTCTGGAAAGAAGAGAGAGAGTTTGAAAAGGAAAAGATTGAACAATTAGTTGGTTGATTTTAACTGGTGGAGAAGTGACAATGTTTTAGAGTTGAAAGTTAATTAGTTGACGATTTTGATTGAGTTTCCTTTTTATATCGATTGGTTTTCGCTCTCTTACCATCACCTTGATTATAAATAGTTTAACAGATGATTAGTTTAAACGGATTAGACAAAAGTGGATTGTGTACAATGAACAATTATATAGAAAAAGATTCTAGTTAGTTTACAATTAAGTGTTTAGGGTAAAAGTTTTCAGAGGAAGAGGAAGATTTCGTTTAATTTGCTAAATCATTAGATTAGCAAGGGGAAAGATGTAATATCTTATTAAAGCTCATCTGATGGTGAAATTGTTGGTAGTTCACCGTCTTTACCATCCCATGGGTCGGTTGTATCAATAGTTGGTAATTTGGCTCCTGGAACGGGCACTGAAGATCCTTTTCCATAGCTAAGGTCTCTTAAAAATTCATGAACACCTTCAACTGAGAAAGATCCCCTGAGGGTAGAGTATTTCATTTTACGAATGTTAAGCGCGACCATTGCTGGATAACCAAAACCACCAACACCAAGTGATTCCTCCAATTTAGGTTGTGCCACTGATTCAGCCCAAAGGTAACCATATTTTTTATGCTTCTCTGAGATTTGTTTCAATACTTCAAGATAATCATTTCTACATTTAGAGTCACAATCTAAAATGTGAGGTAAGAAACTGATAACACAAAGTTGAGCTTTACCACAACTGTCAGTAAGTGTTTTCTCACTGGTAATTTGTTTAATCTCTGGTGGAGGTACTCGATCAGCTATTTTAGATTTAATATAATCAAGAATATCGGTTCGACTTCTACCACCTTCATAATCTTCTACTTGACCATCGATAAATAATTTAATGGTTGGAAAACCTTTGATTCCATATTCATTGGCACTTATTGTGTGAACGGTAGCATCAAGTGCACCAATTTTAACGGGAGCTTCATCTTCAGCCAATTCATCGGCAACTTGTTTCCAAATTGGTTCCAAATTTTTACAATGACCACACCAAGGAGCAAAAAATTCCAACAAGAAAGGTTCCTTACTTTGGAGAACTGTCTCTTTGAAATTGGAATCAGTTACCTCAATAACATTGTTTTTTCCACCAGACGATTTAGATTTACCTTCTCTACCATCAACACGATCATCGACAATTTTACGTAACTCACGAAAAGCTGCATCAACAACACCCTTGGCAGTTCTAGGGCCCTGATAATCGATAGGTGATGATTTACCAGGAACAAATATTTTCACCGTAGGAAAACCTCTTATACCAAATTTAGATCCCAAAGAACCATGAGCATCAGCATCAACCGCACCAACTTTAACAATACCTTTCAATGCATCGGCAGCCTTTTGATACTCAACAGCAAACGATTTACAATGTCCACACCATGGAGCATAAAATTCAACAATCCAAACAGTCTTAGAATCTAAAACTTTCTCATCAAAAGTGGAAGGTGTCAAATCAACTACAGAAGAAGATGGTGAATACAAAGAGAAACCAAATGAAACCAAACAGGAGAGAAAGAGAATAGAAAAAGTGAAAAAATTATAACAATTAAAAGATGTCATCTTATTTCAATGGAATCACCGGAAAGGTGAGTAATTAAAGTTAATTTAAAAGAAAGAAAAAAAGTTAACAATTAACAGAAAATTAAATTAAATCCACAACTAATTAAGAGAAAATGATAAACAAAAGTTGTTCCTTATGAAGAGTCACCAAAGTGAAGTGTTGATGTAACTCCACTTGGCGAGTTCCTATTGGATAATAAAAAGAATTTTAAATTTTCCAAAGCGGTAAAATTTGATGTTCTTTTCTCATGTAACCAAATTGATCTTTTGTTCATCTGTTGATTGTTTCATCTAATTTTTAATCAATTGGTTTTTTTTGGTGATAATTAATTAGACGAATGTGAATGTGAAGTGTTACCAGTGAAAAGAATAAAAAAACAAATGTTCTTTTGTTTTTTTTCTATTCTATTTTCTGTCTGTGTTGTTTAGAGTTGGATTTCTTGTGTAATAGATGGCGACCATTTCTCCTTTAATTGTGATTAATTTTGATTCTTTT
Organism: Panonychus citri; assembly: GCF_014898815.1. Lineage (NCBI taxonomy): Eukaryota > Metazoa > Arthropoda > Arachnida > Trombidiformes > Tetranychidae > Panonychus > Panonychus citri. Next base: position 321,043 of record NW_026515529.1, on the reverse strand, counting down.
TCTTAATTGTTATATGTAATTTTAATTTTTCTAGTGACAATTTTATGTTAATTTAATAGACTACAAATGATTACCTGTTGTTGTCTTGATCTTCTCTATGGTTTCTCCATGTTTTCTTCACAATGAGAATAGATTATTGGTTTTACCGTTTGGATTATGTTCACCATTTCAATTGGATTTCTTCAATTGAATTTATCGACTCGCAATTTATGGTTAATTCACAAGGATGATTAATTTACTAGCCAGTGTCCGAAATATTGAAAGGAAATGGGAAATAACCTAAATAATGGTCAAAATTATATTTGATAATCAATATAAATTTGAAAGTAAAACATGGCGATGATTATGGTTATTGATGAGAAGAAAAGTCAAAAATGGAGACAGAGAAAAGGATTAAATTAACCCATTGTCATTCATTGTAAGTGTAAATTTGATTGTTACAAGGAAAAAAAACAAGATGACAATTATTCTCTCACAACAATCAATTTTGAAACCTTCGATTGATTTAAATCAATTTTGTCACATTCCCCCTCTAACAAAAGCCATAGGACGATTACTATTTGTCTCAATAATCCATCTCAAGGTATTTTGTTTTTCATTTAAATTATTATTCACTGATTAATTTAACCATAATTTAAACCAATCTTAATAGCCAATGTGAGCAAAACAACAAAAAGGAGTAAATCAGTAAAAACCGTTAATTAGTGTAATTCAAATCTCAACAATTATCGTTTATTATTCCCTTGGTAACAACAATTTGACAAAATGAGCGATCAACTTTCCCTCTCTGGTCAACAATATCCAAAGCCATGGATGGAAGTTAATCAAGATCAGCCTAGATTAGTTAGACTACTATTTAACCAGGAAGAATTTAAGGTAAGAACAATTTAATTACGTTAATTAATTAACTTGGACAATTTAATATAAATGATATCCTCCATTTTGAAGGGGGAAAACAAAAGGAAACAAAAGAGAATAGAACAAAAAAAAGAAATAGAAAAGAACAAAAAAAAATTCTATTCTCTTTACCCAATAACCTTTGACTAATCCATTTTGTCTACTTAACTTAGTCAAGAGTCTTGAGTGAAGAGACCTTGTTGCAATTTTTGATCTCCATTTTGATTTGTTGTCCTTAGAAACAATCAAATGAATATTATTTTAATATTCTCTATTTGAATTGTTGATTTAATGACCAGAAAAAAAGATCAACTTTCCTTCATAACAAAGGTAAAAAATTATCTATTCTGTTTATAAGGTTAGTTGGAGATGATGGTCAGTATGTGTATTAATATTTTGTTATTCAATAGAATTTCAAATTATACACAATCAAACCTTGAATTATATTTTAATTCTTTTTCATTAATTATCCTTGATTTATCCATTATCAATTTCTCTAATTGAAAAGATACAATTTAATTTCTATAATAAGTTGAATGGTCACCAACAATTAACATGAAAGATGATGATGGTGGTACAATTACAAGAGAATCATTTCTCTTTCTTTATTTACCTTTAGATTTATTGATTGTTTAGATTATGTGATTACCTTTAATCAAGCCAATTTATATTATGATGATGATGATTGAATTTACTGATTGTTAGAGAAAGAAAACAGGAAAATAAGATTAATTTTAACAAATTTTCATAACAATAACTTGGAGAATCACCTTGAATTATCTTGATCATTGACCATTGATTAGTATCACCAATTTCAAGATTTAACCTTAACCCTCATCTTAATTGCTTAATCTTATATATTTTTTTTTTCTTCTCTCTCATTAATTACAGTTCACAGATGATGCAAATGAAAACGATCAACAAATTGATGATGATAAAAGTAGAGCTAATTTCGCACAATCAATCAAAGAAGCAGCTCAAACATTTGATTTGTTTGTTGAGAATCGGCTTGATGAGTGTTTATCATTATGTGAAGCGAAAGCATCGAATAGTATTTACCATCGATATGGAATCGGTGTAATGATTGGTGTAAATGTAAGTTAATCAACAATTAATCAAATTTAACTGTAACTTAATACAATTCTTAATACCAGATTTACCTTAATCTGTTTCAAGGATAGTGAGAATCCCTCAATCCATGGGATATCTTGATTATAGTTAATTAGTTAATTACAATTAAATTGCTTCTGCTCTGCATGATGATAACAAAAGAATCAACAAAACATTAACTGACATAATTTTGTCTAAATCTTTAATAACTTTTTATTTATTGTTATTATAACACAAGAAAATTAGTTTACTTATTATTATTCATTATCATCATTTCATTTTTGACAATCGAGTTGAATTAATCCATCAAAGAAGCAAAAAAAAAAGTAAAACTTTAATCACGATTTAAAATATTACATATAAACAAGAATAACAATAAGTATATCACCTTGATTGTTGCTCATTTAATGATAATTCAATTGAACTTATGAAAGATTAACTCAATTTAATTACATTGTTATAATCATTTAGTCAACTTAATATTAAGATTTAAACTCTGATTACTAATTAAATTGTAAACATTTCATTCTCCTCTCATTTTCAGGCTTTCTTTTCAATGGAACCCAATGTAATTAATCATGCAATCAATGAATTGAGTAAAATTGTTGATTTTCTGGATAAACGTAAAGACAAATCAGGTGGATTATTTAGTAATCCAAATTATCAAGAGATTACCGATGAACAAGCTCATGCAGCCTTATGTTTCACTGAACTTAACGCAATGTTGGCCTTTCTCAAGCCGATGGCTGATAAAAGTTTCAAAGGTTTTCTAAGTTCAGCCTTCCGATTGAAATCATCTTACACTGGATTCAAGGGTTGCCTGGCAATGTATCGAAAGAAACCATTTCAAGATGAACTATCATGCGAAGAATTTCAAACGGGAGTTCGTATGATTTATGGCATTTTCGGTCTTTTCTTTTCCCTTCTACCAGCTAAATTTACTTCTCTCCTCGAATATTTTGGCCTTTTCAATAATCGTTACGCTGGACTGGACATTCTTAAAAAGTGTATCACATGTAAACATACACTTCGTTACTCGGTTTCATCGGCTTTCATCATTGCTTACTTTGCTTTCCTCGATTACTTTTTCAGTCTAGGTGAAAGTGACCTTAACATGGTGGATACCATAGTTACCGATTGGGGTATTAAATATGGAAAAACTTACTATTACTATTTGATAAAAGGAATGGGAGCAATGACACATTCACAGTTCGAAGAAGCTTGTACAACGTTAACACAATCGTTCACTTTACCAGCGATTTCACCAAATCTTTATAAGATGTCCTACTTTTTTATGGCCTTATCCAAGATTCAGTTATGCCAATGGTCCGAAGCGGCAAATATGATGAAAATATTAGCCGGAGATAAAATTTCACCCGCTACAACGACCTACTTTTACGCTATTTTGCTTTATATGGAATATGATTTAAATGGTGAAAAGAAACACGCCAATCAAATAATTGATTTAATGAAGTAAGTTAATCAATTTATTTTCACTATAGATGATAATGATTAACTTGATATATTTGGATCTTACTGGAAGTAATCAATAACTCTGGTCATCTTAATCGAATCGTATCAAACTTAACCTCAAACTTAGCGTTTCTTGTTGATTGTTACAATTAGCAAAGTTAATTGATCGATTTTGATTATCAATACACTTGAATTGGATTTCTTTTGCTTCTTGATGTAATTAATTATCAAATAAGCAAATTGTGATTACAATTAATTCTCAATGTTTATTAGATGTCTTCATTGAGACATTGAAAGTCAATCCAATTGTGATTCCAGCTAAGAATCAGAACAATTGTTTAATTGTTAAGCCATTAATCAGTCAATGTCATGTCTAATTAATCTGATTGGAATAATTTTAATTACTTAGTAATCAATTTTAGACTGACGTTATTAAATCGATCGCCTAATCTGTTGATTTACTCCTACAATTAATTATTTTTACAAATATGAAAATTAAGGTTTAACCGTTTCAAATTTGTATCTCTAATCAAGTTAATCACAATTAACTCTCACTAACAAAAAAACAATGAAAATTGAAACTAAATTACATATTAATGATATTCCCGTAAATTACTTGACCATGATGATGATTATGATGTGAAGGTGGATTAGTATTTAAATTAACTGCTCTCAACTAAATCCACTTGTTGAGAAAGTAAGAAAAACAAAACAAACCACAACAATTAACAACTTTAATTGTTGAAATTTAATCAACAAAATGAAAGCCTTCAAAATGATGATCATTTTTTTTCCACATAAACACCACCAAAAATTTAAAACCGATGAATTAATTGTTAACAATTAACTTTCTCTGCAAAAGATTATCCATTAATTAATCTATTCTACTTTCTGATTAACCTTTAACAGTTTAATAACAATGCTTAATTTTAATGATAATGATTAACTTGGTGGATTAACAACAATTTAATACCCACCACTTAAAAGTTTAGACCATCATCTTAATCAACATGATCACAATCAACTAATTGCTACACAACGAGGATCATTAGTTGAGGTTCATCAATTATTAAAATTAATCATTTTCCTGGTTTAATATAACATTGAAAATTAACATGATTGTTAATTATTTTGTATTAATCAAAAGTAATACAATTTGACCTGATTGTTAATTTGGTTAATTTTGTTTCCACTTTTCTGATCGTTGATAATCAAATCTAATAACTAAAAAACTTACCTCTTAAAATCAAATTAATCAATCTGATCAATAATTTGTTTTTCTTGTTGATTCTAATCAAGATAACAGTTAAAATTGATTGTTAATCATGATTTGAGTTTAATTGTGATCAAATGGTTTTTGTAGGCTAACAAATTTTAGTTAATCAAAACAATTAGTAAATTATTAACGTCCAATGATAGACGAAAATTTTTCTTAATCAAGGTTACAATTGTCCGTTTGTTAACCATTAACCTTTAACTAAATCGCAACAATTAACATTTGATTGTTATTAAAATCAAATCAGTGGTTCTATTAATTTATGTATCATTAATTGTTTAATTTTTTTTTCTTCAATCAAACTAATCAAATTAATAAATTCTGTTATCAAGGTTAGCGTATTAATGTTTCAAATAATCAGAAAACTAGCAAACAACAATCAGCCGTTAATTTTAATTGTTGTGAAATTTTCTTCAAGGTTTTAATTAATTAGCCCGTTTCAAACAGGTTAATCAAACAGAGATACAATTTGTTGGCGTTAATCACAATATAACATTGATTATTTTTATCAATAATCTTAAACAATTAATCGGATTGAATCAATCAAAAAGTTTATTTGATTAATTTGACTTGATTGTCGAGGAAAATTTGATTTAACATGTCATCTTAATCAATATTAACGATTGTGACGTATTTAAAATTAATCAATTAACACAATCACAATTAGTGAGTACACTTCCGTAAATTTAATCAGTTAACAATCAACATGATGACATTATGAATAAGATAGTACATATATAATAATAATAATAATAATAATTAATCATATTGATTCCCAATTAAATTGGAATCACAATTTACTAATCATGAGGAAAATTAAATTTTATTAAGGGAAATGATTAACCAAATATTGTTACTGAAAAACAAAATAAGTAAAAAAATTTGGTTAAAAGTTGTCGTTAACATTTTTTACAATTAACTAACTAAAGCCTGATTATGATTAGCAAGTTAACAAGGTTGTAACCATCAATCAAATTAAATTCATCAACCAACAATCAAGCAAATTGTTTTTGCTACAATCAAAATCAATCTTTTACCTGGTTTACATTGATAACGATGATTATGTTGATGAAAATTGTTGATGATGATTAACAACATCATCATCTTGTTTAAGGTTAACCATCAACAATTTAAATTTACAGTTACCTCGAAAAAGATTACTGATTATAAACAATTTAGTTAATCAACTTGCTATTGGGATTTTGAACTTAATACTTGTATACATTATCGTATCTTTAAGGCTTACATATTTTAATTTGTTTGCTTTTTGGTTATTTTGATTGTGTTGATGTTAATTATATTTACAATCAATGATTAACTTTGCTGTTGATTGAAATGCAACATCTTTCCTACCCATTAATCAATTAAATATCGTATTTATTTACTTATTAAGAAATCAAATAATCAAAACAATTGATAAGGTCAATTTGATTTAATTATAATAACAATTAATAGAAAAATGGAAACAAATTATTACCTAAATTGTTGCCTTTTTTGTTTGCATCATGTTAATCAACTTTTCAATTATTATCTCCCACACCTATTTAATTATATGTATCCTTAATTGTTAACAATTGAAAAGAAACAAATGATTACAATTTATATATGAAATTGTTACAATGAAACATAGAGAAAGAAATGAGTTGAAAATTTGAAAATCTTCCAATAAGATTCACGATATTTAATCTTAATTCTTGTCTGTAAAAATCAAGAAGATAATCTTAGTTGATTGATGAGAATTCATGGATATGTAAAATCTATGCTAATTTTCCAGCAGAATATTAATTGGAATATTTTTCTTTATCTTTACTTATCTTTATTGTGACGACGATAATGATGATTATTAATCAACTTTAATCATTTAAAAGGATAATCCCAAGTCTGAAGAAAACCCTTGGAGGAAGGAAACCTTTTCATGAGAAACTGGTTTATGAACGTAGCATAAAATTCAATGGAAATTCAATGGATAAATCACTTTTCTTACCAACATTTGAAATTAGTTACATTTGGAATCTATTTCGGATGTCACGATCATCTACTTCGTGTCTAAATCGTTACATGGACATTGTGGATGCTAAATTGTCAGAGTATAATTTAAATGGTGAAGATAACAATCAATCCAACCAAAAAGCTCACGATAATCCTGATCAATATGCGACTCTCATATTTTACAAGGCACATCTAACGGATCTACTTGGTAACCCTTATGAAGCAATTGATTATTATCATCAAGTATTAGAATGGTAATTAACATATATTATCATCAAGAAATGATCAACAATCAAATTCACAGGCAAATTGAAAGGATCATCATTTAAGTGATCACAAGATCAATATATTTTTTCATCAATTGATTATTGTTATCGCATCATTCCGATGATGGAGATTGTTATTATTTCTATTGAAAAAAAAGAGAGAAAGGAAAGAAAGGAAGACAAAGAGAAAGATGATAATGATGATGATGAACAAAATTGATTCCAATTCATCAAAGTTAATTTTCTAGTTTCTCTGTAACTCTTACAATGAATCAATCAGAATAATTTACAAGGTTATTACTGTTGATTCCTTTTGATGATAATGATCAAAAGTAACATGAGCTGTTTTGAGGGAACATCACATGGAGAGAAGTCAGAAATCCTCAGAGAGAGAGAGAGAGAGAGAGAGAGAGAGAGAGAGAGAGAGAGAGAGAGAGAGAGAGAGAGAGATAACAATGAGTAGGATGAGAAAAAATACTAATCATGAATAACCATGAGTTTTGAATATTTATATGTGTTTACTTTATCCCGAATGTTCAGAATTTTCAGATGAAATATTGAGAAAGATTTTCAATCAGAATAAATTCTTTTACGAGTAATTGTTGCAGAGAAAACAATCAATATGATTCGAGAATAATTTTCATCTTTTATTTGATTTATTCGGCTAATTAACTAATTATTTGTATCTTTTTTTTGTATTCTTTCTTTCTTTGCTTTCCTAGGGATTCTAAATTAACCACGGAGAAACACATAATTCCCCAATCGTACTATGAACTTGGTTATTTATTTCGTAAAATTGAACGTTACGAAGATTGCGAAAAGTATCTGACCAAGAGTAAATTGTATCGAGGTTACCTGACAGAATCGATGATCACCTACCGTGTTAACCTGGTTTTCGAGCAGGTTAAGAAGATAACTAAGGTTAAAAGGAAACTATCCTCACCTTATGATCGTCGAAAAAGCTCAATCATTGATCCATCCATGTTTAATCGACCTGTATCTTATTCTTAATCCCTGATGATTGACTTAATTGGATTAGATGGATTTACGATCATTGACAATCTTTAAACGTGAGTGAAAACTTATCTATTACTAGGGTTTACCTTTTCAATCAATGATAATTAGCTAATTGTTTTTGTTTTCTTTCCTCCTCAGAATTAATTTTACTTTATGTTATCATCATCATTTTATTATTATTATGTTACAACTTTGCCTTATCTTTGTAACTATTTAACTATTCCTATGGTTAATTAATTGATTAATTAATTATGTATTCATTGATTGTTTCAATTAACCTATTGAGTTGTTGATTTGTTTCATCCTTATTATTTTTCATGGGATGTTTTTTGTTTGTTGTTGTTGGAGTCCTTTGATTTTGTTTTCATTGAAATAAATGATGAGAGACACAATCAGTAGTTTGATTCAGATAATTAAAAGTGATTTTATTTTTGTTCAATTGTGACAAAAATAAAGCCTAAATTTGTTTGGACATTTTTTTTACAAAACGATTGGAAGAGGGAAGAGGCAAAGTAGGGAGTGGGAAGTGGGTTTGGAGTGAGAGGGGAACAGGTTTGAGGTTTGAGGTTTACTATTGATCGAAAATTGTGATCACTGGTTTTAATATAAAAAAGTTAATTAATCTTGAGTGTGTGTGTATGATTCGCATCATGGTTTGGTCTTATGGCGAGTGAAAAGTGACAGTGATTAAGCATTGAAATGATTTAAATTGAATCAATTCATTTCAATTCTGTGTTTAGCTCAAGTTATTTGATTTTGATTGGATTTACCAGTAAGCAGGGGCAGCTAAGACTGGGGCTGCTGGGACGGCCTTGGCGAATGGGACATTGACAACACCGGGAACATGAGCGACTCCGTAATGTTGTTGGGTGGCAACGTGAGTTCGGCCAGTCTCGACTGAGTATGAGTTAACGACTGGGGTCTCAGCAACGAGAGCGGGTGAAGCATGGACAGTTGGGGCACTAAAGGTCAAAAAAAGAGGACACGAAATGTTAGACTAAAGACTTTAACTTTACAGGAACGGGGAGTGAAAATAGAAGGATAATTTTTACCTGACGATTGGAGCGGGAACAGCATGGGCAACTGGTGCAGCTACGGCGACTGGAGCTGGGTGGACAAGAGGTGCAGAGTGAACAAGGGGAGCAGAGTGAACGACTGGAGCAGAGTGAACGACTGGTGCAGCGTGAACAACTGGTGCGGCAACGGCAACTGGAGCAGCAGCGACGGTAGCGTCGTGTCGGACATCAGATCTGTTTGGATACACAAAGAAGTCACGAAGGGAAAAAAAAGAAAAAGTTTGATGATTAAATCCAATTGACTTGATTAACGATGTTAATTAAACACTTACGTGTATGAGTATCCTGAGATTTGTGGGGCCTTAGCGAGGACGGTGGTTGGAGCTTGGTGAAGGGTGGTGACTGATGGGTGGGCAACAGCTTGAACAGTTCGTTCAACAGTTTGTACTGGAGCAAGAGCGGGTTGATGGTGAATAGTTTTGGTGAAAACTGGAGCTGAAGCAACGATGGCGGCGGCTGGAGCGTGGATAACACCAGCGGAGGCAACTGAGAAGAGAACAGCGAAAACGATCTAAGAAAGAGAGAGAAAACAAATTTAAACAAATTAAACACAAAATTAAGATAAAATTTTAACAATTAAGAAAAACTACAAGTTAATTGTTTCAATTTACCATTGATTGCATGTTGATTGAGTTTTGTGTTTGTTGATTTCTCGTTAAGATGAAAAGTTTTAAAGTTTTTTTTTGTGTTTGCTTTACTTTGGATAACCCGAATGGCCTGACTACATAACGAACGCTACCTTATATACTGTTGGCCTGAGTCACGCCCAATGTCCACTCGTTGTTTATCCTACAAGGTCAACTCCGTCCTTTTCTCTCTCAGGTACAGACCATTTTGTTTTTTATCTTTCTCTTTCTTTCTCGAGAAAAGAAAGAGAAAACCACCTCCTTCTCATCATCATCTCTCTTTCTTTCATTCTCTTTGTTTGTTTCTTTGTACATGATCGTGAAAGAGAGAGAGAGAGATGGAGATGATGAAGGAAGAGAAAGTGAATAAATGAAAGTGAAAATAAGAGAAAAACGAAAGGTGGAGAGAGAAGAAAAGTAAGAGAAGATGATGATGATAAAGAACGAACTTAATTTTCTTCTTCTTTCTTTTATCTTCCATTTTTTCTCTTTCATTTCATATTCCAGGTCAAGATCATTTTCTTTTCTTGATGGACAAGTTTCTTCCCTTCTCCCAATCATTCTCATCCAGGATGGAACAAATTCTCACTCCTCCCAATCATCCTCTTCACTTTCTCTCTTTCATTTTCTCTCTCTCTCTTCCACCTTTTTATCTTCATCTTCATCATCATTCTTCATTAAATCAAAGAACAAGTTTAAAAAGAAAGAGAAATAGGAAGAAGAAGAAGAAGAAAAGAAGAAAAGAAAAGGACAAATCGTTCCAACGAATAAAAAAGATAAACAAACATTTTCTTCCCAACGAAATTTCCTCTTCTCATCTTATTCCCTTTCTTTTTATCATCTTTCTCTTTCTTCATCATCCTTCCTCACTCCACCTTAATCTAATCAAAAACAACTAAATCATTGCAAAATCTGCACCATTTTTGGTTAACTAATTAACTAATCATTATCATTCCAAATCAATGATGTTAATCAACTAAATCATCATCAAAAGTTATAAACTAATCATCAAACTAAATCATAATTGTCATCCTTGTCCACCTTCAACTACAACCAACAATTAACAGAAGCTACAACAACAACAAAACTAAATTCACGAAATTGACTTAATTTAAATTGTCAAACTGATTGTAAAGTAAATTAACATGAACACAATTAAAAAACAATCAAACAATTTATCCAACAATCAGAAAATCCCATAATATAAACACCTTAAGTTACCTTTAGATTTTACTATTAACAAAAAACTCACGATTTAAAATATTATAACAAAGAAAAAATTAAATCAACATCATAAAAAAGTAACTTTCATTGTGATTAAAAGAATCATGATTCAAATTAATGACCAACAATTTAATCCATCAGAATACAACAACAATTAACATGAAACAATTAGTAAAGAGCAAAGAAAAACGAGAAAAAAGATTACCATAATCTTAATTTTCCATCTTGACGTAACAATTAACAGATACACACAAAGTTAATCAAACATTCATTTCTAGTAACACAATTAACTATTCACACAATTAAAACCCTTCACAATCCCAGTCTCTCTCTCTCTCTCATCCAACATAATCTATTATCATAATCATTAGTATCATTACCCCAACGATCAACGTACACAATCATAATAACAACAAAGCTACACTCAAATAATCATAATTAACCCTCGGGCAATTAAATTCCAGCCTTTAACTATCCAACTAACTAACTACAAACCTAATCTGTAACTAGATTTTTTTTATATTCAAAATCAGGGTTTTTTCAATTTCATCAGAAGCCCAGAGTGACCAACGCCCAGTTTGTATACACCCAATCAAATATCACAATATAATCATGCTAATAATTATAATCATCATCATCATCATCATCATCAGAATCAGAATCAGAATCAGCATCGGCATCAACAACAATCAATATATTAATCAGCCTAATCATAATATAGTCAAAACAATCAAGGTCAAGATTAAAAGTCACACATTTAAGATGAAAAATTAAACTTTTTCACTTCGGGATTAGTGTTAATTATAATCATTATTTTACTAGTTAGGGATTACCATTCATGATTAAACCATCAATCTTAATGATGATTAAATATGAAAATAGATAATCTAACCAATGAGTTTAATCTGGTGATCAATTTATCATATTATTCATGGGGAAATTTATTTATTAAATTGGAAAAGTTTTCATTCATTTTATTAATAAATCAAATTTTAAAATATCTCCAGTTGATTAACTTAATTATCCCTTGTATTTGATATTTAATTGTGCTAAAGTCTATTCAAGTTGTATTATATTGTATTTCTAGCACAATTAGTTGAATTGGTTAGCTGATAGTTCAAGAAACTATCACTTAAATCATAATGATTATAATCATCTTGCTTGATAATCAACAGGTAAGTGTTAAATTATTGAAGGTTACCAATTGTTAATCATTAACCTTTGATTAACTTTTCTGATTAACAATAATCACGAACCTAAAGTAACTTGATTTATTGGCTAATTGTTATCGTTATTTTTTTCGTAAAAAAAACAAATCAATCAGTTAATCAGTGAGCAGAAGAGTTAATCAACTCCAGCTGATTGTTAACCTTCACTAATTAAATTAAATTATCTTAAATATAATATTACAATTTACCTTGGAGGCTTAATGATTACCTGTTGATGGACAATATGATTATCATGATTAACTAAGTAACAGTTTCTTGAACTATCAGTTAATCATTTTTGGTATTTATTAGATGATTTAATCGTCAGGTAAAACTAATCAACAGTAGGAGAAATTAGGTAACAATCAGTTAATCAACAATTAACGAATCTGTTATAATGTGTCAATGAGAATCAACAATCAAAGGAGATAATCACTTGGGAAAAGAAATTGAATTTATGTAACAATTATCATGGATTTAAATTGATTCCTGTGTGTGCATTTGTTTTAATTGCTGATGCTAATCACGTATCTAGAAATTAGAAACGACAATTAATTAACTGTGGAAAAGTAAAGAAACAATTAAACGCAAATGATTATTACGATTCTCATGGTGACGAGAAAGAAATGATTTAGAAGAAAAAACTTTTTTCTTAATCATTTTTGTATCGAAATTTTTTCATTACACAATTAAGAGATTTAATTAACATGATTTAGGGTTTTGATTGTTGATAACAATCAGGAAAAAGCATTAATTTCACAATTCAAGTTCAGGGTTAATCAATGTTATCATGATTAGGTTATAATTGTAATTGTTGATTCCCGAAAAAATTAAATTAAGGATAAAATTGAAAAACTTTTTCATTTTCACTTTGATTATTTTTCATTAAATATAAAAAAAAACTGCAACTAATTTAATTTAATTAACAATTAACTACTATTACTGGTGGTAATCATGATTGTAATTACAATTGACTATTGAACAACAACAAAAAAAAACAAATTTTGACCACAATTAACTTTTGATTTGAATACAACAATTAAGATGAAATTAGTTAATTGATCAACTAATATTAATGATACAATTTACCTTTTGAAAGTTAATTAAAATATCAATTGATTTAATGGTAACAATCAACCTTGTTGGGTTAAATTGTTAAACACTAATTAAATTGTTTAATAACCTTTGATTGTTACTGGACGATGATGTTAGTTAATAAATTGTTGTTAAGTGTTAATTAACACTAAACCATAATGATTAATAAAAGTTTTCATCAAAAAACAATGAAAATGTTAATTACATTTACACTGATTGTTAATTTACATACACACACACACAATTAATGACAATCAAATTTGATTGTGATGACCTTGTCTCTGATTAACTCAATATATTAATACACCTTGTTGATGATCATGTTAATGATGATGATTAACTTGATTACTTTTAACAGGTTGATAATAACAATAGGTGTTGATTGTTGGTGATTAAGATAAATCAAACTTGAAAAAAGTTTAATTCATAATCAACAAGTTGCAAGTATGATAATTAAGAAGGTCAATTAAAATGATTTACTAAATATCATCTTAAAGTTTAATTGAATGATTAACGTATTACAATTAAAATTAACTCTATTAGTAGATTGTTGTTAAAATTAATTGTTAAATATGAAAGAAATTTGTATTTAAATTCAGAGGAGGAATTAACAATTTACCTCGAAAAAAAAACTCTCAAGGAACAATTAAAATTCACAATTGATTAACGGTATTAATATTGTTTGAATTATAATAATCAAACAATTAGTTGACCTTTTAATTTTTTGTTAATCTATTCAGATTGTTGTTGATCACAACAATCAACGATCTAACAATTTAAATTGTGAAGTGAAAACTTTCACAATCATGTAAATGAATGTGAACCTTTAGATGAAAAAGTTTTAACCATTGAGAGAAAAAAAAACTTTGATTGTTATTAAACGAATTGAATTAATTATCAGTACAATAAGATTCAATTGTTGGGAAAAATCAACAATTAAAGTCTATGAATTTAATTCTTGATCAAGATTGATGGTTTAATCATGAATGGTAATCCCAACTAGTAAAATAATGATTATAATTAACACTAATCCCGAAGTGAAAAAGTTTAATTTTTCATCTTAAGGCCCGTATTCACCAACCGAGATTAGAAGCTGAAATCGATTGATCCAAAGATCAATTGATTGGAAGATTAAATCGCAAAGTGTATTCACCAAGTTGGATTAGTTGAACCCAAGATCTTGATTTCGCAAATCAAATCAAGTAGATCTTAAATCATTTAAATTTTTATTTAATTTTTCATCTTAAATGTGTGACTTTTAATCTTGACCTTGATTGTTTTGACTATATTATGATTAGGCTGATTAATATATTGATTGTTGTTGATGCCGATGCCGATGCTGATTCTGATTCTGATGATGATGATGATGATGATGATGATTATAATTATTAGCATGATTATATTGTGATATTTGATTGGGTGTATACAAACTGGGCGTTGGTCACTCTGGGCTTCTGATGAAATTGAAAAAACCCTGATTTTGAATATAAAAAAAATCTAGTTACAGATTAGGTTTGTAGTTAGTTAGTTGGATAGTTAAAGGCTGGAATTTAATTGCCCGAGGGTTAATTATGATTATTTGAGTGTAGCTTTGTTGTTATTATGATTGTGTACGTTGATCGTTGGGGTAATGATACTAATGATTATGATAATAGATTATGTTGGATGAGAGAGAGAGAGAGAGACTGGGATTGTGAAGGGTTTTAATTGTGTGAATAGTTAATTGTATTACTATTAGAAACTCGTGTCTCGTTTAAATTGTTTGTCTGTTAATTGTTACGTCAAAATGGAAAATTGAACATTAACTCGTGAGGGTTTTCTCAGGGTCTTTATGACGCACTAACTAATCCACGATTAAGGTAATAGCACCATACAATTTATCTAATATCAATTAATCAAAATTTGTACGAAAAAATTTGCTTTAATTGTTTGACAGTCGATTTAAATTAAGTCAATTTTGTGGATGAAATTTTGTTGCTTGGAGTTGAAGGTGGACAAGGATGACAATTATGATTTAGTTTGATGATTAGTTTATAATTTTTGATGATGATTTAGTTGATTAACATCATTGATTTGGAATGATAGTGATTAGTTAATTAGTTAACCAAAAATGGTGCAGATTTTGCAATGATTTAGTTGTTTTTGATTAGATTAAGGTGGAGTGAGGAAGGATGATGAAGAAAGAGAAAGAGAAAGAGAAAGAGAAAGATGATGAAGAGAAAGAGCTAAATGATGATAAGAAAGATGTAGATCAAGAAAAGAAAGAGATGATTGAGAGGGAAAAAGCGATCGTTAGAACGAAGGCTTTTTCTTACGTTCGAAAATTTAATTTTCCTTTCGATTTTCGTCTTTTTTCATCTTCTTCCTATTTCGCCTTAAATTGAAACGAGTTTTTTTTTCTTATTTTTCTGATGCAAAATTGATGATAATGGTGAAGAGGAGGATGAAAAATAGGATTGAAAGGCTCGGTTCACCCTGAATGACCTCGAGCGAAGCCCAATGAGTTCGGCTATCGAAGTGGCAGGAAAAGTTGTTCATCTACAGAAAAAAAATGATATTGACCTGGAATTTTTCGGTTCTTTCGGTTTCTCTTTCTTATTCAGATTTTTGAGATGATGAAAAGAAAAAGAGAAAGATAGAGAAGAAAGAATAGATGAAGATGGAGAAGAGAGAGAGAGAGAAAAAAAAGAAAGAGGAAGAAGATAAAATGATTGAGTTCGTTTTCATCATCATCCTTTCATCTTGATCTTCTTCTCTCACTTTTGCTCACTTATCCCCACCCTCGAATTTCTCTCTCTCTCTCTCTCTCTCTCTCTCTCTTTCTCTCTCACTGATACTTTCTCTTTTTTCATCTCTTTATCATCCTCATCTCTTTCTTTCTCTTTCTTTGCTCGTGTTTCGCATCTAAAAGGGAAAATAGTAAGGAAAGAAGAAGAAGAAAAGAAAGAGATGATTGGGAGGAGGTGTTCAGAATTTTCTCTTTCTTTTTCCAATTCCCTTTGAAAAAGGAAAGAAATTAAAAGTATCAAAGTTAATATCAAGAATCTGATGTAAGAGAGTAAAAGTGAGTGAGTGAGAGGGATGGAGTTGACCTTGTGAAAAATACTAACGAATGGACATGGGTGTGGACACAGGCCGATCAGTATATAAAGTAGCGTTAGTTGGATTCTCAGGCCATTCGGATTAGCGGTTATCCCAAGAGTAAAACAAATAGACAAAAAAACTTTTCATTTTCATTTCAACGAGAAATCAACAAACACAAACAAAACTCAACATGCAATCAATGGTAAATTAATATTTCAATTGATATTTGTTAATTTCTTTAATCATCTAAATTGTGCTGTTAATTTATCTTCTTTTCATCTTGTTTCTCTTCCCAATTCTCAGATCATTTTCGCAGTTCTCTTCTCAGTTGCCTACGGTAGCTACATCCACGCTCCAGCCGCCGCCATCGTTACTGGTGTCGCTCAAGCTCCAGTTTCAATTCCAACAGTAGTTAAAACCGGAATCACCCAACACGCTTTCAATGTCCCAGAATCACGATTCACCCGATCAGACTGGTCAACTCCAGGTATGTAAACCTCCCACCAACTGACCTCCACCTTGTGACCAAAAGTGATCCCACCTAAACCCTCATCCTCATTCACTCCCTTTCCTTGTGTCTGTGCTCTTGTTTACATCAAACTGACCATCAATCATCATTCTCATCATTCTCATCATCATCATCTTTATTTGTGTATCTTTAGGTGCCACCTATGCCATTCCCGCTGTTGCCCAATACACAGTTACCCGACCTGGATACACCACCTACCAAGAAGGTCCATCAATAGTCCGAAATGGATACGTGCCAACCTCAGTTCCAGTTGCCACCATCACCAAACACCAAGCTCTTACTGCCATCCCCGCTGCCCCATACGCTTACGCCCCATTCGCAGCCCATGGTTACGCTGCCCCTTACGCTACCGCTTGGTAAATGTCACACACAAATAAAACACCAACAAAAAAAAACACAAAACAACAAACTCAGATTTCAAAATGCAATTTGTTTAATTATAACCAATTATCATTATTAGTATCATTAATAAATCAATAATTTCATTTCACAACAATCAATCTGATCAACTGTTTATTTTCCCAATTTTTCCTCTTTTTTACAAGAAAAGTTCTTAACTTTTCCTCGAATTTCCGTTTTCGAAAAAAATGAAGAAAAAAACAAGAGAAAAAAGTTCTAAACATTATAAAAGTAAACATAGAATCATAAGTTCGATATGATGTTCAAGAAAATCAACAGTTTCCTTTTCATAAGAATTCATGTAATAATCATGAGGAAGAAAAAAAAATTCCACCGAAAAAAGTTCTAACTAAGAGTTTGCTCGAAAGTGAGAGAGAAAAAAAAGTTCTAAGCATCGACTCAATTCGAGAAGGAAAATATAAATTCTCAGTTCAATGATGTTCAGTAAATCGTTCAGTCGATAATCATCCTCATCATCGTTCTCATTATCATGTTGATCATCAACTAACAATTTAAACGCAGTTTCTTAATCATTTAGTGATTAATTTTGCCCAAAGATTCAAATGATTAACAGAAATTTAACTTTTCCAACAAGCGTAACAATTAAAATCCAATCAACAACAACAAAACCAGCAACTTTAACTACCAATGGATTAATCAATTTAATAATCAACACAACTTCTTACAATTACTTAACAACTGATTCTCAAGTGATTAGTGAAAATGATGATAATCAAATTAACTCTAATGAACAAATCAATGAAAACCTTTTTATTGAATATAATCAAAGTGATGAATCAAATTCAACGATAATCACAGATCCTGAATATCTTGATTTCACTCAGATTAATTTGATTTGTTCAATATTCATCATCCTCTATTTAATTGTGATCATTTTTTCACTGGTTGGCAATTTAATTGTAATCGGAACCGTTATTTTTAATCGTAAGATGCAAACGGTTGTTAATTATTATATTGTTAATTTAGCAATTTGTGACTCTCTGGTTGGATTTTTCGTCGCACCAATTAAGCTAATTGAGTTAATTGCTCCACCATCATGGTCAATTCTCAACGATGACCTTTGCACTGCTTTGCTTTACCTTCAAACGGTCATCGTATTCACCAGTGTATTAACATTGGTGGCGATTTGTTTTGAAAGGTAATTAAATCAATCACTTACTTATCCTCAACAATTAACCCTTTTCCCAATGTTTTCATTATTTACAATTCACTAATCACTTACTTGATTAACTTTTTTAATCGGACACTTTTGGTGTGAATGAATTTTAACTTTCATGAGATAATTTTGATTAATCACTATCATAATTTTGACACTTTAGTTATTTAAATTGTTGCTATTACGATTTACTGGTTAATCAGCTGATTTGTATTTAGATTGTATTATTATAATTAATATGATTAACTGATTATTGTTCATTGACACTGATTAAGAAACAGATTTTTGACTCGATTTGGTCAACAATTACATTCAATCAATTCATTGACCTTGTTGATATCAACAACAGTATAAAAAAAAATCAAACTAATTGCTGACAATCAAATGGATACAAAGGTTTCAACAATCATCTTCAGCTTGATTAAGCATAAAGATGATGGTGATGATTAAATTTAATTTAGTTCTGCCATCATAGACTGTTGATTACTCGTATAATCGTTAAATTGTTGACAATTTATTGATCACCATTAGTTTATCATCATGATATTGTTACATCATTTCATCAGTTTATTATTAGTTCCGGTGATCAAATGATTAAATTGTTAATCATCATAAATATTATTACGATGAAAGTTATTTTCATCTAAATTTGATTATCCATATTATTAGTTAACTGATTGCGATTCCATGTTGATTATCATTTATAATGATTAAATTTAATTGATTAGCACCTTTTCCCATTCCCTTTAATCACAATCAGTAAATTGTTGTGACATGTTTCTTATTAGTTGTTGATTAAATAATTTTCTGTTCTGACATTGAAAACATATGATTAATGGTCTTAATTGTCAACCTTATGGTTGATTAACTGATTAACTGATTAACTGTCATAATTGTGACCGTCTTGACAAAAATCTTGTACCAATTAATTGTTTTTGATTAATTTGATTGTCAAAAACAAAATGTTATTACTAATCAATGAGACGATTAAGTTTATGTTTTTAATTTGGTTCAATTTCATGATCATTTTCAAATCATTAAGTTAATTGTTGCTGTTCAATTTTTCTTAATCGTTGGCATTATTATTATTTAATTGTGGTTTAGGTTTAATTGTTTTCATATTAATATATGAAAACCAGTTGACAGTTAACAGATTATAATCAAAATTAAATATCCTTAGACTGAAATAATATTAATCAAATTTGATTGACATTTTCAATTGTCTTACTATTATGATTAACTTTAAGTCTGGTTGGTCAAACAATTTAACAACAATCAACGAAGACACAATCAATATTAACAGTAACCAATTATTACAATTTAGTGACCCAATTTAACAACATTGATCAACAATCTAGATAAACAATTTTTAATTGCAATACAATTTAAACAGCAAGACCAGAGTAACATGTAAACAATTTGATTAACAATTAATAACTGTGATCATTTTTAAACCATTAACTCAATTGCTAACTAAACTTTAATCACTTTTCTTAATCATTTCTTGATCATCAGAGTTAACAAAAAATTCAAATCAAATCAATATATTTACATTTATTGACAATCAAATGTTGTTGTTGTTGTACAATTACAATCAACATCGGAAGGAAAATTTAATTAAAACTAATTGAATGACAGGAATCATGTTTTTCATCATAAATTGTGATTAAAATGATAAACAAATTGTCTTCACAATCAACTTAATGATCAATAAATTAACTGAAAAATAATCTTCCCCCTCTAATAATCAACTTTAATTACAATTAACTTTCACCCAAACATTGATAACCTTTAACCAAGTTGTTGATTATTGTAGAGTGAAATTAAATTGTTGATATTTAATTGAAAACAAATCTCTCGAAAGAGTTGATTAACCTTTGACAATTACCAACAATTAAGGGTTGAATCAACTTCTTATATTAATATTGATTGACGAAAAAAAATTCCAAGTTCGAGAAAAAAATTCGTAACTTTTTGATTTGTTACCATGGAAACTTAATTGTTAAAGGTTAACACAATTTCTAAATATCAATTAACTGGTAGATGATAATGATGAGTAGAATAACAATTAATTAGTTGATTAGTTGGAATATCAAATATTAACTGTGAGAAAAGCTTGATTACCTTGGGATAATTAAACTAATAATGATAATGAAAATTAATCAACTCCAATGTTTACATTGATTTTATTAATCATAATTAAATATCAATCCCTGCCAATGATAATGATCAGTTTACATTCATAATGATTAAACATTTTCCAAACAATTAACCTATCAAATCAATGTAATTAAGTATATAATAATTGATTATGATTAAGGTTGGAAAAAAAATAAATGGTAACAATTTACAATTGTAAGGGGTGTAACTCATAATGTTCCCTCTTAACCTTATTTTGTCATTCTTTGCCATACAAATCAACTCTCTCTTTCCCCTTTTTAATCATGTTATTATTATTGTGCAATACATTACAGTATTTCCGTTTCCTTTGCAAACTCCTTAAATACTTCATCATCCTTATCATCATTGATCACTCAGTATCAATTACTTGATCCTCAGTCACTTCTCACCCCACGTATAATTAACTACAGTTAGTCCCATCTTTACTGTTTCCTCTTTATTACTAATCTACACGTTTTCCTATGAAACCTTTAATTGTTACATACGCCAGAATATTTATATCAATAAATTAAAATTGGGTAAATAATTAATTGTTATTTGTTACTCAATGAAGAGTGGAATTAATTAAGAAGATCCGACCCTTTAGAGTTCTTGTCAAGTCTCTTACAAATGGTGGAGATGCCGGTTCTTGTTTTTTCCCCCTCCCTTCATTGTTACTACCTATAGACTACAGAGCGATCGCTTTGGGTCAATTTCCTTTTCCTTTTTCCTCTGTGTCTATTTGGAAACGTGTTTTCAACGTGGTGATAGTTCAAATTCATACCGTTTGTTAATTAAGCTTTAAGCTTTTGTAAATTGTGTCTTGTGATAAAATAACTTTATGTCTGATCCAACATCATTAACTGATCCAACATCATCTTCAGAACAAATCCTTGATCTCTCCGAACAATCTAATCAACAGTTATTAGAGTCTATTTTTCCTCCAACACAACAACTTGCTCTTCCAACATCACCATCATCTTCATCGTATTCATCAACCAACAGCACTCACACTCTTGTTGTCAATACCACAATGTCTCATCAGATCACTGCAGTAGATTGGGCCTCAAATGACGCCAACAAGATCATCTTTCAACGAGCAGTCGGTATACCCGCTGACTCAAAACCTAATATCCTCGCAAAAAGAGTGAATCAAGCAATAATCTCGATGGCTCTTCATCACGAAGCCATTAAAGATAAAAGTGATTTCAAAAAAGATACCTTATTCAACGAAAAATGGTTGGAATGCCCAACCCTAATGAAACAACTTAGATCTGCAGGTATGACTGAAAAACATATTCAGCTTCTAATTAAAGCTCAAGCTTTCAGAGGTAAGACACTTTGTGCTTCAGATTTAACAGAATTTCTTCCTGATCAAAGGAAAATTTATCTTAAATTGGTTGAACCATCTAATAGCGTTTTTGAAGATTTCTCTAGTGAAGAAGAAGATGATGAAGAAGAGAATCCTGAACCCAATTTCTTCAATTCTGAGTCAGAATCTGAAATAGATTCAATTCCGCTTAACAGGGTTAGGACAAGGTCAAGTAGAAAACCTAAGGAAAAACCAGTTGTTATTACTAACGCTTGTTTATCCTGGGAAACAATTCAATTTCCCTTCGCCAATTCAAACCTCAGTTTGAACACTTGGTTAAATGAAATTGAAAATAAAATCTTTTGGAAAGATCTGAATAATAAGGATAGTATTCGTGCTTTAGGTGTAAATTTACCTCAACATATGAATGCTTCGCTGAGAAAGTGGATAGAAGAGGATCGGAAGATCTCATTTAAAGATCTTTGTTCCCGTCTTCGATCAACTTACATCGGTAAGCAAGAAAAATCAAAAGCTTTGTCAGAATTTTATAATTCAGAGTTCAAAAAAGGAACTGATGTTATTAAATACATCGAGAAGTTCAAAGCTTTAGCCCGAACAATTAACCCTAAGATAGATGAAAGATCAATCGCCTTGTGTATTGTTTTTACCCTTCCTCCTAAGCTTAGATTCAAATTATCTCATGATAGTAGCTACGAAACAATTGATCAAATTGGTGAACAAATGTCTAAATGGAATGATTCCCCTGTCAAAAGTAATGAAACCTTTCCGTCTCCTACAAATAGTAGAAGACTCTTTTCTAAGTCTAATAACGCTTCTAGACCCCAAGGTACTTCAACGACTTCGACAAACTCTCCCCCATCAACAAACAACACCAACAATGACAATCAAGCGCAAAGGAGATCAAATCAACAAAGAAACAACAATCGCAACTCTAATTATCAACAAAGACAACGTTCCTCAAGTAAAAGAAACTACAATACAAACAACAACGGTACTGACACTAAATGTGAAAAATGTGGCAAAAGTGACCATGTCACAAATGATTGTAACGCTTCAAATCGTGATAATTCATCAGCTTCAAACGTTCAATCGCATTTCCATATGGGAAACTCCGCTGCTCATCAAGGTAATCCTACCGACCCGTTAATTAATATTTCGATCGAAGATAATCCAAATATTAAACAATTAAGAGCAATGGTAGACTCAGGCGCTGGTACATCTTTAATCAAAAAAGATATCGCCGATCGTCTCAATTTAAAGGTTTATTATAAACCAATCAATTTTTTCGGTTTACATGGTAATTCAAAACCCAAACCGTGTATTGGTGTTACTCAAATCTACGTAAAAGTTTGGCCTGATTATTTTAAAGGATCAATTCGATTATATGTATTCGACGATCTGCTCTACGATATGATACTGGGACACAATTTCATGTTCCTTACTTCAACATCGATTCTCTCTGCTCCTCAAGGTCAATTTGTGATACAACGTCATGGTGAACCAATGAAAGTATCAATGCGCATACCTGGACCTTCAACATGGAACTATTTATTTAACCAAGCTTTTCCTCGTATTTTCGGAAAACAAATCTGTTTTTCATCCGAGCCCTTCATCAACACCAACATCATCATCTTCTCAAATCCACACCCATCATCAAATTGCAGTTGATGGACAGGCATCGAACGGAGTCCGAGCGGTCTCACTTGATGAACCTGATCCACCACCTCAATTCTGGGCCATGATGGCAAATCACATCTCTGAAGTCGATTACGATAAACAAATCATCAAAAGAAAGATAGATCAGAGAAGAGAAGAATTTCCTGAAGCAATTTTAGATTTTCAGCAAGAAATAAGAAAAGGAATCTCGAAAGATTTAACTACAGCCGAACAGAAAGCAATGAAAGACTTTCTCACAGATAATCAGAACATCTTCAGTCGTCACAAGTATGATTTAGGCGCCGTTTCACCTGATATCGTGGACATCAAGATTGACATTGGACTAAATCCTGTTCCTCAATGTAGACCATATCGTCTAGGTCCAAAGAAGCGAGAGATACTCGACGCGAAAATCAAAGAGCTGTTAGATAACGATATTATCGAACCCTCTAATTCTCGTGGTGGTTCCCCTGCTTTCCTTGTTCCGAAACCAAACGGTAGTTGGCGATTGGTTACCTCTTTTCAAGAGTTAAACGCATTGTGTCGAACTCGACAATACCCCATGCCTAATGTTGATGACCAAATACAGGCGCTAAATGGATACAACTATTTCATCACTATCGATCTTGCCCAAGGGTTTCATCAAATTGTTTTGAGACCTTCTGAACGAGATAAAGTGTCGTTTGTTACTGAAGTCGGTTTATACCGTTATAAAAGATTACCGATGGGATTGGCCGATTCTCCTGCTTACTTTCAAGAATTTGTTAACAGAATTCTAGGTGATATGCTGTACAAGAGCTGTCTTGCTTATATAGACGACGTAATTATATTTGGAAAAACATTTAATGATTTACTCATCAACGCTAAGAAAGTATTCGATAGGTTATCTCAATATGGACTGAAAATACAATTAGCTAAATCTCAGTTTGGCCACAAAGAAGTAAAGTTCCTTGGACACATTATTTCCGGAACTTATATTCGTCCAGACCCTAGCAAGGTCGAAAGACTCAAACAATTTGAGCCTCCTCGAGATATTAAAGCCCTACAGTCTCAACTTGGACTCTTCAACTACTTAGCAAAATTCATCCCAAATTACGCCACTCTCGCTTCAGATCTATTTGCTCTTTGTTCCAAAAGGAACGGTAAATTTAAATGGCTTCCTAAACATACAGCGATATGGAAACAAATAAAAGAAGCCCTGATAAAAGATTGCGAATTATGTCAATTCGACCCTCACAAAGAACATAAACTAATGGTAGACGCAAGTTCCATCGCCGTGGGTGGAATGTTACTCCAATTAGAAGACGGAAATTGGAGACCAGTTAGTTATTTCGGTAAAAAATTAGCCAAGCATCAACTTGCTTATACAATAGTATTACAATAGTAGCTGGTCAACTCAACAAATAAAATTAGATGAACATTGTGACGACGATGACATCCTGGCAATCGAAACTAATGAGCTTAATGATAACAAATTAAAATTTGTTCTGTTGGCGAAACAAATTTCCAAAGAAATTGCTCAACAAACTGGTAATCCTGATTTATTCAACTTCACAACAATTGAAAAATTCATTCTTACTGCGAAGAAACCAGTTCTCTCCAAAGGAGAAAAAGATATTAAACAAGCTCAAAGTGAAGACAATTTCTGCCAACAAGTTAAACAACAATTAAAAGAGAATAAGTTAACCAACAAATTCATCGAGAGACAAGGAATAATCTACAGAAGAAGAAAAGAACAAAAAATTGCGATTGTTCTTCCTGAGTCATTAAAAGATCGAGTCTTCAACGCTTACCATGATGAACCACTTGGAGGTCACTATGGGTTCAGACCTACTTTAAGGAGGATTAAAGAACAGTTTTGGTTTCCTCTAATGGAAAGTTTCATCAGAGAAAAATGCTCGACATGTGAAACATGTTTAAGTTATAAACATAAAACAACAAATGACGAGAGACCCAGAATGATGCCCATTCCCGATAAACCGCTACAAAGAATTCAAATTGATGTAGTTGGCCCTTTTCCTGCATCATCTAAACAAAACAAAGTCTTGTTTACCTGTATTGATTATCTCACAAAATTTTGCTTTGCTAAAGCTTATCGTAATCAAACTCATAGAGAGTTTATTCATTTCCTCGATTACATTACTCAATTCGTTGGTTTCCCCGAAGTTATACAAACAGATAATGGTGGATGTTTCGTTCATAAATTTACTAAAGAATATATGAAAGAAAAAGGAATTAAACATATATTCTCAACTGCATTTCGTCCTCAAAGTCAAGGAGCAGTTGAAAGATTAAATGGAATTCTCGGAACGAGAATTAACATGTACACTCTCAACAAAAGAGATTGGGATAAAGAAATACCTTCAATCATCCTTTCATATAATTCAACACCAAAAGAATCATTAAAAGCATCACCTTATCAACTTCTCTTCAATTTAAATCCACGCATTCCAGTTGAAAATCAACTTGATCTACCCTCAAATAGTCATCCAAGCAACGATATTAATCAAACAAGAGAAGAAGTTAAACTTTCCATCATCAAGAATCAAGAGGAAAGATTGTCAAAAACACCAATCAAAGCACCACCTTTTAAAGTCGGAGAGTTTGTTAAAAAGTCAATTGAAGCACCCGATCTTAAGGTAGGAAAAAAGTTAACTCCTAAATTCAAGGGTAGATATATAATTATTGATGTTAAAGATAGTTGTGCTAAAATAATAGACACGTTAACACAAGAGACAGAAATAGTAAATTTCAAGAGATTAAAACGTATCCTAAATCGTCTAGAGAGAAAGTAACAGAATCAGTAAGCAATTCAGAGCAAGCAATCGATCAATTTAAACTAAATTCAAGTCAATAATTAACATTTTAAACAAAAAGAATGAGGAAGAATTTTCAATTATTTTCATAATTGTAAATTAAATCTATTAATTAATTTGAAAAAATTAATTACAACTCGACCAAGTTCAATCGAACTCAAGTCTTGTCAAATCTAACTCCCCCTAGCGAAGACATTTTAAGACTTTAACCGATCGGTTAGAAGTCTTAACCTTTCACACCTTTGATTTTCTTAATAGAAAATTTTAATTGATTCCATTCATTGTTCCAATTGCCTTTAGTTTTCGTAAAATAATTTCCTTTTACTTGAATCACCATCATCCACAAATTTTCATAATTCAGTCAAGCTTGGATCGATCGATCCAAAAGCTCAACTAAATCAACCTGAAAGATACAAAGAACAGAATTAGTATAAAGTCAAATTACCAAGTAGATCCATTTCACTTGCTTACCGTCACACTAAGTTTTCAGTTAGATCGACCGATTTAAGAAAACTAAGTTTCTCCCGCTTCTTTCACAATTAGTTAACCAGTTAACTCAATTCAGTTTCTTATGAATAGTGAAAATAGAAGAGATTCTTCATCCAGTGTCATCATTGAAAACATGTCAGTTCCTAATCCATTTAATCAAAGCGAAAGTTTCAGCGCTAATGAGGAAATTCGTGGTCATTTGATCAACATCAATTTAAACAAATCCATCGTCATGAGAAGAGTTAAACAAATTGCTGAGCTTCAGTCTCTTATTAGAAGAACCAAACGTGAACTTCTTCACATAAAGAAAAATACTGCTGCTAGGAAAACAGTTGTGAAAACTCTGCAGATATTGAAAAAGAAAAAGCGATTTCAATCTATTGAGGATTTAGCGGAAAAAGATCTTTTTCAAAATTGGTCTTATATCGATACCTCAGGTCTTAGAACTGCTGACGATGCTCTCTTCACCTTCCTCAAGAATAATAATTATGTTTCAAATGAAACTCCTGTTAGAGAACAAATTTCATCTTCTGACACAACAGATACTTCCACTGATGAAGACACTTCAGAAAATCCAGGATTAGGTCCTCTTTTCCAATAAATTCATTTTAATTCAATTCATTTTCATGATTCTCTTCAACAGTTTAATTCATTAAAATAAACCAATTTGATAAAGAAACTAATCTATGTGTGATTCTAATCTAATTCTATCTTTCGATCGATTGATTTAAACTCTATGGATGGTTCACTAATTTTTGATTTTTCAACAGGCAAAGACTGAAAGCCAAGCGATCGATCGATCGAAGCTTTCAGATCTTAATTAACAAGGTAAAGGTAAATTTCTAATTAACGCACAAATTGTCTTCAATTGAATTAATTAGGGAAGAAAAAGATTAAAACAAAAGAAAATTAATCTAAATTGTTTCATTTAAAACTATTTTAAGCTGAAGAAAAAGCAAATCTTGAAACACTTATTCTTATTTAGAATACTAATTAAATTAGATTTAGACAAATTTAAACGATACTAAACATAATCAATTAAATGTTTATAAACGAGTTAATCACAATTTAAATGATTAGAAATCAAATTTAATTAAAATAAGATAATTAATCAAGACCGATCGGTCTTTGATCAAAAATCTAATCTTATTCTAATCACTTTCCCTCTTCTTCCTTTGTTTTATTCTAAAAAGAACATCTTTTGTTCTATTCTCTTTAAGCTGCTCTCCCATTGGCCAATTAATTTTCTAAAGTGCCATAGTTACCCTTTCATTTCCATTTCCGTTTTAACTGTTGACCAAAGAGTCACATTTTTTTTCTCTCTCTCTCACTCTTTTAGTATAAATATAATTTGAATTTTCTCTCTCTTTTATTCAATTATTTTTCTTTAATTGTTTCAATTAATTGAAACATTTGTGTCTCAACAACAATTTATCTCATCAATAAGACTTAGGACCGATCGGTCCAAGTCCAATTGTTTGAATCTTCCTTCTCTTTCTCATCATTTGAGTCATCAGATTATTGCTTGTGAAACTTATTGTTTAGGTGTTTTAATCAATAAGAACATTTTAATTAACATTGGTGATTAGAGACCAATTTATTTGTAGTGATCTGATCAACTTTATTCCGTCAATCAATCGTTTAATAGACTAAGACCGATCGGTCACAGTCCATCATCGATCACTCGATCACCGAGTTCAACTCATCGATCTCAATCATCATGCCAGAGTTTTTATCATCTCAATATAAATCATCTGAAGGAAATGGTATAAGCAGATATCCGGTTGCCTTATTTAAAGATTTAATAAGAGAAAAAATACTCAAAAGAGTTAATGTTAATGAACGAATCTTCAAGGTTGTGGAAACTAAAGTAATACCCGCGCCTGGTCTTATCGATGCAAATAACATCGATGTTGAACAAAGAGAAACTTGTCTCTTATGTTGTCAAATGGCAAGATTTGGAATTGGATGTTCACGATGTGAGTCAGCTTATTGTGGTCATTGTGCCTATTACCTGGTCTTGATTCGAAAATGTCTACTAAATCTACCAATTATAACGGATCGAAAACTATTAACTACGAACAAGGAAAACTTTATTTGTCTCAATCCTGATTGCTCATTCGAAAATAATCCAGTCCATTTGGTTAAACTTGATGAAACTGTTAGATTTTGTCTAAAGATTAAGAAAGTTAAATGTATTTACATTGATTGTAAATTCATTGGTGATTATGTTGAAACATGTAATCATATAAACTCATGTACAATTAATGGCGATTATCGTGTTAACACTGATAATCTTGGTGAGATATTTACTAATCCAGTTGAACCTTTATTTCCTGACGAGTACAATACAATTCATTTCTCGACCGTATTGAACAAAACAAATGATCCCATCAAAGAACGTCAGTTAGAGCTCATTCAATTGTATCACAATCGGTATACCGAATCGATAGCTGATATTGACGAAATCTTTGCTGATATCGAGAAAACCCGAGAAGAATATGGATTAAAAAGAAATTCACCTTTCTCAGTTATCACATCTGATCCGAAGAAATCAAATCCACCTTCTCCTTCACCTTTCTCATCCTCGTCGTCGTTCACTCTACCTCAACCATCTCAACCATCACACTCAACAACCATCACCAACAAATCTTCAAAACTTTCATCATCATCATCATCAGATAATTTACCTTTATATTGGACTACAGAAGAAAAAGATCAATATAAGAAAGATCTTGAATCAGTTTCAAAGACAATCAGTGAATTTGATGCAATTAAAAGAGCTAAGAAAAGAGAAAAAGAAAAGCTCAGAAAACAGAGACAAAAAGCAAATGCAACTTATGTTAATGCTCCTGATGTTCCTAATATTGTTTATTCCTCCTCCGACATCCGTTATCGTTCAAATCAACAACCAAATATTAATCAACCTGCAAAACCATCAACAATTCCTCAGACTATCGATCGATCGATCGAGGTCCATCGTCAAAATGATTTACATCGTTCAAGAGATGATCAATCTTCAAACTCATCAAAATCAATCTATCAATCGATCGATCGAAACCGATCTCAACAAATTAATCCATCGATTGAAAAATCAATTTATAATTACAAAACAACTGAACCAATCATTAAACCAGTTAAATACATTATACCATATGTTCATCCTGCTCATCATTCAACACCAGAACCTATCATTTGGCCTGATCAACAATTACCACAACCATTTAAATTACCAGTAATTCCTGATATTCCTGATGCCGATGGTTATAATCCATCGATGACTCCATGTCCTCAACCAAAAAGCCGTGAAAGTTTTAAAACTGCAAAAGACGCACGACATTGGAGATGGCGATCGAAAAACAAAGTCAAAGTTTACGATTATAAACGAAGCCAAAGAAATAGAAAATATTTAAATCTCAAACATGCAATTTCAATGAAATCGATTCATCACATGTTACCTCCAAAACATTTAGTCGAAACTATCACTCAAGCTGCCGTTGATTTGGACAATCAAAATATTAAATGTTGTGCCATTGACACTGAATCAATTCAAATCAACATGAAAGATGGAAAAATTAGACATGCCCCATGTTGGATCTCAATTGTTGATGCCTCTGGTAATGTTGTTTACAATGAATTTGGTCGACATCCTAAATCTTCAGTCTTCGATTTCAATACTCGATTTCATGGACTAACTTGGCAAGAGTTAAAAGATGCACCAAAGTTTAAGCAAATTCGAGCAGAAGCTATTGCTGTTCTTCGTCGTTACGACAGAATTATTGTTTCAAATCAAACAGTTGATTTTGTAAATTTATTCATCTCTCCATCTGATCATTTGGAACTTTTACCAAAAATTATTTGCGTCTCATCATATTATTCATGTCGCGCAAAACCAGATGAAGCCCTTGGACTTAAATACATTTCATTTTTACTTCTCAACACAATTATCCAAGAGAAAGAGCACTCACCAATCATTGATGCCGCTTTCACCATGTACAGTTATTTATTGGATTATAAGAAAATTGAATTCGTCCGAGAAGACAATTTAGTCCATGGCAATGGTACTCGAAGAGTAAATGGTTATTTACAATATAACTACCCAAAAAATATGAATATGGCCGTTTTATTGCACGCAGTTATGGAAGAGATCGAGGATTGGCCTTTACAATTAAAACTTCATCCATATATGACAAAAGCAAAGAAAGAGGAAGCAACTGAATTAACCAAATACCAATTTTCGGATTTTATTTTTCCTATCAAAACTGTTAATTCCCTTCCTCCTCCGTATACCTTTAATCGGGAACTTCTTCGTCCGTTTAGACGACTGTCAACCCGATCAAGAGTCGACGAGCCGCTTTAGTTCGGGGCTCTGTAAGGGGTGTAACTCATAATGTTCCCTCTTAACCTTATTTTGTCATTCTTTGCCATACAAATCAACTCTCTCTTTCCCCTTTTTAATCATGTTATTATTATTGTGCAATACATTACAGTATTTCCGTTTCCTTTGCAAACTCCTTAAATACTTCATCATCATTATCATCATTGATCACTCAGTATCAATTACTTGATCCTCAGTCACTCACCCACGTATAATTAACTACAGTTAGTCCCATCTTTACTGTTTCTCTTATTACTAATCTACACGTTTTCCTATGAAACCTTTAATTGTTACATACGCCAGAATATTTATATCAATAAATTAAAATTGGGTAAATAATTAATTGTTATTTGTTACTCAATGAAGAGTGGAATTAATTAAGAAGATCCGACCCTTTAGAGTTCTTGTCAAGTCTCTTACACAATTAACTATAATATTAAATAATCAATGTGAGTCTTGATTCTCAAAGGCAATTGATTGTTGAACAATTTAACCAATCTCAAAATGGTTAATTGTTGATTTAAAGGTTAAACATTGCCCGAAGACATTGATCACAATTTGACAACAATTTAAGTGACAATAAACATGACAAAGTTTAATAACATCAATATAATAATAAAATATCATCTTTGATATTAAGTAACAATTTTGATAACCTTGATTAAATCATCTCAACAATTTAATATCACCATTAATAATTAGATTCTGTCAAAGCTTAAATAATTTAACAGAAACTTATTCATGAATAATTTGATAAATTTAATAAATTTGCTTCCAAATAACTGGATTAGTTGATTGTAATAATAATAACATGGTTATCATGAGTTAATCATATTGATATTTTAATAACAATTTAATTAATTATCTTTCATTGAATTTCATATTGATTATCATGATAATCATTTGTTGATTAACTTTAACAATCAAAACGTTTAATTGGACTAATATGGTTTCTCATCGTCATCTTTTAATTGTTGTTAATCATTTCATTTTGATAGCAATTAATGGCTAGAATTGTGTATCGTTAATAATATTATTTGATTTCTGCTGATTACTTCAATTTAATTGTTATTGTAATTAACTTTTTTCTTACTCCATCTTAATTATTAGTTGACATTTTTGTCAATCTCAACAATTTAATTCAAGGAGTTTTTTTTTCATCTTAATTTAATTTAGTTCACTGAGTGGGTGATGATTATTATCAAAACGTAATTTATAATAATCAATGTGATACAATTTTAAAGTGCTGAATCAAAGTTAATTGTCATTGATTAACTGGCTGAGATTTTTAATTTGATTCAATGTAACAATTGATTCAGTTGACAGAATTGAATTAACATTAATCATAATCTATATATTAACATGATGAATTAATTACAATCAATCACAATTAGCTGCTCTTGGGATTGATTTAAATTGTTGTTGTTTGATGAAAAGATAAATCAACAATTGGATTAACAAATAGCCAATTGATTAATTTATCAAATTGAAAGTTGAATCATTTAATTGTTGACATTCAATAGTTTAATCATTAATAATTAAGGTAATTTTTGTATATCTGTGTAGGTGAAATCTTTGATTACCTTGATTAATTAATCACTTTTAAGATCAATGTTTTATTGGTTATAATCAATGTAACGGTTTTGATTAACTGTTGATTAATTTTGATTAATTAACTGTAACAATTTTTGATGATTAAAATTCAAATTGATTACTTGTTATCAAGTTGATTAACTTATTTGCTTTTTTAATTTCATAATTTAAACTCACATGTTCATCATTGATTAATAATTAGTTTGCTTAATTGTTCATTGATTAATTTTAATGATAATTAGTGGTGTTGAAAATAAATAATCAAGGAAATTAAGTTAATTAATTGTGTTTACTACTAAATACAAATGAAATTAATCAATTGCTTGAATTCATTGTTGATTAATTGTTGATCTTGATCTTGATGATTGGGATAAATTATTTACTTTTTCATTTTGGTAACAATTAAGTAACAATTTAAAAGTTGTTGGTGTATTTATATTGATATTTACTCAAGTGATTTGATTATTAACGATTAAAGTTAAATTGTTGATCTCTCCTTGAGCTAAATTGTTGAATATTTATATGAATTTCGTAATGATTTCAATTGATTTAAAATTAGTTATGATTAGTTGATTACGATTAGATTTTAATTTTAACAATTTTCCTTCCCTTTGCTAACATAATCAACTAATTGTCAATTTTTTTGCTTTATAATAAATATTCAATGTCAATCCTTAAATCATTAAACAATTTTTTCACCATTAAAAGTAACAAAATAGTTTAATTGTTGCCGATTCACAATTTAATAAGTTAATCATTTACCTAAACTCACAGTTAACTAAACAAGATGCAATAAATAATTAAAGCAAATTAAAAGTGACCAAATAACCAACCCAAATGATCAAATAAATTAGTTAATTTCATCAGAAAATATAACAATAATTTATGATAATTAGATAAGTTAAATTATCGAGTTGAATTTATTATCACAATTAACAATTAATTCTGGTTCCGGTTAATAGTTACAATTTAATTCCCATAAGAGAGGTGAACATGAATTCACTTGAAAAGCAATTGATCAGATTTAATAGAAAATCAATAAATTTCCACTTGAAAAGAGCAACAATTAAATCTCAATTAAATTGATTTCTTTTTCTAACTCTAAATTTCCATTGATTAGAAATCAATTTCTGTGAAAATAGTCCTTTCAATGTCTATTTTAACCTAAATTTCGTCAACGAATTAGTAACAACAACCTAACGATCGTTTTTACGTCGATTAACTTGAATTGTTTTCTTTTTTCTTTCCAGATATTTTGCCGTTGTTCATCCATTAACAAGTAGAATTCATCAATCTAAATCACGAACAATTAAAATTCTCCATGGTGTTTGGTATATTCCTCTAATAAGCGCAACCCCGTTTCTTATGCCATCAAAAGCAACACCCAATAGATTGACTTCCAACCTTGGAACCATCGAAAGGGTTACATGTTTCACTGAATTTTCCGCTTCCTTCCGAAGTAAATATTATACCTGTCTATTCATTTTCTTTTACCTGATACCATTAATCTTAATTGGTTGGACCTGCTATCAAATTGCTCGATGTTTAATCAAACAAACAATCCTCCAAAGAGAGGGTCTTCTCCGTCGACAAGAAATAAACCGTCGCAAGGTAAACTATCATAATATCAATCTAATACTTGAGTTTACAATCGTAATTGAGAAAACCTTTCCAACCATTTACTATCATTCTAATTATATATTTAGAATTATTTATTATATTGATATTATAAGGATAAATTTTCGTCTAATTGATTTTCTCATAAAATTGGTGATAATTCAACTTGCCCAGCATATACAGGGTATTATCCATTCACTTTATGTAGACCCAACATTTTGTTTATCCACAACCACCAACACTTTACATGTAACAATATATATTAAGCTTAATATTTACTTAATGGTTGTATTGTTTTAAGTATCATTTACATCGTGGGTGGATTGATGCTCATGATGGTGGTGATATTGATGATGATGATGATGATGATGATGATGGTGGTGGTGGTGGTGGTGGTGGTAAAGGTTAAGGTTAAGGTGGTTTTTGGATACCTTTTAACTTTGAGGTTCCCATTCAGATGATAAATTATGTTTTTCTCAATCCTTGTTTGCATTAGTATTTGTATTATATTGTATTACCGAAAGGTAATTAGATCAATCGAATCAGATGATTGTTGATTATATTGTATTACTAATGATTGAATTTATATATATTCCAATTCTGTTCATTAATCTGACAAAACTTTACTCTCATTGTTTAGTTTTAAATATTACATGATATTGATCATTATTTTTCGTTGATTGTTTACTATTTGTTTCTTTTCGTTGATTCGGTTGTTCATTCATCATGTTAATTGTTGATCTTTTCTTTTCTCATGTTCTATCCACCATCAGTTGGAATAATCAATCTATTCTTATTTTAATTTGATTCTTTCATCGGATGGATGGGAAACTTTTCCTTCTCTCTATCAATGGTTAGGTAATCATCTTGAGATTGATTATTTTATCTTGATCTACAATGGATTAAGGGAATTAGATGAACAATTTAATGATGATTTAGTTTGATCATCTTTTTCCTCTGTGGGTCCTTTTAATTTTTTTTACTTCTTCTCTTTGATTTAGTTTTACGATTATCTTGATAATCATTCAATTGTAAGGTAACTATAAATATCTAAGACTAGAATTATCTTGATCATCTATTGATTAATTCAGTTAGTTATTATTTTCGAGGGATTTTCTTGCTACTAATCATCATTTTCTATTAATAGTTAATTGTAGATGAACTGAATTAAAGTCAGAGAAAGAGAGTCAAAGTAAACTAAATGATCTGAAAGTTGATCGATTGACTTTAATTCAGATTGTTGATTGTTGATTTGATTACAGAATCAAATCAATACTTACATTGGATTTAAAGTTAGTTTTCAATTTCAGTGGAATTAAATTCTAATCAAAAGTTAACAATCAACAATCTCTATTGATGGAGAGCAATTTAAAATATTATTTAATCACTTTCTTTCCGATTGCCTGATTTATATAATCAGATAACAATTAGTAAATTGGAAATGTTTTAGCCTTCAATTGAAATTAAACTTTGCTTTTATGATTTAAATTGTTTCTCATCTGATCAATTATTATTTATTTTATTGGTTGATTGTGATTAATTAATCATATACACTAATCATTAATCAACCATTAGAATTGCGGAAAAATTTTAATTACTTTTCCTACCAAATTAATGGTAATATTTTCCTAATCATTTTTCATCTTAATTGTCCCAACTAATTTAGTTTATATCATCTTATTTTTGGACTAATTAATTAACCAATTGATTGACTATTCAATGTAAATTACTTTAATTGATTGTAACCACAACTAATTTAATTAAAGTTAATCGATACAAGTTTGTTGATTGAGTTTATATTTTGTTCATTTGATTGTTGTAACCATTAAATTGATCAACATTTGACAATTTGATTAAGATATTATTTACTTTTGATCTGTTAAATTGTTGATGATTAACAGAAGCACAATTAATCTTAACAATGAATATAAATCGTTGAAAAGGGTTAATTGTATTATTGATTGTAATCAATCATGAATATTTTTCCTTATTCATTTTTATAATTTCTTATAATCTTAATTGTTGATGTGTTAACATGATCATGAACTAAATCAGTTGGTCAATTGTATTAACAGTTAAAAAAAAAGGTAAAACCAAATCAAATCAAGATAATTTATAAACTATTATAATCTAACTAGTCCAATCTATTGACTTTCCTTTTAACAATTAAAAACAATAACAATTTACTTCATTTGTAATTGACCCGTTAATCTAAAATAGTTGATACAACAACCCACCCAACAATTAAACCCGAAAAATATTATTACCTTAACAATTAACAAATTGTAATTACCATTTTCATTTAGATTAGACATTGTTTTTGTTTTTGTGTTCACTTTTAATTGTTTCCAATTTGCAAACTTGAAATGATACAAATCAAATGAATTAGATCACAAAATGATTGAAGAGAAAATTTAATAATTGTAATTAGCATGAAACACTAATTGTTTTTAATTGTTTCTCTTTTCACAATTGTTATTAGATTGCAAAGATGATTCTGGTGGTTGTATTAGCATTTACCATTTCTTGGACACCCTATTTTCTGGTGACAATTGTAACCCAATATCAGAAAGTTAATTTCATGCATAAACATAATTACTTTTTCACAATGTTATCAATTAACTTATTCGCTTTCCTTAATTCCTCCGTTAATCCGTTCATTTATGTCCTAATGTCAACTCGATTTCGTCTTGGATTCACCAACATATTGAAGGTGTTACTTTGCGTTTCGACCCACGATGAGCTTGAAGAATCAGATCGAATCGTTTCCGGTGACCAGCCCCAGAACCAGGTGATTAGTGGTGGTGGTCAACCGATCGATCAACCAGATATGGTTAACCAAAGATCAGCATCAGAATTGGAAAGACAATTAACTTCCAACCCTGAGAATCAATTGACAGTTAACTTACCCTTTAATGGTAAACCAAATGAAACTTTGAAAGGTAAATTAACATCATTAGCCAAGTATCGATATCAATTAGTCCGATTTATTTGCGGACAATCTGTTAACCTGTCAAACGATTCGGGTCACAGTGAGTCCAGTCCGCCCGTTTCGGGCTATCTAACCGATAAACCCACCGAAGTGGCCGATGATTATGACGATGCTGGTGATAATCAGGGTAAAAGGCAACCAAACAATGATAATTATCAAGATGAAAAAGTAATTGAATCAAAATCTATTAATATTAATGAATCAATTGGTTTATTCAATCAATTACAATCTCAACTTGATCCGATTAATTGTTCAACACTATTTAAATCATCATCATCTTCCCCACCTCAGCCACAATCACCACCCACTTTACCGTTATCCTCAATCATCTCAAATTGTACCAAAGATCAACTTAATCATGGATCAATAATTAATCCAAATGAGATGATTATCTCATCTGAATTTGGACTTTTATCAAAACAACGTCGATACAGTGACAATTTACTCAATTGTGGTAATAATCAATTGACCTCAGTAATTGAGAAAGATCAAAATAATCAAGCTAATTATAAATTGTCCAACACTCCATCATCACCAAATCAATTGTTAATAATTAACCAATCAACATCATCATCCGCTAATTGTGCCAATAGTAAAAAAAGTAACATTAACAATAATCAATCTGGACCAGTTAATTATAATCGATCCAAATCAGAGCCACATTTTATTACATCAACCCAATTGTAATTAATCAACAATTAATTGTTAACCCAAAGAAAGTCAATTGTCTTTATAATGATTGCTAATTGTAATCAGCTACAATTAATGATAATATTTTCATCAATTCAAGATGATAATCTAATACAATGTAATTTAATTGATTGAAAGCTGATATTTGTTACTAATTTATATCAATTTAAAGCAAAATCTAAACACTAATTATATAAATTGTCAAATTATATTGATTAATGATTAATCAGTAATTTCCTATTGCCTGCTCTATGTAATTCACTTCAAGGTTAATCAACAATTGTAATCATCTCAATTAACTATTGTATATTCAATTGCCTTGATTGTTACTCTTTACATTTAATCATGTCCAATGTAATCAATAATCTGATGAAATCTGATTAACAATTATATTCATTAGAAAATAACTAATTGTAACAATTTGTTTTCTTTTGGGTTGAATTTTTTTGTTTCCCTTAATTTGATTGGGTTATTTTAATTATCATCGATAAGTATAAATATAAAACTGATAATCAGAAATGATTATCAATAAAAATCGGGTAATTGTAACAATCAAAAACGGCGTCGATCGGTTGATTACATCAACCAATATCATTAAGGAACAATTTGTTTTACTCTTTCGTTAATTTAGAATAATATTTATTATTGATTAGAATCAATAATTGATTGATTGTTAGAGAGGAAGAAAATTGATTACGAGAAACAAGTGAAAATTACCAGGAATAAATAGAAAATGAGTTTCCTGTGTTAACAGAATAATCAACAGCAATCATCTAATTACAATTTAGTCTGTGTAAAACCATTTACAATCAACGAGTTTTCAATCCTCTCTTCAATAGTTAATTGTTATCAAACAATTATCTCTGGTGATTAACATTTTTCTACGTTAATTCCAGTCTCGTTCAATGGAAA
Source organism: Panonychus citri (assembly GCF_014898815.1). Classification (NCBI taxonomy): domain Eukaryota; kingdom Metazoa; phylum Arthropoda; class Arachnida; order Trombidiformes; family Tetranychidae; genus Panonychus; species Panonychus citri. The sequence goes on along the minus strand of NW_026515529.1, from coordinate 281,961 downwards.
AGATTAAGATATTAATGTGATATTTTTGGTGATAATCGTTGATGTGTTGATAGTAATTTCAATTGTTACACTTAACTACTGCGCTGTCTGGCAATCAACACCATTAATGGTAAATTAGATTAAATCAACCATCAACTAATCTTCTTGATTCGATATTTATTAGTCTTTTTGTTTCTTTTTTTTTCCTCGAACTTTTTTCCCTTCGAACTTTTTTCCTCTCGATTCCCTTTCGACATTTGGATGTTCCCTTTGACCTAAAAAAAAATTTGAATTCTCGTCTTCGTCGTTGTTGTTTCCCTTGATGATGAACATGAGATGATAACAATAATTACTATTGTTCCAATGAATTTAGATGTAGAGGTTAATTGTTGAGAAGCACTTAGTTGATTTCCAAATGATTAACGAGTTACTTTTTCTCCATTCTCATTGTGAGTGCTCGTAGAGTTGACAAGTTGATTATTGTTTCAAATCAGTTTTTCAGTTGATCATTTAAGATTGTGTTCGATGGATCATTTGGTGATTAAAATTGATTCAGATTAATTGTTGTTTGTCTTTAGCCCATCGACTTGGCTTCTTTTTTTTATACTTCCAATATTGTAGCATCCAAATAAAGGTTAATCGAGTATGACTTAAGTTAACTACTCCTTAAGTATCAGGTCTTAATCACCAATCTATTTCCTATTTGATTCTCTTTCTTTCATTTACTGTTTTTTTTTCCAGAGATAATCGGATAATCTTTATGAGAGAGAAAAGTTGATTCCATGTGACATCAGAATTGATCACAACTATTATCTGATAATTCATTGGTTTTATTTAATCAAACGTAAAGATCGATATAACTACGAAATCGCAACTTAGATTGATAATATACTCTCTTTCAATTCTTGATTCTTGATTGATGATTTAACCAATTTGATTGACAGTGAGAGAGAGAGAGAGGGGGGGAGAGCTGGATTAACTCTCTCATTCATACTTCATCTCACTCTATCTTTTATGTTGATTATCAGGCTGCAAGTGCGCAAATTAAATTTAGCTGAAGTTCATCGTTCACAATAATCATAATGATAATAATCAAATGTCATCATTGGTGGAAATCCTCAAGAGTAATTTATGATTAAACCTTTTAATTTGGTTTTCTTGTTGACAGTTGGTCAATCAGTATTTACAGGAACATGATTAATTTGATTGCACCTAAAATTTCAAGAAAATGTGTCATTTCAATCGTTAATTTATAAATCGCAATTGTTTGGGAATCGGGGAAAAGATTTACTTGTTAGAAAACATTTTTTTTCAATAGATTTTTCAATTGATTTTGTAAATTTTTGATCTTTTTGTTTTCTTTAGGAGCAGAATCTTCATCTTTCATCCATAGATCATCTCGATCTTCCAGGTCAATTTCACATTCTTTGGCCATTCGACGGAAAAAGTCATCATGAGATTTAACTTTCTTTTGCCTATGAGTGAGAACATCCAATTCTCTAGCAATTCCAAGTCGTTCACGGAGTCGATTTAGTTTAACATCGTCAATGGGAAAAGAATCTAAATCTTGGGAATCATTGATTGAACCACAGAGTTTTCTATAAGTGTAACTTTCAGCGGGTTCACAAAGAAGAAGAGAAATCCCTTTGTTGGACATTCGAGCGGTTCGGCCACTTCTGTGGATATATAATTCAGCGGTTCGAGGGACTTGATAGTGAATAACATGGTCAACATAAGAAATATCTAAGCCTCGAGCGGCGACATCACTGGCTAATAAAATTCCTCTGGGATCGGCACTGAAACGTTCAAGGTTCGAGAGTCGTCTTTTCTGTTCCATGGCCGCGTGTAAGGGGATCGGCTTTTGATCTAAAATTGTTAGAAGATGCTGTAAACGTCTAAGACAATCTTTACTATTACAAAATACTATTGATCGACCAGGATGAGCTAATAGAAAGTAATATAAATAAAGGTCTTTTTCCTCTTTTAAACATTCAATCTTAAAGATGGACAATTGTTCACGACTTGGTGTACCAACACCTCCGGCTGTCAAATCGACGATAATTTTATGATTTTTCATTCCAATGATTCGTGAGATGTGTCGCAATTTTGATCGTAATTTGGGTTGTTTCATTTTTTTGATTAACTTTGGTCCTTTAGAGATGAATGTTAATGTAGCCGAAAGTAGGAATACCTGGCGATGGATTTTGGCCCCTTTTTCCTTGATTATACTAAGAATATTGGTCAATTCGGAAAAGTAGCCTTTCTCCGTCATTCGATCAGCCTCATCGATTACCAAATAACGAATATGAGAAACAGATTTATGTGAAACATGAGGAATCTCCATCTCATTAATTATCTCCCAAAGTCGACCTGGTGTGGCAACAAGAATATCCGGTTGACCTTTGGTCAAAATTCTTTCCTGCCGTTGGGTAGATAAGCCACCAAATACCACAGCAATTTTAACAGTAGTAAATTTAGCAGCTCTATCAAGATGAATTTTAATTTGTTGAGCCAATTCTCGAGTAGGAGTAATAATAAGACCTCTTAATTTACTATCACCATAATAATCCTTTTTCTCTTGAATCTTTTGAATTAAAGGTATTCCAAAGGCTAAAGTTTTACCACTTCCAGTAGGAGCAGCTCCAAGTAAATCATATATTCCAGACAAGGCAGGTTTAATTATTCCCTTCTGAATATCGGTTGGTTCAGTTAGACCATGTTCATTAAGAGCATTGATAATATTTTCAGAGACACCAAGTGATTCCCATGTTTCAGATTTCGTCTCATCAAGAATCGCTTCAGTAATATCATCAGCGTCACTTTCTTTAGACATTTTAACAGATTAACTGGAAAAGAAAAAGAGTCAACAATTTAATAAATAAAAGAAACAATTAATTGCAAAGAGAAGATGAAAAATAAAGTAAATATGATAACATGTTGTTGATTGTTTACCAAAAGGTAAACATGTGGATGGAAGGAAAAAATTGGCGGTAAATCCAAACGCGCGAATTGAAATGATGAAATAAATTTTCATTTCTTTGTTTGATAGAACAATAAATGTTAATTATTTTTTTATTAAATGTTTTTCTTTTTGGTTGATTAACAGGGGGATTGAATTTTTATCATATGAGTAAAGAAACTTTGACATTACATGTATCTCAACTTGACAAGTTTTCTCAAGGGATCACAATGAGTAAATTGTTTGTTGAGATAAACTTTTTGTTTCGTAACTTTCATCTCTCCAAAAGAGATTAAGTTTTCGGAGATCTTTTGGTTAAGTAAATTGTAAGGGGTGGAAGATAAAAATATTATTAAACCATAACGATTTAGATGATTTGTAAAGGGGAGAAAAGTAGAAAGAAAGAGAGAGAGAGAGAGAGAGAGAGAGAGAGAGAGAGAGAGAGAGAGAGTTAGAGATTAAAGGATAAAGAGGAGAGAAAAAAATAGATTTTAGATTGAGAGGAAAAAATAGAAGATAATTAGAGAAAAAAACATGATAATCTTATCAATATAATGACAGGTTATTGCCAGAGAGTAGATTGTTGACCATTAGATTAGGCAAGGGTGACCTTAGATTGTAAAAGAATTTCTTTTTTTATAGTCTTTTACACTTCTTCGTCATCCAATGTTGATAAATGTATTGATGAGTCTCTCTCAAACCAATTTAGACTTGCATTTGGCTCTGAGCGGATGGAAAGCTCAGTTGAACAGATTTTCTCCATTTGTTCATTATAAGATTCAATGAATTTGGCCAAATCTTTATTCTTACTCATCGCTTTATCCCAAAGATTAACTGGTTTCATTGGTTTCTTTGATTTTCGTGAAGTTGTTGCTGCTCTGGTTCGTTTTTTAGCTTTCTCCATATTTATTGGTGTATTTTCATCACAAGGGATTGACCTTTTTCGATTAGACAATCGTGAAGATCGACGGGTTGAATAAGTCTTGCGAGATGGAGTAGATTCATGTCTCGGTGGAGTAAGATAAGGATTAACGGAGGGAAGATCATCCCAAAGAGATGTTTCCATCATAGCCGATTGAGAATCGTCATAAGAACATGCATCACTATGGAAAGAAGAAGACATTTCGATTGAGTACAGTTTACTTTTCTCTTTGGAAACAAATAAAAGCCAAAAATACACAAATTCAATTAATAAATTAGAAACAATTAGAGACAAAGACTTAGAGAGGGCAACACACAATAAGTTTATTCCTTTGACAATTACAATGAGAAACTGATGCAATGATTTTCCGCCAAACAAATTAGTCTATTCTCAGAGCTCATTTTCTTTTGCTGTGAAAATAGACTTTTGGCGGTTTTTTCGATTTTTTTTCAAAATTTGCATTTTTCGATTGAAATTCAATTCAATTACCAATTGGAATTTATTATTACAATTTATTAATTATTTCTAAATTCTATATAATATATGCACTTGATATTTGGATGTTTTCCTTTCTTTTTTTATACAACTAAAGGTTTCGTTATAGATTTTTTTTTTCATTCCAAATAAAATTGTTGTTTGGTAATAAAAACGAGAAGAAAAAGAAATGAAGAGAGAGAGAGAAGATAATTAGTTAATTGTTGATTGTTTTATAACTAATAATGTATTCTATTTAGTGAAGATTGGGCGAAATAACCACCATATTCAATATTCTTTCTATGGATATGATGATTTCTATATTCATCGGTATCTTCTTGTGAACGGTTCAATTCCTCGAAAGTTAAAATTCCTTTTTCATATAAATGATGAACAATTGATGAAACTGTGTATCGATCCATGTCGGCATTTTTAACGGCATCACAATAAGCCTTTGAACCTCTTGAAATCACACAGGTCATTGCGTAAATATCGATGGCCATGTCTGCAAGTCTTTCCAGATCATTTTGTCGTCGAGTGGTTTGCTAAATACAAATGATAATATTTGAGTAATAAAAAGAAAAAGAAAAGAAAAATTAAAAAATTTAATCCAACAAAAAAGTTAATCAATCAAACTAATATAAACTTACACCAGCCCAACGTTTTAGAATCCATTCAACTCCTAATCCAAATTTAAGAGAAACAGTTTCTAATTTATCAGCTTCTTCTTGAAGGGAAGGATGAACGTGACCTCTTAAATCGTAGATTAATTTGGGCTTATCTTTGGACAATTTATATTCATTGATAAGTTCGTAAAGTCGATAGACGGGAAAGAATGGTGCTAATCGTAGTTTACGAATATTATCATTCTTGTAATAACCAGCGAACCACATTCCACTTGTACCAATGTTAACACGATGATGAACAGTATTATCAAGATAAGAATCAAGAAGATGAAGGAAATCATGTAAAGGAGAAGTTATTAACATTTGTGATCCATAAATTGATTGGATAATCTCAATAATCTCATGTCCTAATTCAATGGCTAAAATTTTACAAATTGAAGCTTCCAAATTTTGCTCTGGATCGGCATTAACATTATCAAATGCATCGTAGGCTTGAGATGTTAAATATAAACATGATTCGAGTGTGTATATTTTATATGTTATGTTGACCAAAAGTTTCTCAACTGTTTGACATTCTAATAGTGGTGCTCGATTTTTCAATAGATAACGATAACAATCAGCTAAAAGTGATTTGGTTAATCCTAAAATTATCGATGAGGTACCAAGAAGACCAAGACCACGAATGTTTAATGATCTTATTCCAAGAGGTGAAGGTTCAACTAAAAGATGATCTTCCGTTGGTAAGACTAAACCATCGAAGGTAATTTTTTGATAGACTAGTCCGTTAATCACTTCTTCATCTTCAATTTTACCAATCATTTTAGATGGAATGAGAAAACCAACAATTCCTGGTGGAGATTCAGTGCCTCCAGTTAACATCCATTGGGGTTTCTCCTCTTCGTTATAATCTTTTGTCGAAGCAAAAATGACATAATAATCGTAATTATCTTTGAGAATACGATTTTTTGACCCTGAAAGAGTCCAACTTGATTCATCAGCTGATCGACGAGCAACAGTTTCCCAATCAGCGAAACTTCCAGCACCAAAAGGAGCTTCTCTCTCTGTCCAAGCGAAACCAATCTTAATCGAAGGATCTTTTCGTAGTAATGATAAAATACGATCTCTAATTCCATCATTATCTCCCCATTCAACTGAACCAAAACCAAGACAATTGTGATTAAGAAGATTGAATAATCCATGAACACATTTCATGTCGACAACTGGATGATTAGGCTTAATTGCCAAGTAACCTTTCAATTCATTTCCATCTTGTTCACTAATAACCTACAAAGAAAACAGAATCAAATTGAAAATTAGAAACTACATTAATTTACATTCTATATTCTATTATCTCAATACTTACATTCTTTGTGAAACAATCGTTGAATCGAATGGCCAAAGTGTGTCCAATCGATTCGAAAATGGTCATCATTTCGGTGGCAGTCATTTTCCATAACGAATCAAATTTCAATTTATGTAAAGAGTCACTGTCATTGGCGAAATTATGGAAATACGTTTCAACCATTTCACATTGTTTCTGAATAGCATCAAATTCACTTCGAGTCTTTAAAATTTCAGGATAACTAAGAAAATCAGTATCATATTTAGCGATGAAAAGTCTCTTGATGAAAGAACCATTTTTCTGAACTCTCAATACATCAGCTTTGATTCCTAGACTTTCAACTGGAACAAGTGGAACTTTAGTTGTAACATCTAAAGATCGAACAGATTGAACTTTATCGATAACCTCTTGAGGCATAAATTCTTTGGGGATTTCCGATGAAATTGGTCCATTAGCCGATGATTTTAATTGCTGGCCAGATTTTTTCTCCAAATCAGATTGTTGAGAAGACGAAGATGATAAACGTAATCCGATTCTCTTTCTAACCAAGTAACATTTCTCAGAATAAATAGATGATCTTCTACTATAATTGTGTATTCCACGAACAGCTAATTTCCCCAACATGAGTAAATTGTTCAATCTACAAAACCGTAAACGTTAATTAATTACAATTAGTTAATTGAAACAATTTAAACCAAAATGAAAACAAGGAAAACATGTGTGGGATCCGATACTTTTTCCTTTGGGATCCGATACATCGATTGGCTCTTGTTTTGAAAAAAAAACGTTAAAATTTTCACTTGAAATTTATTAATTTAATTTGATTCTATTCTTTAATTGTGATTAGCTAATTGTGTAAAAACCTTTCTATAACTGATCACTACAATCGAACATTATAATTACAAACAATTCAAATTGTATTCTCATGTAAAACTGTCTTATTATCTTTGTTACAGTTTTGTCAACAAAGAGAATTGATTATTTTTAAAGTGAACATTTTATAATCAACTTGATAACTTTTAATTGTGTTAATATTTTTCCAGTGAATTGATTTGGTTAAAGAATCAAGTTTACTGTTATTGATGGAGAAGATGAACAATTAAAATGTATTGGTGATTAGTGGTTTTCGCTGTTTGGTTTCTATGGTTGATTTTTGTGTTTCTTTTGATTGACAGAAAAGAAAAACAAATTTTTTCGAAAAATTTTCTCACTCAGTTTATTTTGGATTTTGTTTTGTTTTTCTCACTAATTATTTTCCTCAAAAATTATGTTCGAATCAATGTTTAATAAGCAACAATCATCAACATCTTTCTCCCTGGAAGATTTAACAAGCCTCTCTTCAATTTCATCCTTAGAGTCAACATCCATTTACTGTACTAACCATTCAACCGTTTCGAGTTGCAATGAGTCTCGCTTGTTGAGGAAAAATAAATCACTTCCTCAGATTAACTGTGATTTAGAAAACATCTCTACCTCATCATCCTGTTCACCATCACCATCAGTAGTCCAGTCTTCATCATCTTCATCATCCTCATCATCTTTATCTGCTCTCATTAATCAAAGGCTACGTCAAAAGATGAAGATGCTCAACATTCATCCAGATAATCTAAGGAAAAGTAAGTCTTTTCGATTATTTCTAAATATGTAAATCTTTTCATTCTCTTTCTAATTGAATATGTTATTCTTTTAATTGTTAATAGTGAACAAAAAAGTGACCTTTACCAGTGAAGAAAAGGATGAGCGAACTGTCAACATTGGAACTGTCAAGGAAATGATTAGTGAGAAAGAATCAATTTCTCATCATCGAATCCCAATCCACAATATGGAAACTGAAGTGAAGAAAATTGCTCATAATCAATTGAAGAAAAGTGAACAATCAATGAAATCTCCTAATCCCGATCAATCTATTCCAGTGAATTCATCAGATTATTCATCAATTTCTAGTATTGAAGTTGCACCGGAGACAATTAAACAATTTAAGTATATGATTGAAAAGCAAAAGAATTACCTTGATTGTCTTCAAAGGGAATTAAATCGACTTCAAAGGATGGAAAGTGTTTTATCCGAATTACATTATAAATCGGAATTACAGAAAAGAGTAATCAATGATTTATCAATGCCTGATTGTGATGAAAATTGTGACAACTGTATTAACCAATCATCTACTGCAAAAGTTAATGAATCTCACCAAGAAATTAATCAAATTAATCACAAACCATTGAAGACTGAAATTGATTCTGTCAAAGACTCTTGTGAACAATTAAATGACATTTCAACCGATGAAAGTTTAATTTCCACTGTTGAACCGATCAATCAAACAACTCATCTAACCTGTCCAAAGGTAAGGTCACCATCGGTCAGCAGGTTGACCAGTAAAAAAGGTTCACTCAACTCGATTCATGCCAAAATTGATCAAATGATTTACAAATTACACGAGGAAACAATAACAAAACACTCAATTGGTGTTCAAACTTCAGATAATCCAATTATCGAGGCCAAAACAAAAACATATAACCCACAATTAGCAACAATGAGAAAAAGTGCCAACAATAAATTACTAATCAACAAACCATCAGCTCGAAAGACACAAACAGAAAAGTCCATCGCTTGGACAATTATAATACCCGAAGTGAATTTGTCATCCCAAATGTCAACCCAAAGCACCAATAAAAGTCCAGGTTATTATCTAAGTGAAAATGGACCAGAACTGAGCCTTCAACAAGCTTTCCGTTCAAAGTGTGGACACTTTCTGACCAGGTCACAATCGAGAGTCCAAGAGATAAACATGGCCTCAGCAATACGAAAAGCAACAGCCGAATGTCGATTGGAACGACAATTGGAAGAATTTATCTTACGGAATCGATTAAACTCTCGGGAATACGATTTTCTAACTGAATATAAACCGATCAGAGTAAAAGTGATCAAACCGAGGAAAATTTTCACCGAGAAAGAGATGAAACAACAAACACTTCGACTTTACTCTCATTTACCTGAGATTGCGAAATTGAGAGAGGATAAAAGAAGAGAAGAAAATTCTAAAACTTATCGATTGATCGCGAAAAATTTCAGTCAGCGATTGAAAAGTAAAGCGGTCGAAGGGAAAATAACATTTCCATTGACCCAACGATTAACGAACTATTAAAATCATAGTAAATCTAAGGATCGAACTCAATGAAAACCAACCAAACAATTAAATCTAATTTCAATCAAAAGTGTCTTATGTAATCAAAATTATCGAACGAAAAAAAGAAAACAAATAAACAACAATTGACCAACAACAATTAGTCTCAACTAAACAATTAAATTCTAAATGAACGACAATGAAAAGGATAATCAGCTGATGAGAACACAAATCAAGATAGAAAATTCGCCAAATGAACAATAATCGAAAAATTCGAAAGGTTCAAATTATTAGAGAGTAAGAAAATTCTAAATAACCAATTGTCGAGTAGAAATTTTCTTCAAAAGAAAAGAAACTTTTTCGATATTAAAATGAACATTAAGAAGATAAAATGATGAGAAAAGAAAATAACAAACGAGAGAGAAAAAGAAAATTTAATCGTAAAAGCGCAGAAACTTCGAGTCTCGAAGTTCGAGAGACTCGAACTACTTCTCTGGTTTTTTCTTCTCTCATTCATATAAATCATCCAATTCATTGATTCTACTCTCTCATTCTCTCTCTCTCTTCATCTTCTTCATCTTCTTCTAATTTTTCCCTCTCTTCTTTCCTATTCTAATCTATTTTATATAATCGCAATTACGAATTTTAATATTCCACCATAATCAATAATCGAAATCTCTTCAATGAAAACCAATTGATTCCAAAATCTACAAGAAAAATTCAAATTCAAATTCTATTCTCTTTTTCGAATATCATCATTTTCTCTCTCATTCTATTTCTCTCTCTTTCGCTCTCCTTTCGATCTTTTATTTTCCTCTGTCTATTTATCCAGAATTTCTTTCAGTCTCTTTGTTATTAAATTTAAATTCTCTTGTAAATTAATTCTCTCTCCTTGTTGATTGTGATTCTATTGAAAGAGAAACAGTTTTCTAACCTGATTGTGGTAATTAAAGGTTTTCCTTTTTCTTTTTGGTTTGTTAATTGTTCCAATAAATGATGGCCAGTGATGGTGATCATCAATCACAAGCAACTACCAGTGGAACCTCAACAACAATTCAACATTCTGGTGGTAATGGCGGTGGTGGTGGTGCAATTATATTAGATTGTCCTGATTTAGAGAAACCAAGTGATTCAATTGATGATCTGAGAAAAGAAATTGAAAGATTAAAATCAAGATTAGAAGAGGAGAGAAAAAAATTAAATGATGTTACATGTAAGTAGACAATTAATACCATCACATTTACCATTCGTTTTCCACCCTCCCTGTTTATCTCAGTGAATTCCTTCCAATCCACCACAATAATCTTCCTCTTCTACCCAACAATTAACCCTAACAATTAACAAATTGTCCTCCATTACAATACAAGTTCCAATAAAATCTATTCTCTTGTCAGTTTTCTTGTTCTTCTCTCTAAATTGTAAACAACCAGAATTAACTCCATTCTTCATATTGGAAATGTTTATTTACCAGGATGTTCATCTTCTAATCTGGTTCTTCCTGTTTTTCTAATCACTTTGATCTAATTTAACTAACAATTAGTCTATGTAATTAGTCAGTTTAATTGATTTAATGCTCATCTTGTTTTTCTCAAAAATCTTCAATTCAAATGTTCAAATTTTCTACTTAACCGTTATGACTAATGGAGTTCAACTTCTTTGTCTTCAATTTCTATTGATTTCCTTTGGAATTAAGTTTCATTTTTCTACGTAGAATTTGATTGCTAATTATTTCTTTTTTTTTGTTGTTCTATTCTCTTTTCAACAGTTTCACAAGTAGCTCAACGATTAGAAATTCTTGGAACTCTTAATATAAAACAAAGGAGAGTATTAAAAGGACACCAAGGAAAAGTATTATGTTCAGATTGGTCTCTTGATAAGAGACATATTGTCAGTTCATCTCAAGATGGTAAAATGATTATTTGGGATGCATTTACCACTAATAAGGTAACAATTAACAATTAATCAACTGTGTTCAATGATTAAAATTGTATTTTATCACAATAGGAACACGCGATTAGTATGCCAACAACCTGGGTAATGTCCTGTGCATATGCACCTTCCGGGACCATGGTAGCTTGTGGGTAAGACACATTGACTTAATTGTCTTATTAATATATGAATTAGATTTTAATTGATTTCTTTTCTCTTTTTTTCAGAGGATTGGACAATAAAATAACTGTTTTTCCATTGAGTATAGAAGACGATGCTCAAGCTAAAAAGAAACACGTAGGAACTCATACTAGTTACATGTCCTGTTGTCTTTTCCCTGGCACTGATCAACAAGTAATTTGTTTTTTTTTGCTTAATTGTTATCAATTTACCATGATAATATTATTCTCTCTATCTACCTAGATTCTAACTGGTAGTGGGGATAGTACTTGTTCACTATGGGATGTTGAATGTTCCACTTTAATTCAAAATTTCCATGGTCATCTTGGTGATGTTATGGCCATTGATCTCTCTCCTTCTGAAACTGGCAATACTTTTGTCTCTGCCGTGAGTTTATCCTTGATAATTGTGAAAATTTTCTCAACCAATTGTATTAATTATCATTTCCTTTTCCTTTATTTCATTTTACCATCCAGGGATGTGATAGACAAGCATTAATTTGGGACCTGAGAACGGGACATTCAGTGCAATCATTTGAAGGACATGAGTCCGATATCAATTCTGTAAAGTATCATCCAAGTGGAGATGCAATTCTTACCGGATCAGATGATGCCTCTGTAAATATCTATCTATCGATTGATCTATCTATTAGTATTAATCAGTCTAATTATTTCCACCTTTATATCATCTCTAACATTGATAATCTTTTTTCCTTTAATCCAGTGCCGTCTTTATGACCTACGTGCTGATCGAGAAGTAGCTGTCTTTTCAAAAGAAAGTATGTTTTTCGGTGTAAACTCGGTCGATTTTTCAGTTAGTGGTAAGTTACCTATAAATTGCAAAGATAATCAATATCAATGGAAAAGAAATTAATTGAAAATCATTCTAACAATTAATTAGGTCGTATCCTGTTTGCCGGTTACAATGATTATACTGTGCACATTTGGGATGCGTTGAAATGCCAACGACTCTGTATTTTATATGGACATGAAAATCGTGTCACTTGTATCAAAGTCTCTCCCGATGGAACAGCTTTATCCACTGGAAGTTGGGATTTTTCTCTTAGAGTAAGCAATTAAATCTAATGAGTAGCAATTAAACTAAAAAATTCTAATGAAAATTATCTTTCTTCCCTTTTCCATAGATTTGGGCTTAGAATGTTTTATTATTGATTCATAGTAAACAAAAGATAATCGAGCCAATTACACAAAAGCATCTCCTCTCTTTTCAAATACATTCACTCACTCGCACCAAACAATTTACAATCTGATGATTGATTTGATTTACATTATCAAACATCAATTAACATGGATAGAAAGTGATAAGACAATAATTGAAAGGAAGGAGTTGAAATTTCCTTTGAGAAATTGTTTTTTTTCCATGACAATTAGAAAGTGATCTAATAATATGAGGACTAATTACTTTTTAATTACATTAGCATGGAAATGAAATTGTTACATTAAGACGTTACAATGATTTATTATAAAATTTTACTGTTTATTATGTAAATATTGAAACTATTACATACCTTGAATTGAACCTCAACTACTACACAATACAAGACATTAATGGTGATCATCAGCTGATTGGACTGACTGTTCATTTTGATTCGGACACACAAACAATTAAAATTAAGGAACCAAAGTTGGTCAAACAATTTACCCAAAGACCAACAATCGGCCATTTTCTCTCTCTCTCTCTCTCTCTCTTTTTGTACATTGATGAACAAACTCCTACCATAGACTAAGAAAATAACAATTTGTTGATCAATCAACGATAATCAATTGTTGTCTACAATTTTCAACTTTAATTACTGTTGTTGTTTTAAATCATCAGCAATTAACGCAAAGGACAAGACAAAATAATCGCATTTTGGAATCAACAACAATTGTAGATATTATTACCTCTAAATCGTCAATTGATACTACGATAAAACACTTTGATTAGCAAATTAATTGTTTCGATTTTTGGACTAAATCATTAGATGAAAAAAAACTCGAGCAATTTAAGTAAGAAAATAATTAAAAGTGATAATATTAACTATTGAATTTAAATCTCAACACCCAAACAACCAAATTAACTTTCCATTAGGAAAAAGACAAACAATTTGATTCTAAATTGTTTCCTATTCTCATCAACAATCAAAAAAAAATCGACAATGAAAATAATCAAAATTCAATTAGAAAAATTGGCAATTAAATCGTTTTTTTAATTAATCATCGTAAGAGAATATAAAAAAAGTTCAACATTCTGATTTAAAAGATTAAGTTGGAAATAAATAATTAGTTAATTGTTGTTGTTCAGATGAAATCAACTTCAGCATATGATTGGAATCTCCACTTTTGATAAGGATCGTACGAATTACATTTAGTTAATTTAATTTTCGACATTGATTTTAATTTCTTCGTAGTTAAACATAAATTAGTTCCAACATTAACTATCCAACCGCCTTTTAAATGTTTCCATTTTTGCTTCTTCTTCTCATGGGCCATCGTTTCGCGCGATTTTTTCAGGCCAAACTCAACGATTGTACATTTGTCCATCTTAACGTTACCCTCTTTATCCCCGGTAGCGGTTGCACACGATTCGTCCCGTCTTAATTCACCGTCATTCGTAAGAGTAAGAAATTGATTAGTATATTGATTGGCGAGTCTTTGTTCACAATGGAAAACACCAAGAGGATAAGATTTCTCTTCGTTCTCATTTAAAGTGTCCAAACAAAGGCCACTTTTCCTATTGCGAATGGTCCCCCAAGCCTGAGCGTTTTGATCGTAGATAAATTTTCTCCCCTCGAAAATATTATCTAAATACCATTTAAATGATTTACATTTGAGACGTTTCTTCAATTCTAAACGATCGGTTAGATCACCTGGATTAATATCGGCAAGATCAGTTCGATGCATGAAAAAGTACCGACGATACTCTGGATCCATCCAGACCATCATGGTTCGAAGTGTGTTAATACCATGAGTATCTTTCCCTTGGAAAGAGTAGGGATGATAATCACGGAAAATGTGACCTACATGAGAACACGGGTGAATGGACAGTTTACCCCCACATTGCCAAATTCGAAAGGACATTTCTAAATTTTCGCCACCCCAAATTTCCATTGCTTCATCGTACGAACCAATGGAGAAAAAGTAATTACGATTAATTGCTAAAAGTCCACCGGCCATTGTTGGTGAGGAAACCGCTTTCGTCGGCGATTCAATCAGCTTTTCCTCGTCCATGTCCATCCAGGTAAAATGACCTGCCCAGGTAAAACTGCCGATTTGAAAAAAGTAAGGTGTCCCGTAATTGTAGGCCAATGTTTTATCACTAATTACATCAATTACCGGACAAACAACGTGATTAGGATTCTCAGCAATTTCCGCCATTAAAGGTTCAAGCCAACCTTTAGTTGCCTAAATGATAAAACAATCAAAGTTCCAGTTAATGGTGATTAGTAAAATTAACTTTAAATCAAACAAATCAAACTAATCCAACAACCAAATTAAACTTAATCACGACTCACTAAGTTTCTTACAATAGTAAATCAGTTTAACTCGAGTAATAAATTATATATTGTGAAAGTGTTGTTGGTTAATTGTTACGTTTATCAAGATGATTAACTATTAATATAAGAAAATAGTTAATCGTGACATTAGTTGGATAATAGTTAACGGGGAAAAAAAGAGTTGACTTGATTCCAAGATTAAATTGTAACAATCAAGGTAATTGTATAATAGACTTGGGATGTTAACAGTTTAATCATGATTATCATGATCATCAACTGATTGTGGAAGTGAAAAAGTTAATTATAATGACCAGAACAGTTAACCTGTAATTGTAAACAACAATCAACGATTATTTTTCTTATGCTTCTACTTTTTTTTTCTTGATTGCGATTGAATTTTGATTGTTACAATCAAAATCGGATTAAACAATAGCCCATTAAATACATAAAGTTACAATCAGGAAGGTAAAGTTTAAATTGTTACTCAATTGGTAGAGTTAATCTAATTACAATTATATTCCTGGTTGGTCATTTATTGTTAATTTAAATTAATTGTAAATAAAAGACGAAATAATTTATTTCTATTATAACAATTAAGACTGTGACCGAAACTGTGTTGATTTAACAATCAGATTTAATTGTGAATACTTTTCTTCATCTTCTTTTCATCAAGTAAACAATTAATACTGAAAATGCTTAAATTTGATTATGACAATTAAATTAAATTGTTTACTTTGATTGTGCCCAAATAAGACAATCATTTTCATTTAATTGTTAATAACATCAAATCGCATGTTAATCTTATTAATACAATTTGATTGTTATTCATATTATTTAATCAAATTTGTTTTCTTTCAATTTTGATTAACTCAATCAAATGTATTCAAAGTTAATTGTTAACATTGTATAATAATAATAAATCAATCTGATCAATTGGAAAATTAAATTTTCACCTATCATAGTGATTAAATTAGTACAAACAATTTAAAATAATTATTGGCAACAAAAATCAAATCAATCAAATGAATGAAAAAATATTAATAGTTACAATTAAATCTGATGGATTATGAGATGATTAAACTAAATAATCAAAAGGTGTACAATTAATTTGAAACATTTAATTTCAGACAATTTAAAAAAAAAACTATCATTAAATTGTTGATGAAATGATTAATTGTTGTTATGATTAATAAGGAATCAAAAATTTATTTTATCAATCAAGATAATGATGAGATGTGATTTAAAACTAATTGTCCACTGAATTAAAATTAAATAGGTCATGATGATTAAGATTATCTGATTGTAATTAAACTCGTAGTGAAAAATTAAAAGTAATTACGATTAACTGACTGTAACTAAATCAATGGGAGTTAATTAAAAAGCTCTGGACTGAAAAAAAAAGTTATCATAATAGTTGATTAATTGTTACAATTAACGGAATCATAGTTAAATCAAAAGTTATTAGATTAACTTTACAATCAAATGATCACATTAATATTAATAATTTTGATGTTAGTTGCATGTTAATTGTAATTTGTAAAAAGGTAAACTAATTGATCATTAAAATAATTACAATTTAGTTATTTTTAATCAAAAAAAAATAACTAATTGTTGTATAATAGAAACAGAGGTAAAGTTGATTTACTAATTGTTGAAAGATGATTAATGAAATTAAGGTGTGCAGGTTAAATTGTTGTACTAACTCATTGAGGATTTGAAATATGATTGAAACCTCAAGTTAAAATTAACTAATAGTGATTTGATTGGTATCAATGATTAACTTGATGATTGTAGTTAACAATGATAATAGTTGATGGTGATAATGATATTTAACTAGATTGTAATGATAATATTGAGTAAAAAAAAAAGGTAATAATCAATTGGGAGAGGAAACATTTCATCAACAATTGATTCTTAATTGTATCAAATTGATACGGAAAAAGTTTTTCCAACAATTGATTAGATGAAATCAATTGATTTCTAACAATGATTTCCTGACGATAGATGCTACTGGTTAATTAACTAATATAATAACAAGATGATTAAGATGTTGCCATTGATTGAAAAGTTGATTGTTGAAAATTGTTTTGACAATTCAATCAATTTATCTGACAATAATTAAGATAAACAATTGATTGTTTATAAATGTCGTAAAGTTGATTGTAACTTTATCTCAATCAAGTTTTCTGGTTAAAAAAAATGATTTAATTAAATATCTGGTTACCTCACAATGAGAATCTAGGAAGACAATAACATCCCCTGAGGCTTTTTTAGCTCCCAAAACTCGTGCACGAATTAAACCAATTCGTTTGTCTGATCGAAACAATTTAACTTGATCACCAAAATAATGAGAACAATAATTTCTCAATGGTTGTTGAAGTTCAGTTCGATTGGAAGCATCATCAACCAGAATAATCTCTTTCAATAATTGATGAGGTGTTCGATTCCATACTGACCATATCGTACGAATCAGTGCTGACCAAATTTCATCGGTAAATATGATCACAATTGAACCCGTTCCAAGTTTATTATAATCGTAAGAGACCTTTGAACATTCTGATGGCCTAGGATCGGGAAGTGATCGATTGGGAGAGATACGATCACTTATATATACATTGAAAGCTCCTTTGTCAAATTGTTTCTGAGCCAATGATTTTTCACTATCACTGGTCAGTATAACTGATTGACCATTTTCACCCCAACCTTTAATTACTGGATTCAGATCATGGTAAATTTCAGCTTCTTTGGCACTCAGTTGTTTTATCACAGTTGGATTGCTTTTCATCAAACCTGTAGAAGGAAAAAAAAATGAAAATAATATCAAAATTCAGGTAAAATGACAAGAAACACATCTTCAAGATGATCATCACCATCACCATCATCATCATCTTCATCTTCATCATCTTCTTCATGATGGTGATCTAGTTTTCAGGTGAGTGTCATCATTTCCAGGTCAATGGTAATGCAGTTAAAGGATAGCATCTTATGATTGTGATGATTATATTGTTGAGTAACCTAAAGGTTAGGTAATAAATCATTGATGAAATGATTCTGCTTGGTATATTAATCTTATCATCGCTTATTAAATGAATGATTTTTTCAATCTCATCATGAAAAAAATAGCCTCAAGATGATCGTTTCAATGGATCAACTTATTAACCTTTCTCACTGAATAGCAACAAAGTAACACGACAGTTTAACAGCACGATGATGATGGTGATGATGATGTTTTCATGATAATATGAATGAACATGAAACCAGGTAGAAAAGGTGAGAGAGAGAGAAGATGGAATAAGATTGAATAAATTACCTTCTTTACTATTATGATCATTTGTTAGATCAAAAATATCTTCTCCAAATTCTGAATCACTTTTATTCTTACTACTTGAGAGTAAGAAGAGGACAAAAATTACTGATACCAGAAGGAAAGATAATCTAATAAAATCACTGCGACATCTTCGCCGTAATTTCATTATCACCATTGATTATGGAATTTGAGTTGATAATATTACACAGAAAAAAAAACAAATCAGAGATTCAACAGCAATTGAAATTGGAGATGACAAATATCAACATCAACAAGGTGAAAACTCATCACACCTTAAGGGTAAAAAGCTATTGGAGAGTCACAGTCACAGATAACAAGGTGATGTCCATTGGCGAGTAAACATTTAATGGAATAACAATTAACCAATTTATGGAAATTAAATTAATCCAGTTGAACCTTGCAACATGTAGAATTGATGATGTTTATAGTTGAGGCTTTTTCTTCAAAAAAAAATCATATGTTTCTAGTCTGTAAGAGAAAAAGAAAGAAAGAAATTCAAACATTAAAGTCAATGGAATAGCAGAAAAGAGGTAAACAAATTGATTGATCACAGAGAGAGAAAAATACAAACCTTGATGATCCAATTGATTTGTAGTAATTAAAATCCCAAGTTGAGTTGATGGTTAATCATTTTAAATTGTAATCACTAAATTAACCAGTAATTGTGGAGGAAAAACAAAACCAATCCAAGAGAATGGGAAATCCAATTGATTGAACTGATAAATATTCAAATTGTAGTTGACATTTGGATCAGCTGGTTAGCCACTTTTTGTATTTTCCTAGAGGGAGTTTGATGAGTGGCTCGTTTTTTTGTTGTTGTGATCAGTTGGAAGACAATTAAATTAGTTGATTGAAATTGAATCAATTTGAATTTGAAAGA
The DNA here is from genome assembly GCF_014898815.1 of Panonychus citri. NCBI lineage: Eukaryota > Metazoa > Arthropoda > Arachnida > Trombidiformes > Tetranychidae > Panonychus > Panonychus citri. The sequence goes on along the minus strand of NW_026515529.1, from coordinate 262,725 downwards.
TGAAATTTAATGGTGGAAATTGTGAGATGTTAACAGGATACATCATAAGAATTGTGGTAAAACATGTTTTCTACCTTTTGTTAGATTATCTTCTCAACCAAGAATAAACAACCAACTGAATCTCAGTCCAGAAAAGAAATTCTTGTTTTTCTTCATCTTCCATCATCATTTTATCTTCCTCATCATCATCGCCATCATCATCATCATCATCATGAGCTTCTTCTTATACTTTTTCATCATCTTCTTTTCAATCGGTTCAACTCAATTTTCTATTCCTTTTTTTTGTTTACCTTGATTGTCGACCTAAATTAACGGGATGATATTGAGCGAGAAAAAAATTACAATTTTTTAAAGAATTAAATTAACTAATTACCTTTGAGATTCTTTGATTAGTGTTGATAATCATTAGTAATTCTAATTGTTATTATCACCTTTCTTTCCGCTTCCATGAACAGGGCAACATAATCAAAGAAATTGTTTACATCACCAACAATAATCATCTCTCACTTTTCTAACAATTAAATCATTCTAATTATCATCATCACCATTAATTAGCATCTTCCTTTGTTACTTATTACAATAAGGGGAGAGATGTGATCATTTTTTATCATCATCATCATCATTTTGTAACAACAATTACAAAACTAATATCAATTAACCGCAACAATCAATGTAAACAACAACCAGAAACAATTAGATAGTTTTTTGTTTTGGTTAATCAACTTTTTCCTTTTCTGATTAACTCTAATTTAATTTACCAAACAAGAGTCACAATTAAGGTGTGTCAATAGTAATTGACAATTATTCACAATTAAGAAAATCGAGTTGACAAAAAATTTGGAAATTAAAACAAAACAATAACAAGAAACGGGAACAATTAGTTTAATAATTTAGGTTGAATTGGAATTAAATTAAAATCATTATTTCAGTTTCATGAGAATTTCAAATTATTGATTAGTTATCGTAATTAAATTGTTATTATTATTATGAAAAACATGGAAATTAATTGTTATATGAAAACAATTTAATTCGTAACCTTAATCAAACTTTTCCATTCTAATTGTTAACCAAACTGATCTCTAATTACAATTCAAGGTAAATTGAGGAAATTTTTCTCTCACCTTAACAATTAATTTAATTGGTAAATCGTTCTAATTACAACAATATGTTAGAACAAAAAAATAACAATTAATCGAGAAAAAAAAGTTCTAAGAAAAGAGAACAAACTTTTCCATAATTAGTAAACTGACCCCCGAATGGAAATTTTTTCAAATCAAACAACCGGTTGAATCTCGTTCTTGTTTTAATTTAATTCTCTCTCTTTAATTGTGATTAATTGTCCGATTTGATTATTCGCTTATATTAAGCAATCGTTGATCAAATTAATTCTATTCTCTGGATTGGAATAAGTGTCAATCTCTTTAATTGTTGTGTTTTCTTTTCTTCCCTTAGGCCTAAGTATCAATTTCCTTGTTGCAAATGAGATTTTAAACTATTGAATTGATTAATTGTCGATTAATTTTCCTGTCTTATCAATAGAATTGGTTAATTATTCTCTGGTCTCTAACCATTACCCAAACTAATCGATTGATTTGGTTACCATAAAATGAATGTAAGAATATAAATTGTCTCTTAATGATCTTTGGTTAATCTTTTCTTATTTATTTCTTTTCTCTTTTTTAATATTCGTTTTATAGAAAAGAGAATAAAAAAAATTCTCTCAACTTGTCTTCTCTCTAATGGCTACATAATCATACAGAAAACCAGTGATTCTTTTCGAGGACATCAGGTAGAATATAACATTTTCCCCTTAATCATTGGCTGTCCTCTTTTCTATCACCATCACAATTTCCAACCATCAATTATGATTAACCATCTACACCAACCATGGAAAAAGCAACATGATGATGACTTTCACTAAATCAAACCTCACCTTAACTCTCAGTTTAATTTCCTTCAGAATCTCATTCAATTAACATCTCCATCTCTCCTGTAAATATAACAATAATCTAATTGTTCCAACTAATCAGACAATCAACAATCTGTCACTAATACAAATCCATTCAATGTCAACCCTTTTACAAAGTTTCACCAATGGACGTTTCTTTACAATCACAACCATAACCACTGGAACAATTAACACCAACTCAATCAAGACAATTAATTGTGATAGAAACTATTTTATCCGTCGATCATTAAAAGGTAAGTCTATTAATTATCCTTAATTTGTTTTCTCTCCCTCTCTCCATCCTCCTCATCATCATCTCTAATCAATGGATGACATTATAATAACTTGATAGTAATCAACTCTTATGTATTGATTATATTAATTATATAATTAGACTAACTATTTATATATTATTATCCATAATCATTTGACTAATCACCATGATCATATATCTTTTATTGTGCTTCTTTCACATTCATATTCATAATATGTAAGGTTTCCTCTTAATTGTGCTTAACTTTTACTTAAAGATTGTCAATTACCTGACAATTTACTGACATTTCTTTTGTTTCATCTGAATAATTAATGATCATTTTTTGTTGTTATTGTACAATTAACTATGAATCGTTAACTATATTTACCCATTGATAGGAACCAAGTTTGTTCATTTCAATAACGATAAAAAAAAGTAAATATAAATTACCAAATTAAAAGGGTATACCAACAATCAATCAATGTGAGTTAAGTTAATTGCTTAGAAACCTATCAAAGGAGAGATTAAGAGGAAACTGAATTTACTTTGATCATTGTAAATTTTTTCTTCCACCAGTTTCACTCTTAATTCATTGTAACCAAGAAAAACTTAATCAACAACCAAATTTAGATTAACCTTTTTCCCGTTTCAAGTTAAATCACTTTGATTGTGATCAAATGATTATACATTTGAAATGAAACGAGTAAAATTTGCTTGATCACTGTTATAATGTTACTTTGTAAGTGTTAATTGTGATGAACAATCAAGGTTCCGGTGGAAATGTAACAATTAAAAACAATCAATTTAGTAACTTCCTTCATGATATTACAACTTTGATTCAACGAAAATTGTTAATCACAATTTTAAATTACTCTTAATAAGTGACTTTTGTACAATTTGTTTCATTCTTCTTTATAAATATACAATTAATTGTGATTACACAATCAATAACATTATTTAATTTCTCTTGTGTAATCAACTCTCTTTCTTTCTCTCTCTCCATATGAGTGTCCCATTAATTGTTGACAATTAATTTCCAAGGATGTGATACATCACTTGAAGTCAAACACCTTTACCATTGGTGATCATTTTATTTGGTAAGAATTGATCAATTGTAATTACTTTAAATTATCAAAATTGATTATCTAATTTACTGATTATCAATTTAATCATTTCTCCTCTATTTGATTAAGTTTCTCCATCATCATCATCATTTCCTATCAATCTCCAAGTTTCCTCTCTCACTCTCTTATCTTTTACATAGAGATGATTGAAAGAAGCAGATTAATTGCTAGGAAATCATTAATTTCTCTAAGGTTGATTAGATTAATCAGTTTAATTGTGATTATATGCTCATTGTTACTCTCTTAATTTTCCCAGTTGTGATTATCATTAATTACTATTTTTCCTATGACAAAAATTGGAAACTATGGTTTATGTTTACAGTTTTGTTTTTACTTTGTGTTTAATTATTTCCCCAAATTGATTGTTAATTGTTACAATCTGGTTGTTATTTAACTATGGACATTTGATTTAAGTTGACTAATTAGTTACCTATTTATAATTAATTTAAATTCTGAGAAAGGAAGCAAAAAAATGGGTAAATCTGGTGAGTTAATTTAATTTTCCCTTTTCCATGTTTAATTGTACTCTCTTTCATTTCAATCAAGTTAATTGTTACAAAGGTAATTAACTTATAATCACCTGATTGTTAACTCTGAACAGTTTGACTTTCAATTTATAACCTTAATTGTTGATATCCACACAATTTAACCAACTCACTCTATGTAATAATAAATTGTAAACAAAATCACATTTGATAGTTTAAGCAAACAATCAATTAACTGGTTTACAATTTAATTTACTAGATGATTAATTGTTTAATCATCAGATTGCCTAATTATTACTCTATATGAAAATCCATATGGTTTTCAGAATAATTAACTTACTTAAATTGATTGTTAGATTTATTTTCTAGTGTGTAAATAAATCTCTCATAAAATTAGTTAATTAACCAATCTAAAAATAGATTTAAACCAAAATGAGCAAATAATTATCGATCAAAATTAATATTAACAACAACAATTAACACAAAGAAATTGATTGTAAACAATTACCATTGAAGAGTAGAGAGGATGACACAATTAGCGAGATTAAAATGTATTTCAAATCAATAAGAAACAAGTGACAATTAACAAACTGAACTAAAAGTGTATCGAGAAAAAAATCTTGTTAATTGTTGAAATGATTAACTGAAAATAGCAGTTAATTAACTTTCCATCAAAATAGATTGACAAACTAATCAAATTTGTGTCACAACAAGAAACTGTAACAAAATAGTAACAATAATTGTAGAAAACAAAACAACATCTCAATTAAGATGTAACCACAATCACTAATGTTCACAAGTTAATTAAACATCAACAATCAAGAAAAACAATTAACAATTAGTAGCTTTCGAAGCCAATAGATGGCAGTCAAAAATTCGGGGGAAATTATTGTTTACCTTTTTTTTTGCTTTTCTGTTGTTGATATTTTTTTCCAATTGTCTTTTATTTATTATTATTCCTTGATAATTGATTATATATTATTATTTATTTCCTTTTTTCCTTTTATTTTAACAATTTTATTCCCTTCATGAAATATACTCACTGATGAACCTTTTTTCTTTTCTTTTTCTTTTTGTTTCCTTTGCTTTTGGTTGCTCACTCACATAAACACTCAACACACAAACTCACTCAAACATTGACTCATTGATTACATAATAATAATAATAATACATCTACAATTGTATTGATATAATTTACCATCATCCTTTTTACAACATCAACATCAACAACAACAACAACATGGCATCAACAATCAAAGGTAAAACAAGGACTGAGAGTGATATCGAAAAGTATCGGGAAGAAAGTGAATGGCGAAAAATTCTTGAATTGGCTCAATCAATTGGATCAGATGGAGGTCGAAATGGTTTAATTGAATTTCTTTTAGGTGAAGCTAAATTAGAGCTTTACCTTGAAGGTGGTGATCTTATTAGAGGTCAAAATTTACTAAAAGAATCTCGAGCTCACCTAAAATCTTGCCTTAATGCCTCAAATTGTTCAGCTCTTCAAGTTGATGCTAACCTATTATTGGCTAAATTACATTTTATGTCCGGTGAACAGCCATTAGCTTTAAAAGTAATCGAAGCATCCGGAATTAGCTCAATAATCGGCGGTGAGAAACCTTTACCCCATCGAATAATGAAATTGGTGGCTGAATCTTTCGCCATCAAAGGGATGTGTTTAGGTAATGTAATCATGTTTGAGTCTGATTAACTTTCTCTCCCTTGTGTGTGTGTTGTTACCTAGATCTTTCTCTCTCTCTCTCTATCTCTCTCTCCACTGCTCTTCCTTTTCCACCTCCACCTTTTCACTCACTCTCTCCATCCTCTTCTCTTTTTTTACTCCCTTTACTCCCATTCTCCTTGGTTCATCTAATCAACCTAGGAACTATCATCATCCCCATTCATTGAATGAATAACTGAAGATGAGAAACTAACTCAAATACTACATCTAATGGATTATTAATATTCCCATCTCTCTCTCTCTCTCTCTCTCTCTCTCTCTCTCTCTTCCGTATCTTCTTCATCCCTTTTTTTACCTGATCTCCATTTACCTTATCATCATTTTCATCTTCATTTAATATAATTTAGTTTTTCTATTCTACCTCAATTTATTCATCCATTTAGATGTATACACAATATCTTTTTGTTAATATTTCTTTTTTTCTCCTCTTCATCATTATGTACTTCGCTTTTACTCTTGTTATTACTGTTATTCCAGTGAATTTATTATCTCATTTTCTAAGTTTTTTCTATTAATGTTCTATTTTAAATTTTTATTCTTTCCTATTTAGAAAAAGAAAAGAGTATTGATAAAGGTTTAGAGAAAGCGATTACCTGTTTAACCAAAGCTTCTGATCTAACGTTGCGATATTTGCAAAATATGGAGAAACACCTTGGACCCTATGCGATTGTATCGGTTGGACCAATTCTGGAAACTGGTATTCAACGAGCACCAATATTGTTTATTCAAAATGATCAAATAACCAAAGCATTTAATCAATATCGAAGTATAATGAACGTTTGTGAAACCCAATCAACTTTAAATACTCGACAAGTTGTCTCCCGTAAATTAGCTGAATTAATTATTCGTAGTGTATCCCGATCATGTTGGACTCCATTTGATACAAGTATCACAACCCTTAGTGGACACTGGAAACCTCATAGATATTTTGGTCAATCTTTATTTAATCCAAGAGAACGTGAAGAAGAGGTTATCCTTTTATTATTGATCAGTGAAATGCTGGCGGCGAGAAATGTTGTTCTTGACCGTGGTAGTGAATTTAATGAGACCCGACGACAATCATTAGAAAATGTAATCGCCATCCATGATCTCCTGGTGATCGCCTTAACTCCCTGTAAATATTATATACTTGATATGTTTGAAAAAGCGATGAAATTTTCCTTTGAGATAAAACATATTTGGCTTCAATTTGGTCTGAGTGTCATGGAGACGAGAAAATTTCCCCTTCGAGCGATATTGATTTTCAAAGAAGTGGCTCGAATTGACTCAAAAGATCCAGTACCCTGTATATTAGCTGCCAAAGTATATATTTTGGAATTAAATAATCCCGAGAAGGCATTGGAATTTGCCTTGGAAGCCTTAAACCGAGACACCGAGGGTATTCTTGCCTCTCGAATTAATTTAACCCTTGGAATTGTTAATGCAATACTTTACGAGGAAGAAACTGAAACAGTTAAAAAGTTAAAAAAGTTACATCTTCATGAATCGATAAAATATTTTCAAGCTTTGGCCAAAGGTCCAGTTGAAGATCACCTTGCCTATTACCATTTGGGTCTTCATATGGCCCATCAAAGGGTCATCAATGATTCAATGCATCATGCTCAGTTAGCTTTAGTATTAAATCCATACCATCTTCCAAGTATACAATTAATGATACTTTGTTTATCTGCATTGAAAAAATATCAAGAAGCCCTTTCATTATGTGAAGCATCATTGGAAGAGTATCCAGATCAATTAGTTTTACTCTATGTAAAGGTAAACCAAAGCAATAGAGAATCAAAAACTGATTCTGTTAATTTGTTAATCATGATGGGAAAACTTTTTCATTAACTCATTTTCTTTGATTGTTTTTATTTTCAGGCTCATTTGGAGCAAGTTGTTTCCGATAATGGTTATGAATTAGCCTTACAAACTGCCAAACATATGCTAAGATGTTGTAAAAATTTACCCAACGAGGATAAGGATAAGGTGCTTTATAGCGGCAATAATGTGACACTTACCGGTACTAATTACGATACTCTTTCATTGAAAATGGAGCAAACTCTCAGTGAAATTGTATCGTTGGACAGTTGCCCAATTCTTGGTGAAGGTGCAATAACAATTGGCCCTGGACTTGAAGATGGTTCATTAGGACAGAAGCAACTTTGGAATCTTCAATTACATTTATGGATTTTAATTGCTGAACTGTACATTAAATTAGGATTGGTAAGTTTTTCTCTCTTTCTATTGTATTAAAATTGAATTTTCTTTCATACTTATTAATTAATTAACTTTTCTCTTTGTTTTCTCATCATAGATTTCGGAGGCTGAAGCTTGTGTAGCCGAAGTTGCCAATGTTGTTTTCGGTCCATTGTCTCATCAATTAATGTATGTTAAGGGAATCCTTGCAAAAGCCCGTCAAAGATACGCTGAGGCCAAAAGTTACTTTCAAAATGCCATTTCCATTAATCCTCGACATGCCAGAGCCTTACAACAACTTGGACATTCGTATTATCTACTTGGTAATCATCTTTCCGCCGACAAGTATCTTCGAGATTCCCTTAATGTGGATGCCACTCTTCACGAAACTTGGTCTCATATGGGCTGCGTATTAAATGAACTTGGTGAACACAAACGAGCAGCTGATTGTTTGGTAACTGCAATACAACTCGAAGCAACTGCGCCAATTTTACCTTTCAATTTATCGCCGAGAAACGTTTTCGAGTGAAATTGCAAAATTTTCTAGTCTTTTGATTTGTTGATTTGGTTTTTATTATTATTACAAAACCAAGAGCAAACACCACGGGGAGAATTAACTTTAAATTGTATATCATATATTTACTATTATTATTTTTGATTATTATTTAAGTTTAACGTGTTTTGTTTTTGGATTGTGTGTTAACAATTAACGAAAGTGTTTATACCAATCAGAAATGAAAAAGGTATCAAATCTCTTCATCACAAGCAGAAAATCAACATTCGAGTGCAAAATTTAACAAAATTTGGATTAATGATGATTAATGATTGATTTCTGGTTGTGGTGGAAGATGATTTGGAGTTAATTAACGACAAATTTTGATCGAGATTAACAGACTTACGTTTCCATTGGAGGAAACAATTACGAGATATCAAAAGTCAAAACTAAACTCAATTGTCAACATCTTTTAAAAGAATCTCAATCCAAATTGATTGTTATAATTGATTAGGATTCACACTCAAAGTTTCCATTGCTCGATTTGATTCAACAATTTAAGAAAAGTTGAACTGAACCATCGAAAGTGCATTTTCGTACAAACCGATAATCGAGAAAACCAAAATTCCAGTTATACTTGACGTTTTCCTTTTCCATGGAGCTGAACATGATTCGTATTCTCATGTCGATCACTTGTTTCTCATCATCACCATCTCTCTCTCTCTCTTTCTCTTTCTCTCTCTCATTGTTTCTATCATCTTCATCCATCTCAAGAAGACAAGAAAAACTGTCAACACTTTCATCTTCTTCCTTTCTTTAATCTCTATGCCATTTTCTCCCCGTTTAATTATATTTGTCAAAGAATAAGATGTTTTTATTTTGTTGAGCTAAACAATTAACTATAATTATCATGTTTAATATGATTAATTGTTTTATTTATGTTAACTATCTATGTCATTTATTGCCAAATTTACCGAGAGAAATCAAAAGAAAATTATTCAATCTTAATTATAAACAATTTAGATGAATAAATTTTAGATGGGTTTTCATGACTACAATTAACCAATTATTTTCTTCTCTCTCTTCTAACATATCGGGTGACCGAAAATGAGTGAGCACCTCAAGAATGTTAGGTCCTAGAATAATGTTTCGAACGTCATTAAAAGCGCCATCAGTCAAATATAAATGATGAATTTTTTCAGAATTTTCGAAGCTCAAATGTGACTGTGGTCTGTATTTAAAGGCCAAATCCCGATTTTCTCTATGAGAAATTTAGGTAAGGAATAAGATATGTCCGTTGGCTCAAGAGTTTCTCTTTAAGCTGATTTTCTGCTCGGCTTGAGACTGGTGGCTTTTCTAGAAAATTAATTAAATTTAAACTTAATCAAATAATCAATTAAAAATCACACAATAGGTGACACTTTATTAGGCAATTAAGGCGCAAATTAGACCACATTTTACTCTAAAATAATTTAACAAACAAATAATTTTCTTAATAAAAACATTAAAAATCAAAAATGTCATCAAGAATAAACTCAATTTAGTTAATTTTGATCGTGTAATTGTTTCTCCCAATGATATTCCGGGCTTAAATTATAATGTTGACTCAAGTTTAATTCCTGATGATTTACCTAAAAAGGCTTGACTTCGGATTAGGTCCGCACGTTTAGAGACCTGAAATTTCTTTTACATATAGCTCAGGTCAAACTCTATATTATGTGCGAGTGTGTATATGAGGAAAGATCTAGTTCCTGAGATACAGGGCTTCAAAGTTGGATTTTGCCATAGAGCTCTATGGGTAAAAATAAAGTTTTCCTAAATGCATACTAATGCGTTTTACCTGAAATATTATCATGATAAAAATTCACACCAGATTAATATTCTAATCTCTCGGACAAATGTTTCATTTAATTTCTTCAACAAGATTTTCTTCGTTTTGTATAATTCTCTCATCGATAGTTGATGTTAATTGTCATCTTCTAATCCATTATTATCCAAAGAATATAATCCTAATTGTGTTTCCATAATTAGAAAAAAAATCCAATTGTCTGTTTTTCGTCTCTACAGTAGAACAGAATGTTTCATTTGATTTCATTGTCAAGTTTATTCGCAGTTTGTATATTACTCTCATCGATAGTTGGTGTTAATACTAATCTTATAATCCACGAATCAAATGTTTGGATTCCAATTTTTAACAACAGTTTACTAACTCCTTATTTCTTTTACACTGAAAACTATTTTTACCCAACTAATTATTCAAGTCGAGTTCTCAACTCGGACCCTAGCGCAGTGGGTGAAGAAAGAAGCGTGACTCGTTTTGTTCCAGCTTATTCTCGTAGACCCAATTACTACCTATTGCACAGGAAGGGCACCCATGTCATTTTCGCGCATTATAACTATACAGAAATTGGTTTTCAACTAATAGCCGGACCTTTTTCTATTCGAACAGTCGATACGCATCGTTGGCTTTCCATTAATGGTTCAAATTATGAAATTGCAATGAGATTAGGATCCAATATAACGACTTCTCGACCGATCTATCTTATATCGATTACACCGCTACTTTTCGTGGCTATTATTATCATAACTATGAATCCACAGTTCGATCGTTTAAAATTCTTCAGGTATTCAAGTTTCGGGAAAAGATTTACTCGTTCGGCCTTCTTACAATTGACCTCCTAAGGCCAGTTTACTTCATCTCTCAGCTTTCAAACTTTATAATCAACACTGAGGGTATCGGCCTACGTGGGTGTTTCTACGCTGACCTTCATTCGCTTTCATTTCATGATCGTTATGGTTCGGTTGACAAAGTTCGATTTGTTGATTCTTTTTCTATCATGAGCAATGGATCTTCATTCTCTTTAATTGCAGTCTCTTATAATCGCAATGAAACAGATCATATTGCAGTGTTTCCATTTAATCCGATGCTGCATGACTTTGAAAGGCCAACTGACCGCTGTCAAACTACGGACACTTTTTGGAAAGTTGATTTATTCAACCAATCTGGTCCAGAGTGTAACCTTTATCAAGATGGGTATTTTGAAGCATTGTCAATACGTAAAGAGTTTACAGGGTATTATCTTACAGATATTCTAACGGAACACTGGACACGAATAGTTGATTTTGTTCCATTGGCTCTTGATGCGACTCCTGGTTATGTTTTTCTTGTTCTTTCCTCGAACAGTAATTTTACCAGATATCGATATTCAATTCACTTTGTCGATGAAAATTATTCTGTCTCGACCCACCCGAACGAAGCTACTTTCACTCATCCTAATATTGTTGACGCAAATGAAACAGTATCACAAATTTATTACTACGGTTTTACTCATCCACGAGCCATAATTACACTCAATCAGTATTCTTACTCTGAATCAATTATTTTGTGTCCATTTTTGAACAATTCATGTATTGATTGTTTTACAACCAAAGTTTATAATCCAAATGGTAATTTTCTTCGATATTGTCAATGGAGACGAGGAAATTCATTAACATTGGGTGAATGTTCAATCGGTGGTTCAAATTCTTCTGATTCAAGGTAATAATTTGAAGAGTTACGCTATTATCCTATTTAATTCTAATCCATCATCTTTTTTACAGAGAAACTACACTCACGAACCAAACAGTAAATCCATGTTTCAGTCCAACTAATATCCAAGCAGACTACACTCCTGATGAACCGACATTTAATTTGAGCTTCGATCTCCTTGGTTTCCATTCAAGATATGCAGATATTTTTCCCTTGACCTTCACTTTAGTCGACATTATGACATTTTCATATATAGAAAATTGTACTGTTCTAAGTTATAATCAGTCCAAGATTTATCTCAACTGCAACTGGGTGAATTCTGGTCAATATCAATTATCGATTCTTATGCTTAGACAACGAGGTCCATTTGAAACAGAAGACATTGACAACTTGATCACTTATAGTGATCCTTTCACCATCGGTTCACCGAGACCTCCATCTTCTCATGGATCTTCATCTCTTTATATCCTGTTGATAATATTACGAGTTTTCTCCTTTACTATCTCAGTAATTGGTCTCATTGTATTTCATTATTTACTATTTTTTTCGTTGTATTTTAAAACTAAAACCTCCGTTACATCAAAACATAACGAAATAATGAGAAATGATTCCTTTGAAACAAAGTCTAAAATTTCGAAGATTCGTTTTGGATTATAAATACAAAAACTCGAAAGAAACACATGCATAAATTATCTTAAATTACTCCAGAATTGGTCAATACTTTTTGATTTTATTTATGTTGATCCATTTCACTCTTCGATCAGGAGTCTGAAAACTACCCACAGCTTGTATGCCTTCGATAGACCCTCGATCTCAAATCATTTATTAAAATTTAATTTACTGTTGTTCCATCAACATTTATTGGTGAAGATTCTCTTCGAAATTTAAAAATCATTTGCAAGTTTTCATTTTGCGACAATGCAACGTGGTAATAAGAAATATATGAAAGATTCCACCCATTATAAAAAGATCAGCAAACAGTAAAAGTTTCCAATCATTAACCCAACGATAAAAGTTTACACAAAGGCTTAATTGATGAATAACTTTCTAAAGAAATTGAATGAAAAAGAAATAAGGAGCTCATAAACTGTGGTTGGAAATTGGAACCCAAACATTTGATTCGTGGATAAGAAGATGACAATTAACACCAACTATCGATGAGAGAAATATAAAAATTGAAGAAAAACTTGTCAATGAAAATAAATGAAACATTTTGTCCGAGAGACGAAAATACAAACAATTGACTTTTATCATTTCATTTGGATATCTAAACTCAAAACTTGAGATCTTTTTACAAAATGATACGGAAGTGATTTTTATTAATAGTTTTTGGTTACTTCGGGTTTAAACTTTTTAGAAATGACCTTTTCCTGACCTGAAATTCTTTTGATTTCTTCGAAATCTCTTGACTATTAACCACTTCCGGAAATCTACTCAGAGATTCTATCGAAAGTATAAAAGTCGTGAGAAGTTTGTATAGCTCTACTTGAAGGGTGAATTCGATAAACGAATTGATTGTTAGTCATAATCAAAGAATTTTCCTCGTTAAACTTATATTCTTCTCGATGAGTGAAAATTACTTTTTTATTTATAAATATAATAAACTAACGACCTCATAGCGAGTGATAATGTCCAGAGGTACCAAAAAGGCTCTATTGAAATAATGGATCGTCGATTTCGATTTTATAACTTGAGACAACCATTCTGCTTTTTAGATTGATTTTTTGGTTCGGATTTTTGAATTTATGATTAACAACAGACCTTTTAGCTTTTTGATCTCGTTGCAAGTGACACAATTTTCTGTCTTTTGCGATGGTTTTTGTTTTGTAAATACAGCGAAAAAACTAATGCATAATGAAAAACAACGATCACAATCACAGAGATAATAAAGATGCAAACTCGTAGTATAATAAACAGAATATAAAAAAATGAAGATTTAGGAGGTTTCGGTGAACCGATGGTGAAAGAATCACTATAAGTAACCGAGTTGTCAATGTCTTCTGTTTCAAATGGACCTCGTCGTCTAAGCATAAGAATCGATAGTTGATATTGACCAGAATTCACCCAGTTGCAGTTGAGATAAATCTTGGACTGATTATAACTCACAACAGTACAATTTTCTATGAATGAAAGTGTTGTAATGTCGACTAAAGTGAAGTTCAAGGGAAAAATATCTGCATATCTTGAATGGAAACCAAGGAGATCGAAGTTCAAATCAAATGTCGGTTCATCCGAAGTGTAGTCTACTTGGATATTAGTTGGACGGAAACATGGATTTACTGTTTGGTTCGTGAGTGTAGTTTCTCTGTAAAAAAGATGATGGATTAGAATTAAATAGGATAAAAGAGTAACTCTTCAAATTATTACCTTGAATCAGAAGAATTTGAACCACCGATTGAACATTCGCCCGATGTTAATGAATTTCCTCGTCTCCATTGACAATATCGAAGAAAATTACCATTTGGATTATAAACTTTGGTTGTAAAACAATCAATACATGAATTGTTCAAGAATGGACACAAAATAATTGATTCAGTGTAAGAATACTGATTGAGTGTAATTATGGCTCGTGGATGAGTAAAACCGTAGTAATAAATTTGTGATACTGTTTCATTTGCGTCAACAATATTAGGATGAGTGAATGTCCTTTCGATCGGGTGGGTCGAGACAGAATAATTTTCATTGACAAAGTGAATTGAATATCGATATCTGGTAAAATATCTGTTAGAGGAAAGAACAAGAAAAACATAACCAGGAGTCGCATCAAGAGCCAATGGAACAAAATCAACTATTCGTGTCCAGTTTTCCGTTAGAATATCTGTAAGATGATACCCTGTAAATTCTTTACGTATTGAGAATATTCGTGATAACGAAAGCACGCCCTGATAACTAAAAGAGTTACACTCTGGGCCAGATTGGTTGAAAATATCAGCCTTCCATAAAGTTCTCACGGTTTGACAACGATTAGTTGGCCCTTCAAAGTCATGCAGCATCGGATTAAATGGAAACACTGCAATATGATCTGTTTCATTTCGATTATAAGAGAACGCAATTAAAGAGAAAGAAGATCCATTGCTCATGATAGAAAAAGAATCAACAAATCGAACTTTGTCAACTGAACCATAACGTTCATATAATGTAATAGAATGAAGTTCAGTTATTATATATCTACTTAAAATGGCACGTTCCCTGATGATTGAAAAGTTTGATATCTGAGAGATGAAGTAGACTGGCCTTAGGAGATGAATCGTCAGAAGGCCGAACGAGTAGATCTTTTCTCGAAACTTGAAGACTTGAAGAATTTTCAACGAGCGAACGGTGGATTCGACGGGAGAAAGTTGATCAGTTGATACAAAAGTATTGTAATCAGCATAAGATCGAACAAATAGAAATAAATCTACTTGAGAATTCGTCATATTGAATTCTAATATCATTCCGATTCCATAAATTGAATCACTGATGGAAAGCCATCGATGGGTCCTGATGTTTCCTCGAGAAAAAGGCCCGGCTATAACTTCAAAACCGTTTTCTGTAAAATTATAATGCACGTAATTAATAACGGAGTTGTAGCTGCTCTTGCTTTGCAATATGAAGTTACTGGGTTTATGAGAATAAGCTGGAACAAAACGAGTCGTGCTATTTGCTTCACCAACTGTACTAGGGTTTGTGTTGAGAACTCGACTTGAATAATTAGTTGGGTAAAATTTGTCATCAGTGAAAAAGAAATAAGGGTTCGTAAATTGTTGTTGAATATCGGAATCCAAACATTTGATTCGTGGATTATAAGATTAGTATTAACACCAACTATCGATGAGAGAATTATACAAAACGAAGAAAATCTTGTTGAAGAAATTAAATGAAACATTTTGTCCGAGAGATTAAAATATTAATACAAACAATTAACTGTTCATTGTATCCATTGGGTATTTCAACTGTGGTTTACTCTTATTGTCAAAACACAATTAGGATTATATTCTGGATAATAATCGAGATTTATTTTCATCCTCATATCCCAATGTACATAACTTCTTGATTACAATTGAATGCTTAGAACAAAAGTGTAAACGTTCTGCACTGTTGGTGTTTTGTATAATTTCTCCGAACTATTTTTTCACGATTCAATCGGTATCGACAATTTTAGGCCTTCACAGCTACCAAAATGTTGAATTGACTAAAAATAGATCGAAGTCCAAATCAAATGTCGATTCATCAGGAGTGTTGGCTACGTGAATATTAGTTGGACTGAAACATGGATTTACTGTGTGACCCGTTGGCCTAATTTCTCTGATGGAATGATGTTAAATTAAGATTCTGATTGAAGAGTGAATTTGATCAACATCAATTGAACGATTAGTATGTGCCAATTCATTTACGAATCTGGAGTAATTAAGACAATGAAATATTCGTGAAAACGAACTGAGTCTTATGCCAAATACCGTATGGCCTTTCGAAATCGATCACTATAAGTGATCAAGTTGTCAATGTCTCCTGTTTCAAATGGACCTCGACGTCTTAGCATAAGAATCGATAGTTGATATTGACCAGAATTCACCCAATTGCAGTTGAGATAAATCTTGGACTGATTATAATTTAGAACAGTAGTTAAGTAAAGGCCTCTTCCAGCACATACTTACACTCCAGCACAAAACTCACACTCCAGCACATGAAACTCCAGCACATACTTACACTCCAGCACAAAACTCACACTCCAGCACATGAAACTCTGGAACAGATTCACACTCCAGATCAAAGTTTTCTAACCAATTCAGAGAACAATACCAACATTCAGTGACCATATTTCAGATCAACTTTTCGGCGGGAAATTTAAATTTCATAAAATGTGTATAAAAGAGGATGAGCTGACGGTAGTCAGCTCATTCGATACGATGAAACATACCATGATTTTACGAATTATCATTTTCATAATTATAACAGTCATTTTACTACTAATATTCCGTGCAATATTTTTTGATAATATTAAATATGACCAAATCAATCTGGCCTGATTATCGGATCGATAATATAGTTTCAATATGGTCAATCGGACCAATAAATATCAAAGTCGATAATACAAATCGAAAGAAAAAATTCAATGCTCAAGTTATACGAACTGATAATGGTGTGCTGTTGGTTTTTGCATCAGGAAAAATTACAGCCACAGGATTCAAAAGTCTACCTATGACAATTTTGACATTAATGGAAACGTTCCCTGATCGTGAAATAACATTCATTAGAATATCCAATATAACAGCATCAAGTTATAATTCAGTTAGATTCAATACTGAAAAACTGAAACACTTATATTGTAAAAAAGATACAAGTTACGAACCTGAATTATTCCCTCCAATATATACAAAACTCAATGGACTAACGATCATGTACTTCCATACTGGATCAATTGTAATTGTTGGAGCGAAAAGTGTCGAACAAATTGAAACTGCGATTGCGCAGTTCATGGACAGAATCAAATCACTATAAATAGAGATGATCAAGTGAATGAAAGTTCATTTGTCATTTGAACTTTGAAGAGTAAACATCAAAATGGGTTGTGTAATCTGGCGAACACATAGAATTTTTAATGGTCCAATCATCTTTAAAATTTCTCGAAGTGAAAAATGTAATCGACTGGATATACGTTATAGTTATAATAGTTCACCAACTAAATTTGGAATATCGTTAACACCATCAGAATTTAAATTTGTATTTAATTTCTACAACAACAATGACTTACGTAATGAACAAGCATTCTTCTATGACGTGCAAATCAAAAGAATCGGGAGTGAGACATTAAAAATAATGAAAAAAGATTCATATGTTCTAACTCCAATGGACTTTTGGAGAGAAGTTACACCATTTGTTCCTGCTGCTCTATTTTTGTTATCCAAGGATCTACCTATCAAACAGCTAATTGACTTATACATATTATCTTTATTAACAACTGAAGAGAATTTATTAGAACATAAATTCACAGCAATAAGAGGTAATAAAGTCGAGCCTGAAAAGTGTTATCTATTCAACCTAGGATTAGTTACTGCTGATGATTTACTCAACACTTCACTAGATGTCGCTGCACTCACTCGATTCGCTCAGTCCGATCCGAAACTTTTCTGCTCACTCGTCAAACTACAGTATAAATAGGGATGATCAAGTGAACACAAGTTCATTTGTCATTCAAACTTTGAACAGTCAACATGGAATATATTTGTGCTTATTTCGATACTCAAGGTATCTATGTTAATGGTACTTATCATCCACAAGAGGTTGCAATGTACGGTGATGATCATTTAATTCATGTGAAAGTCGGTAAATTTTGTGAATGTAAACCAACACCTAAAGAGGAAAAACAGATACAATACCTCGAGAAGTACCATCACGGATTAAAATATAATGGATTCACTAATGGTTTAAGTTATGATGAATTGGAAGCTTTATGTGTTACTTTTTACAGAGCTTGCAGAAACAAATCAAAATTAATTGTAGCCGTTCGATCAGTTGAAGCAGAAATTGTATTGAATAAATTCAATATCCCTCTAATTAATATCAACGGAACGTATGGTGCTTCATACAAACTCATTGACCAACTAAGACAACCTTGTTATCTCCATTCTCATTCTAACACAAACACAAGATGTTCACTAAATATTGTTCAGTATATGAAGAAACATATGGATTATGTTAAAGAACATGGAATCGATGTTGTTGATAATTAAATTCATCATTCAACAAAATTAAATATCTTCATTTTCATTTTTTCATTTTCAAACATTTATGTTAACCATTTTTCAAAATTTTCTATTAATCATTTTTTTCAAAAATTCATATTCATTTTTTTTTCAAAATTCATGTTAATCATTTTTTGTAAAATTTCTTTTTTCAAAAAATTTACGCTAATCATTTTCATCAGAAATATTCGTAAAAAACGTTTTTTCAGATTTTTCCAGCATCTACTTAAGAATAGAAAACAATAAACAATTTAAATCTTTAAAATGCAAACCTTCTCTGTTTATTTACGTCATCCATTTACAATGATGATTGCTGGTCCAACAGGTTCGGGTAAAACTTATTGGATTAAGCAATTAGTATCAAATGTTAATAAATATTGTTACCCTCCACCAGAAAAGATAACTTACTTTTACGGAGAATATCAGGAAATATTCAATTCAATGCCCAATGTTAATTTTATTCAAGGCTTACCTGAAAATTTAATACAAAAATTTGATGGTATAAAACCAGAATGGATTATCATTGATGATTTAATGTTTGAATCAACAAATTCAAAAGTGATAAGTGAATTATTTACTAAAGGATCTCATCATCGTAATTTATCTGTTATTTTATTAGTACAAAACTTTTTTACTCGTGGAAAAGAATCAAGAAATATATCATTAAATTCACAATATGTAGTTTATTTTAAAAATCCTCGTGATCAATCAATGATAACTAATATCGGAAGGCAGATTTTACCTGGTAAAGTTAAAAAAATACAAGATATTTATGAAGATGCAACAAGAAAACCATATTCATATTTATTTTTCGATTTAAAACCTGATACACCAATAGAAACTAGATTTCTAACAAATGTACTTGATGAAGAATCATTTATAACAGCATATTTAGTATAAGAAGTTTGATTCTTACAATTAATTAAAAATGACGGTTAAACGTGCGCTCAAGTGTTATTCTTGCTTGCGACAGCTAGCAAAGACAAAATCACATATTCAAAGAAGAAAAATCATTTCCAGTTCACCCAAATCTATTTACCCAGTAATTACCGATATTGCTAAACAAATCTTGAAAGGTGTAATACCTTTAAAACCTAAACATAAAACCCAACTCAAACGGTATAAGAAAGATTTACGTCTTCTCACCGGTAAATCTACATTGAAACAGAGACAAAATCTGATTAATCAGAAAGGTGGATTCTTACCATTATTAATTAAACCAGCATTGACACTATTAGCAACAATCGCTGCAAATAAATTGTCGAAATAATGAATACAGTAACTCGAATGTACTTAGTTTCTGAAGATCAATATAAACGTAATGTTTTGAGACCCAGTGTAACTAGACGTATGTTGAATAAAAATTTACCAACTGATGTTAAAGTTAAATTCATTAATAATATGTTGGCAAGAACAAAAGAACATAATCTCGAACATCAAAATTACCGTGGAACTGAATTTTATAATGAAGATCAACAATCAGAGCCATCAGAATTTGAAAGTGCAGTTTCACATACAAATGATCGGACTTTAATTGATACTAAATCGGAAGATGATACATTACCAATGGAAACATCAAGTCCATATCGTTTACCACCAGAACCTGTAAGAGTTTCTCCATATCCTTCAAACTCAAGAATGGATGCAAAAGATGCATTAACAACATTAATTAGAGGGATCCCTGGTTTAGTTACCGAGAAAGGGAAAATCACAAATGAAACTGGGATACCGTCAAATGCGAGTAATATAGATGAAATCATTACTTACTTACGAACCGTTGGTGCAAGAACTAAATTCCCAAATGGTTCAAAAAGAGTATTAACGATGATTAGATTAAAGTATCCAGGTGCAGTTAAACTAATTAAGAACGAAAAAGCAATTGAATTTATTAATGACTTAAAATGGGAGGATCTAGTATCGAACAAGAATTAGAAAAAATATATTATGATCCTGAATCATCTGGATCATTTGGTGGTATTAAAAAATTATATGATACTGCGAGAATTAAAATTTCCAATTTAAAATTCAATGATGTTGAATCATGGTTAAAAAACCAAGAAACATATAGTTTATTCCGTGAAAGAAAAAAACCATTCCCAAGATTACCTATTCTGGTTGATAAAGTCGATGAGCAATGGCAAGCCGATATTATGGATATGAGTTGGCTTTCAAGAGCCAACGATCAATATAAATATTTATTAGTTGTTATTGATTGTCTAAGTAGATTTGCCTGGGCAATACCTTTAAAAGATAAATCTTCAAATTCAGTTATTAACGGATTTAAAGAAATATTCAAATTAAGAAAACCAGAAAAATTACAAACTGATCAAGGAAAAGAATTTGTTAATCAATATTTAAAACAATATTTACAAAAACTTAATATTAATCATTTCACATCAACTGATGATTTAATTAAATGTGCAATTGTCGAGAGATTCAATCGTACATTAAGATCTCGAATTTATCGATATTTACATTATAAAAACAAACACAAATATATTGATGTATTAAATAAAATAATCAATTCATATAATAACTCATATCATCGAACTATTAAAATGACCCCAATTCAAGCATTAACTAACCAATCATTAGCTGTTAGTTATGTTTTCCGCGGTCAAAAGAAAAATAAAAAGAAACAAAAACCTTACCAAGTAGGAGATAGTGTTCGAATAACAAGAGCTAAAACTATTTTCGAGAAAGGTGCAACATCAACATGGAGTCGTGAGATCTATTATATAACTAAAGTCAAACATACACCACAAGGATATGTTTATCGTCTACGTGATTATGATAATGAACCAGTTACATCGATTTTTTATCATGAAGAGATCTATCCTGTGGTTGAACCTGATTTATATAAGATTAATGAAGTTTTAAGAACTAGAATAAATCCACGTACTAAAAAGAAAGAATATTTCGTTTCATGGGTTGGATATCCTGATAAATTTAATTCCTGGGTTGATTCAATTGAAAATGTCGAATGAATTTGTTGTTGATGTTATTTCTAATGCCAGTATGGATATTTATAAAAACAATACATTATCTCAATTTACTAATCGATTACCTAAAAAACTTATTCTTGATGGTGAATGGTCGGTAGCTGTTCAAGAAATTATTTATCCTCTTGCACATAGAGGCAATAGAATGAATGTTAAATGGTCACTCAATTATAATGAGTCATATTCTCAAAGATTTCCTATTCATCATACATATAATTTTGAGTATAGTGAAAGTGATAAAATCGATCGGATTATTGATAATTTCAATAAAGAAATGGAGAAAGCTTATCTTTCTGAAAATCCGAGTATAAAAGTAGGAGGTATTAATAGACCTCCGAAACTTGAATTAATTAAAGTTAATGATGATGGGAAAGAAAAAGATAAAATATTAATGAAACTTGGACGTCATGAAAAACTTTTACAACCACTTTACCCCATGTTTAATGATCAATCTTTCTTTAGACTTCTCGGTTTTGATTGGTACGTGTTCAAAAAGAGAATTCCAGAAGCTAAGAAAAATGGTTCATTTGAAATAACTGCTCCTTATCAACCAGATACCGGACCTAAAGGTCATTTAGTGTTTATTTGTACTGATATTATACATGAACATTTAGTTGGTGATACTCATGCAAGAGTCTTGAGAGTGATACCATTAAATAAAAATACAGGTGATACATTAGCTCACATTACATTTACAACACCATATTATTATCCAGTTAGAATGAATCAAATTGAGGAAATAAGTATAAGAATTGTCGATGAGAGTGGTGATAATATTAAATTCAAATCTGGACGTGTCTTTCTAAGTTTACATTTTAAACGAAAAGAAATTGTTTAAGAAAAAATTATTAAATAATTAAACTAAAAATGAATCGAAAAATATATTGCCCGTGTGATAGTGATTTCAGTCATCATTTCCAGCATCAAGCTGGATATGGAATATCTGATATTTCTGTCTTTAGAGGTCAACCATATCAGAGAGGATACGGAATTGGATCAGTTTTTGCACGTTATGGAGTCCCAATATTAAAATTTCTAACTAAACATCTAGTAAGAACTGGTATGAATGTTGGTGCTGATTATCTTGCTGGAAGTGACTTTAAATCTTCATTTAAGGCTCACGGTAAACAGGGTTTAAGAAATGCAGCAAAACAAGGTTTGAGTAAATTAAGTGACTTAGTTGATCAAACTGGTAGTGGTATAAGAAAGAGAAAACGAAAAGTTAAAATAATCAAGAAAAAGAAACGTGATATATTCACATAATGGAGTACTTACATGAATCATCTATGCCTGCAAGCAAATCTGAATTACAAGTATTTTCAATCCCACCAACACAAACAGCAATTGAAAGTAGTTATGAAGTTGAGTACCGTCCTAATGCAAGTCTTGAATCTAGTAATTTTTATGAAATTAATGTTCCAGCAAGTGAAGATTTTACAGATTTGGCATGTACAATGCTTCATATTCATCTTAGTGTTAAAACAGTTGCTGGTGCAGTACTTACAGAAGCAAATAAAGTTAAAGCTGTTACTAATTTTGGTAATTCGTTATTTGAACAAGTGGACTTATCTCTTGGCGCAGTTAATACTGTGCAAGCCAATAATACATACCATTACCAATCTTATTTTGAAGATTGTTTTTTCCGATTTCCCAACCCGATGGATTCCGGATTCCAAGTGTCTGAAACTAATTTACGATCATCTTTTGACTTGTATTTTCGTTTACATTCTCCATTATGTGAACAGGATAAACTTTTAATTAACGGTGTTCCGTTAACATTTAGATTCACTAAAAGTCCTGATGGATTCTCATTAATCAAATATGATTCGGCTGATACAGCTAAATATGAGATCAAATTTGAGAAATTTTCTTTACACATTAAACGTGTTAAATTATTCCCTGAAGCTCAGAAAAGTATAATTGCAGGTCTTGAAAAGGGTCCTGCAAAGTATTTCATAACAAGGAACGATACTAGAGTTTTCTCAATTCCTTCAGGTCAATCATCTGCTTCAATTGAGAATGTATATCATGGTGTTTTACCTCGTAGAATATTAGTGGGTTTAGTTAAAGATGCTGCTCAAGAGGAAAGCATTTATCTTGATCCGTTTCAATTTAAACATTTCAATACGAATTTCATTTCACTCAATGTTGATGGGAATATGATTCCATCAATTCCGTATTCACCTAATTTCAGTTCAAATTATTATATGAGAGAATTTATCAATTTATACCGATTCTTTGGACAAGATGAAGGTATCCCACAACTTAATATTACATATGATGAATATGGTAAATCATCTACTTTATTTGCATTTGATCTCTCACCTGATGGATCGATTGGTGCTGAAAATGGGACATTATCTCTGATTAAAAGAGGTAATATAAGACTTGACATCAAATTCAGTGATCGATTGAAACAATCACTTAAAGTTATCGTTTTTGCGCAATTTGATAATTTAATTACAATTGATAAAGACCGTAACGTAAATTTGGATTATTAAGAATGTTAACTACAAACGATATAATTGAATTACTTACTGATGTTCCCTGGTTTGCTGGTGTTTTCCCGATCGATCGATTACCAACAAATCTCAGTAAAGATAAAGCAATCATTATCAATTTAGATGAAAGTTATAAAGAGGGAAGTCATTGGGTCGCAATGTATCTCGATACGAATAAAATAGTCCATTATTTTGATTCATTCGGAAGGAAACCTCAAGGTTTAATACTAGCATTTATTGAGAAAATATCTGATTATTATCTATTCAATCCTAATAAATATCAAGGTAACTTATCAGTTGCTTGTGGATTTTTCTGTCTTCTATTTGTAATTTCAGTTTATAATCTAAATGACTTTTACAAGTTATTTCGCGGTTGTGAACATATTAATAATGAGACAAAACTGTTTCATGTATTGAAAAAATATTTAATTTTGTGAAAATGATTAACAATAAAATTTTTTAACAAATATTAATTATGAAAATGATTATTGAATTGAATAATGCCCGTAAGGGATTGAGTTTACAGAGTCGAGATAATACCTTTTATCTTCAAAAGGTGAAATCATTCATTTCGTTTGTTTGACAATATTGATTTGATGTGAAAAGGATTGGATTCTTGATGATGTGCCTTTTTCTGTCGTTCCAGAGAGTAAGCAATCCAGATAATCTTGAAAGGTGATTCTATTGAGAACGGTTCGTGGAACTCCCTTTCCTCTCTTTTTAATATCACTTAGTGTTCTAAGTGCATAGAGCTTTGGTTTGATACCGACAAACTCTACAATCTCATCATTTGGTATTTCATTCTTCAAAAATCCGATTCTCTTTTTATTAATTGCTGAATAAAGTTGATGATCTGCTGGATAATTGCTAAAATCCATTAAATGCTGTAAATTTTGTAGATCTTGAATAACATCAATCGTTTGAGCATGATAGATTAAACTATCGGTGTCAGTATAAAGAAGATTAATCTTGTCACCAAAGTAAGGTAAAAATGACTCATAATGTAACTGGTACATTTTCAATTTGGCAAGTTCGAGAACACTGAATCCAACTGCTACTGGTTTATCCATTTTGACTATAATGTTCTTCATTTGAAATAAAGCTTTATTTTCATCCAGTATCACAAACTTTTGTACCATGTTCTTACGCATGTATCGCTCGGCTTGAATATCTTTCATTGCTATCTCTACTTTGATATGCTTACGTTTATCCTCGATGGTTTTTCCATAAATTGAGTTAACGAGCAGTTTCCAAAAATCTTTTTCGAATTCACTTACAGCCGCTTGACGTTTATTCGTACAGAAATCTACATAACCAGCTAGCCATGATGATTGATTGAATTTGATGATTCTGTTTACCTTTGTGACTTTAACACCAAGCTGAACATAAAATTTCAAGGTTTGGTAATGACAAACATAATTGATCTTTGATAGAAACGTTGTGACTAGTTTTGTAGAAGCATGTACTTTAATCCCTCTCTCTTGGAGATTTTTCATCAGATTTGTTTGGTAATTTGATAGTAAGTTTGGATTAATACACATCTTTTCTGGCATTAGAGGTAAGTCAGAGTGTTTATCATGTAAGTCGTCAGGATACTCCAAGTCCACTTCAAGTATATATCCATATGGAGAATCATCTGAAGTTGACAATATCATCTCAATACTATCTTCAGACCACTGAATCCATTAACTGGGAGCTTTTGAGACATGGCATAACCATATAAATTGTTGACATCAAAGTACAAAATCCGACTGATCGGCTCGTTTGGTTTGTAATCAGGTATATCAGGTGCATTAGCTTTTGCGTATCTCTTACTGACCATTGTCAAACCACCTCGAATACCTTTTTCTATCATTAACAGCATGTCAACGTCCGAAAATAATTGAAGCTCAATTTTTGTCGTTTTCAGAGCTGCTGCCCAAGTTAATCCTGGTGAAGAAAAATGATGACATGGATCTATTCCAAAATTGGAAAGAGACATCTTTCTGAAACTTTCGAACACTGCTGCTAGCAAGAGAACGTCAGACTTCAAATAAATATCATGTAGATCCTTTAAACTCCTGCACTTAAATTGATTCCAAACATCCTGGACGTGTTGATAAATTTCATCTGAAACGGTAGTTTCAGAAAGACTTGAGTAGAACTTTTCTTTTACTGGTAAATCACTTTCATTAAATCTTTCAAGTGAGTCCAAATACTCATAGGGTAGACACCCTTTTTCAGTAATAGTGTTAAATCTGGATGACTGAATATTTGTTCGAAGTAGAATAATTTATCACGTGGCTCAAGATTTGCTGATAAATTGTCCAAACTTGCTGGAAGAAAAGCAAAACTATCCAAAAATTTGAAATCATCCATGATAAAACCGATAAATTTCTCTGTCGAATGAGGAATTATGTTGATTGGATTTTTCACCATCGATGATTCTAAGGCTCTTATAATAATATGACTGTCAAAATTTTTCAGATTATGAAAAATTACTGGAATTTGTTTTGGCAGTTTATAATTTATGTTACAATCTTGATGGGCAGCACCTCGGAATTTGCCAGTGAGATGATCATGGTCACGAACACTTTTTTGTACCAATTGGTAGCTCACAGATATGACATTTATCAGCATTTCTGAATAATCTTTCTTCATCAGCAGTAAGTGAAAGAGGCTTTATGTTATCAGCAACATATTTATTTATAAAGTCTTCAGAACTTATAAGACTCTCCAAAAATTTTTTCCCGACATCAGTACCAAGATAAAAATCTTTATGGATAATTTGACCTTGCCAATCAACTACAATGTACCCATAACTGCACGGCTCCAAGTTACTGATTATGTTAATATCATCACACTTTACATTCAAAGTCTCGAAATCGGCATAAATGCATACAGGAAATTGGACTTCTTTATGTAAATCTTTCCGTTTTAGAGTACAATTTTCTTGTGACGGTAATAATAATCTTTGAGCTTTTACTTGAGAACAATCATTATAATGATGATTGAGTCGTTCTTTTAGTCGGAATGAGCACAAACAACGTTTACAATAATATTTGGATCTTGACTGTTGGCTCGAAACTAAACGATTGAAGTTTGTAATTGTATAGTAATGTTGATTGTAAAGGAACAAATCAACATGGTTTTCCAATTCAGTTGAGCATATTTTCAGTGGTACAATATTTTTAGAGTCTCTAAAACAGGTATACATTAATTGATATTTTATTTTTTGTTTCAAATTTATGAATTGTGTCAACTGGAACAATACCTCGGACATCAGAGAAGTCATATGATGAGATTAAATGAGTGTAGTTGGATATTCTCCCGGCATTAGTTTTAGATTTGTGTAATCCAATCAGAACAGAATACATGAAACAGTCTTCATTAGTCTTTGGTGACACTAAACAAGTTTTATTTCTGATAAACGATGGCAATTCATTGGTGAGACAGCCACCTCTTTGTGGTTTGTATTTTCCAGCTGATAAATCGATTGATTTTACCTTACTTAGTGTCCATCCCGATCCTCTCTGTGTGAATTGGTCAATTCTATCTTGAATAAATTCAAGACCATCATTTATAAGGGATGATTTATCAGACCCAGCAAGACATGGAACTAAATCTGCATGGAATGCTCCATTACTGTTTTTACCAAGAAGATTGTTGTTGAACTCGCAAACAACACTCATGTTGAATTTAAGTGCTCCAAATTCGTCAAGTAAAGCATTCAATAACGATTCAATATCTTTGGATTTCGAATTGATTACAACTGATATATCCAATTCATCAATATCATCTGCTCGATACAATACTAAATATTTTTGAAAGGCAGAATTTATCAATCTAAAACAACCAACTTGATCAGGTGCATTCTCAGGGTGAGGAAAAGTAAGAGTTTGACCACAGATTTTGACGTGATTCTCTAAATGTTTAAGCCTTGAATAGGTCTTTCCACATTTCTGGCAGGCTTTAGTTGATTGCCCTGCACCTCTCTGGACTGTATCAATGGGAGATGGTGACGGTACAGGTGATGGTACAGGTGATGGTACAGGTGATGGTACAGGTGATGGTACAGGTGATGGTACAGGTGATGGTACAGGTGATGGTACAGGTGATGGTACAGGTGATGGTACAGGTGATGGTACAGGTGATGGTACAGGTGATGGTACAGGTGATGGTACAGGTGATGGTACAGGTGATGGTACAGGTGATGGTACAGGTGATGGTACAGGTGATGGTACAGGTGATGGTACAGGTGAGAGCTGAGAAAAGTGAATAGGTGAAGTACCTTGATCAACATTTTCTCTCGGAGCGAAATGAATGACAGATGGACGAATTGATCGTGTTGATAGATCCAATATTTCATCTTCATCGTCAGAGCTGAGATATATAGTTGATTGACTTGACATTTGAATCAACTCTGGTTCTAGTAAAGGTGATGATACAGGTGCAGGAAATAATTGATCATCCTGGACCTCTTCTGGCTCATGATCAACATTGTTGATGATAGGTCCACACACCAAGCAATCACTGGAACAGCTTGATTGTGATGACTGTGTGGATGGTTGCGGGTCTGTAACTCGCTGTCGCTTGGTTGGTGGGCCAGTGAAAGTATCCATCATTCTACAAGTCGAATAATTACAGTTACAATTGTGTGACAGATAATCACCCAATAGTTGAAAAATTGAGTCACAACAAGGACAAATGAATACCTATTGGAAAAAATTCAGATAAATTAACTTACTCAAAAAGAAAATTGGGATCACTAGAGTTTTATGGTTGCTTAAACAAGTATTATTGAAGAATGTAAGTGAAATAATTACAATAATTAACTCTTTACAACAATAGAGTTACTCTGGACAACCACCAAGTTTGTACAGATCCTTATAAATTCTTTTAGCATTATCTGCTTTTTGTTGGAGGACAAGATATTGCTGATAGTATGGACCATTATTAGCCTCTCCTTGATCACTGGATTTTTCAAGCCACCATTTTGCTATAGTCATGAGTTTCGTCCATTTTGATCTCCATCTCCTTCCTGAGCGAATAAAATGAAGTTTCTTCCTATCAT
This sequence comes from Panonychus citri, assembly GCF_014898815.1. NCBI lineage: Eukaryota > Metazoa > Arthropoda > Arachnida > Trombidiformes > Tetranychidae > Panonychus > Panonychus citri. The sequence goes on along the minus strand of NW_026515529.1, from coordinate 233,696 downwards.
CGTCATCAGGAAGATCTAGCAGCTCTTGTTTCCTTCTTTTCCGCCTTTGGTTTGCAGCTTGATTAGATGTTAACTTTTTTATGACTGGAATCCAAAATGGAGGAAGTGGTAAATCAGCGGGAACGATAGAGCCATCTTTTTTCCGTCTGGGATCAGGTAAATTTGTTGTTGACTCGAGGGGAATGATGATAACCTATAAAGAAAAAAAACTCTAGTGATCCCTAACAAATTAATAACAATTATCACACTTACCATAGTAAATATTGAAGATAACACGTATTTTGTATCAGGAATTTAATATCAGGAATCAGGAGTTTAATATCAGGAATCAGGAATTTAATATCAGGAATCAGGAATCGAATATCAGGATTCAGATATCAAAAAGATGATATCAAAACTAATGAGAGGCCCTAAAGGTATTCGCTTTGACTATTCAGGATCTTCACGATCTAACATCAAGACAAGGAATACTTGATTTTACATTGAAACCTTTCCTTTATATATACTTGTGATTTCACAACAATAGTTACGTCTGAGAATACAAGAATTCAGTTGACACTGAATTCATGATATTCTGAATGAACTTTTCATGAACATCATGAAGACATGAGTTTTCTGAACATTTATCTGTGAACAGAATAAAAAAATTATCATCCGTTTGGAAGATAAATGATGATAAAATGAAAATAACAGAAGTGCTGCCATCTTCTGTTAAGAAAAGAAAATTAATTTGAAAGTGTCGCCATCTCTTGAGTGAAAAAAAATTTAGGCGCGAAGTTCAAATAGATAAAAATATATTAATAGAATCTGAATTGAAATTTTAATTGGGCTTAATTGTGGTTAATTGTGACCTATCAGCACTTAATTGTAGTTAATTGGGCTTAATTGTGGTTAATTGTGACCTATCAGCACTTAATTGTAGTTAATTGGGCTTAATTGTGGTTAATTGTGACCTATCAGCACTTAATTGTAGTTAATTGGGCTTAATTATAATCATTATATACTAATTATATACTAATTATATACTAATTATATACTAATTATATATTACATACAATTACATGGTTCATATCTAGCGCACTTATCATAATAGTGTATTTGAGTGTCAACAGATGGCGACACTTTCATATTCTATTTAGAATAATTTTCATTCTTTTCCACCATCTTTGTTGTTTACTTATGATAACTAATCATTGTTAATTGTTTCATTAAATTCATTAATTAAAACTTATTATCTTTCATTATAATGAATAACCCTATTGATATTCAATATCACCAATTCATTGAATCACTCAGGTAAGTCATTTTATTCAGTGATTTCTTCATCCTAATAATCTTATTAATCTTTTATATATTCTTTTAGTGATGAGCTCAATGCTCCTGGTCCCATGGCTGTAAAGTTTAGACGATTAACTACTATCATGGAACGATTTTCCACTTGGACCCCTGAACAGCAGGATGTAGGCAGGGTTATGATTAATAGCCAATTATTACATTTAACACGAGAATGTGTTCGGATAAGGACCAGGTCACTCAACAATTCAATGGACCAATTGTTAGAGCAGGTCAACCAAATGGACAAATTGTTCAACGAAGAAGCGCAGAAAAATGAGGCTCTTCATAGAGAGAATGAACAATTAAGAGCCATGCTGAAAATTAAGGAAGGGGATGAAGGAAAAGAGGAGATAAGTTTCCTCACTTGGGTAATGGAAAAGATGAAGAAAGAATTTTCCGTCAACACCCAAAAGTACAAAGAAAACCCTCGAGGGCTTTAAATACATTGTTTTCCATTTTCATATTCATTAAAATCAATTAATTTCGTTAAATGTAACTTTTTAAAAAATTTAAATTTCGCGCGCAAAAATTTCCCAGAGAAAAAATTCAGCAAAAAATTTCATCATGAAACTGTTCTGGAGTGTGAGTATGTGCTGGAGTTTCATGTGCTGGAGTGTGAGTTTTGTGCTGGAGTGTAAGTATGTGCTGGAAGAGGCCTTTACTTAACTACTTAGAACAGTACAATTTTCTATGTATGAAAATGTCATAATGTCGACTAAAGTGAAGGTCAAAGGAAAAATATCTGCATATCTTGAATGGAAACCAAGGAGATCGAAGTTCAAATCAAATGTCGGTTCATCAGAAGTGTAGTCTACTTGGATATTAGTTGGACTGAAACATGGATTTACTGTTTGGTTCGTGAGTGTAGTTTCTCTGTAAAAAAGATGATGGATTAGAATTAAATAGGATAAAAGAGTAATTCTTCAAATTATTACCTTGAATCAGAAGAATTTGAACCACCGATTGAACATTCACCCAATGTTAATGAATTTCCTCGTCTCCATTGGCAATATCGAAGAAAATTACCATTCGGATTATAAACTTTGGTTGTAAAACAATCAATACATGAATTGTTCAAAAATGGACACAAAATAATTGATTCAGAGTAAGAATACTGATTGAGTGTAATTATGGCTCGTGGATGAGTAAAACCGTAGTAATAAATTTGTGATACTGTTTCATTTGCGTCAACAATATTAGGATGAGTGAATGTCCTTTCGATCGGGTGGGTCGAGACAGAATAATTTTCATTGACAAAGTGAATTGAATATCGATATCTGGTAAAATTACTGTTCGAGGAAAGAACAAGAAAAACATAACCAGGAGTCGCATCAAGAGCCAATGGAACAAAATCAACTATTCGTGTCCAGTGTTCCGTTAGAATATCTGTAAGATAATGCCCTGTAAATTCTTTACGTAACATAGAACTTAGGGCGTTGTTTCCGAACACATAACACTCTGGACCAGTTTCGTTGAACAAATCAACCTTCCAAAAAGTTGTCGTATTTTCACAACCGTTAATTGGCCTTTCAAAGTCATGCAGCATCGGATTAAATGGAAACACTGCAATATGATCGCTTTCATTTCGATTATAAGAGACTGCAATTAAAGAGAATGAAGATCCATTGCTCATGATAGAAAAAGAATCAACAAATCGAACTTTGTCAACCGAACCATAACGATCATGAAATGAAATTGAATGGATATCTTTGTAGTTATACCGATAAGGCTGAGAAAGATGCACGTTTGATGTTTGTGAGATGAAGTAAACTGGGCTTAGAAGGTCAATTGTAAGAAGGCCGAACGAGTATATATTCTGCCTAAACTTGAAAGCCTGAAGAATTTTAAACGATCGAACTGTGGATTCGATAAAAGTTAACAACCAAATACTCCAATAACTGGTGTAATCGACATTAAATCGAATTTGCGCAAATATCCTGGCTTGAGAATTTGTTATATTGAATCCTGAAAACCTTGCAATTTCATAAAATGATTCATTAGTGGAAAGCCATCGATGAATATTAAGGTTTCCTCGAGGAAAAGGTCCGGCTATTAGTTGAAAACCATTTTCTGTATAGTTATAATGGGCGAAAATGATACGGGTGCTCTTCGCCTGTCAAAGGTAGTGATTGGGTTTATGTGAATAAGCTGGAGCAAAACGAGTCCTGCTATTTTGTTCACCAACGGCGTTAGAATAGTTAGAGAGTTGAATAATTAGTTGGGTAAAATTTGTCATCAGTGAAAAAGAAATAAGGAGTTCGTAAATTGTTGTTGAAAATTGGGATCCAAACATTTGATTCGTGGATTATAAGATTAGTATTAACACCAACTATCGATGAGAGTAATATACAAACTGCGAATAAACTAGCCAGTGAAATCAAATGAAACATTTTGTTCTACTGTAGAGACGAAAAACAGACAATTGGATTTTTTTTCTAATTATGGAAACACAATTAGCATTATATTCTTTGGATAATAACCGAGAATTATTTTCATCTTCTTATTCCAATATTCACAGCTTGTTGTTTACAACTAAATTTTTAAATTAAAAGTCTTGATTGTACAAACAGTTAACTTTATTAATTAAATTTTTATTACTCAAGACTTGATCAATTTTCGAATGCGATTCTTCTCATCCCTTTTCTTAGATCTTTTTGCCATTTTCAAATGTGAATCGTATTCAAGAATTAATCAAAACTCAACAATAATCCCATAAAAATTTGAGAAATTATTCAGTAAAAATTTAAAGAAACAATTAAAAAATGCATTTTAATCAAAAAGTTTACTTTTCTTATCAATATAAAAGCGAATTGACTATTAAGTTAAGAACTCGACGAAAGTTACTGAGAATAGTTGTAATGGCTTTAACTTAAATTTCCTGGAGCAATTTAGATGACAGATCTGAAATTGAAATTGGACCTTTTATCGTTTAGCTGTCGATTGAAGAGATTCATTTCTTGTTCTTTTTGTCTGTTTGGGTGTTGCGATGGTCTTGGATTTTGAAGGGCTTTTCTTGGGGACTTTTGGATCAATTGATTTGCTTTTTTTGCCGACCAATTCACGGGAACGCACTTTCAAAAATGGTTCTGATTTAGATTTGAGATGAACTGTTGGAATTACTACTGATTTAGATTTGAGATTTAACGACGATTTATGTTTGTTCCTTATGTCAGGTAGCGAGCCTTTGGATGGAAGATTTTTTGCCTCGACCATTGAGACCGGGACTTTTCTGACCTCATTACGACGAATATAAAATACAACGAATGCAATCATAGAGATAATAAAGGCCATAACTAGTAATATTATCAACAGGCTGTAAGAAGATTCAGGAGGAGGAGGAGGAGGAGGTGAAGGTGAAGGTGAAGGTGAAGGTGAAGGTGAAGGTGAAGGTGAAGGTGAAGGTGAAGGTGAAGGTGAAGGTGAAGGTGAAGGTGTAATGATGGTGAAAGGATCACTATAAGTGATTAAGTTATCAATGTCTCCTGTTTCAAATGGACCTCGTCGTCTAAGCATAAGAATCGATAATTGATATTGACCAGAATTCACCCAGTTGCAGTTGAGATAAATCTTGGACTGATTATAACTAACAACAGTACAATTTTCTATGAATGAAAGTGTTGTAATGTCGACTAAAGTGAAGTTCAAGGGAAAAATATCTGCATATCTTGAATGGAAACCAAGGAGATCGAAGTTCAAATCAAATGTCGGTTCATTAGAAGTGTAGTCTACTTCGATATTAGTTGGACGGAAACATGGATTTACTGTTTGATTCGTGAGTGTAGTTTCTCTGTAAAAAAGATGATGGATTAGAATTAAATAGGATAATAGCGTAACTCTTCAAATTATTACCTCGAATCAGTAGAATCTGTATCGCCGATTGAGCATTCACCCGATGTTAATGAACTTCCTCGTCTCCATTGACAATATCGAAGAAAATTACCATTCGGATTATAAACTTTGGTTGTAAAACAATCAATACATGAATTGTTCAAGAATGGACACAAAATAATTGATTCAGAGTAAGAATACTGATTGAGTGTAATTATGGCTCGTGGATGAGTAAAACCGTAGTAATAAATTTGTGATACTGTTTCATTTGCGTCAACAATATTAGGATGAGTGAAAGTAGCTTCGTTCGGGTGGGTCGAGACAGAATAATTTTCATTGACAAAGTGAATTGAATATCGATATCTGGTAAAATTACTGTTAGAGGAAAGAACAAGAAAAACATAACCTGGAGTCGCATCAAGAGCCAATGGAACAAAATCAACTATTCGTGTCCAGTTTTCCGTTAGAATATCTGTAAGATGATACCCTGTAAATTCTTTACGTATTGACAATATTCGTGATAACGTAAGCACGTCCTGATAACGAAAAGAGTTACACTCTGGGCCAGATTGGTTGAAAATATCAGCCTTCCATAAAGTTCTCACGGTTTGACAACGATTAGTTGGCCCTTCAAAGTCATGCAGCATCGGATTAAATGGAAACACTGCAATATGATCTGTTTCATTTCGATTATAAGAGACTGCAATTAAAGAGAATGAAGATCCATTGCTCATGATAGAAAAAGAATCAACAAATCGAACTTTGTCAACTGAACCATAACGTTCATATAATGAAATAGAATGAAGTTCAGTTATTAAATATCTTAAACTGGCTTGTTCCCTGTTGATTGAAAAGTTTGATATCTGAGAGATTAAGTAGACTGGCCTTAGGAGATGAATCGTCAGAAGGCCGAACGAGTAGATCTTTTCTCGAAACTTGAAGACTTGAAGAATTTGAAACGAGCGAACGGTGGATTCGACGGGAGAAAGTTGACCAATTGTTGCAAAAGTATTGTAATCAGCATAAGATCGAACAAATAGAAATAAAACTACTCGAGAATTCGTTATATTGAATTCTAATGTCATTCCGATTCCATAAATTGAATCACTGATGGAAAGCCATCGATGGGTCCTCCTGAATATTCGAGAAAAAGGCCCGGCTATAACTTCAAAACCGTTTTCTGTAAAATTATAATGCACGTAATTAATAACGGAGTTGTAGCTGCTCTTGCTTTGCAATATGAAGTTACTGAGTTTATGAGAATAAGCTGGAACAAAACGAGTCGTGCTATTTGCTTCACCAACTGTACTAAGGTTTGTGTTGAGAACTCGACTTGAATAATTAGTTGGGTAAAATTTGTCATCAGTGAAAAAGAAATAAGGGGTTCGTAAATTGTTGTTGAATATCGGAATCCAAACATTTGATTCGTGGATTATAAGATTAGTATTAATACCAACTATCGATGAGAGAATTATACAAAACGAAGAAAATCTTGTTGAAGAAATTAAATGAAACATTTTGTCCGAGAGATTAAAATATTAATACAAACAATTAACTGTTCATTGTATCCATTGGGTATTTCAACTGTGGTTTACTCAAAGAGTAGAGAGAAAGAGACAGCACATAACAGAAAAACTATGAGGCAACATTTTTTTTGGTGTCGCGAGGTGGAGCCACTAGTAGATTTGTAAAGAGAGAGAAAAGAAAGAGAAACCTCACTCACACAAAAACATAAACAATAAATCAAAATTAATTAATTTCTCTTTTTTCTTTTTTTCTTTGTCTCTTAATTATTTAGATTTTTAAAGATTTAAAGATTTAAAGATTTATATTTAAAAGTAAGGACCTTTTTTATGCTAATCTTTCATATTTTTTTCAGCTTTGTTTTAAAATTTCCTAATTAACATTGATTAATTATAATGGTTTTGATTTTTCAATTGATTCCCAAGGGAATCAATTGAAAAATTTTAACTTATAAAAATTTCATCGTAATTTTTGCGCGCAAAAATTAAAATCAATTTTTATAAGATTAGAATTTTTTAATTGTTTCCCTTTTGGATAAATTGAAAAACTAAACCATTATAATTAATCAATGTTAATTAGAAAATTTTTAATTTCTATTCTGTTATCGTTATAAAATTATTGTTATGTTTTTTATTGATAATCTGTCCAATATTTAACTTATGATTTTTATAAATTCGATTTTCATTGATGATGAAATTACAAATTTGTCGCAAAAATATATAACTTTTTCAAGATGATTGTGATATCGAGTGATAATCCAATCTTAATCAATTCTGTGCATAGTGTGTAGTGAAAAATTGTTATTAACTTAAGATTAATCAATTTTTTGGAGTGAATTCGAAGAGTAAACGAGTTCCTTGCTCTTTGAATTAAATAACGTAAGACATTGGCCGTCTTACTAGTTGTGATTACTAAATAAACCTCTTATCTTATGTTGTTGCCGTTGTGCGTAAAGTTAGGGAGCATCGTCCTGCCAAAAGCATGGACGATGTGTTTCCGTTGTAGGGTTGAAATCCTACAACGAGAGTGGTGACCGTGAGTTCACCAAGATAAAGGGGGCAATGTAAAACTCGTATATCCTAGTCCCCCACGCTAACTCACCTCTGTCCGTATTTTTTAGGGAATGTTAGGCTGTGTTACATCGCATCAACGCCAATTAACGTTGATGCGATGATTTTTCCTGTCTTTCAGAAAGACAGGATATATCTTCTTGATTCAACACTTCAACGCCAATTAACGTTGATGAATTTAGTTACACATTAATCCATTTTCTTTGCTTCGTTTTCTTCATTTGCAGAAGAATTCATACTCACTTACATTAATTGTCAATCATCAATATCTTTTTCATAATAATCAATCAGTAAGTTGTTTATATTATTTAATATTCTTTATTCATGAGTATTTGTTGATACTTTTGTTTGTCCAAGCTTCTAATTGCATGATACATGTTTCCTCAATGCATGAACTTCTATCTGTCTATTGCATGTTCCTCACTGCTATTTTGCATGTTCTAAAGTGTCAAAATGTGTCATCCTCAACTGTTCATCATCAAATAATGGCAAAGTTTCATTCTTTTCATTTCCAAAAGACATTCAACAATCATCAAAGTGGATAGAACTTTTATCATTAGCATTACCATCAGACTTTACAATCAATGAATGTTCATCTTCATATGTTTGCTCAAATCATTTTTCACCATCATTATATTCACAAGATCATACTGGCAGGCGACGATTAGTGAGAGAAGCTCTTCCATACGAAACCATATCATCAATCACATCCTTGCCGTCAACATCAACATCAACATCAACATCAACATCAACATCAACACCAACATCAACATCAGATACATACTCATCAAATGACAAAGGAACACAATGTTACATTTTAAAAGATATCACCAATGAACTCATGACCACCAAGAAACAATTATCATCTCTTCGTTGTAAATATACTAGACTAAGTGAAAATCCATCCCAATCTTTCATCATCAAGCATCTTCATAAGTTGTCATCATTAGTATCACCAGAAGCTTTTATTTTATTCACCAACGCCATCCAAAATCATTCCAAAGCACCACAAAGTCGTCGTCACACTCTTCATGCGAAAAAACTAGCCAATTCCATAAACTGTAGAAATCGTTCAGCTTTTATTTTATATCGTAATCATTTTTCATTACCATCAATTCGTACTTTGGATCGCATCAATCGTTTTTTCATCTCAAAAGCTGGTATAACATCAGAAACAATGAAACTTTTAACCAAAGCATCGTCATCTTTACCTTCACTTGATTCGAATTGTGTGTTATCTTTCGACGAAACTGAACTTAGTCCAGAATTCAGATACTTAGGTCGCCAAGATATGATTGACGGATTCGTTGATATGGGAAAGCATGGACGTACACCTGAAGTTGCAACTGCTTTGTTAGTTTTTGGGATTAGGGGGTTAAATACGAGATGGAAACAAATAATTTCATTTTATTTTCCGCCTAAAAATGGTTTCAAAAGTGAACAGCTTAAATTACTTTTGGAAGAGAATCTTGAAGCCTGCTTCAAAGCTGGTTTCAATGTTGTTGCCTCAGTTTGTGATGGAGCATCTATTAATCGGGGATTAGCTCCTCTTTTAGGAATCTCAACGACTTCACCTATTTATGAATTTTCTGGTAATAGAATAGCTTTCCTTTATGATGTCCCTCACATTTTCAAGTTGATCAGGAATAATTTGATGACTAAAAGGTTGTTTTGTAGGTTCTCTGGTCAGGAGGGAATAATTAAATGGGATGATATTACCGCTCCGCTAACACCAATGCTTGAAAATACGATATGTGAGTGTCCTAGATTGACAGCGACTCATTTGAACCCTCAGGGTCGAGATAAGATGCGCGTGAAACTTGCTACTCAAGTTTTCAGTCATTCTGTTGCTTCATATTTTGAACATTGTGTTATGAGCGGAAAAATCAATGAAAATCCATATCGTTTAGTTGTTGAGTTTCTTAGAACAGTTGACAAACTCTTCGATGTTTTGAACACATCATCAGTTTCTTGGCAAGATGGCAAACCATGGAAAACAGCTTTGAGGCAGGGTGATTCTAATTCTCAATTTCTTCTATCTTTTGCTCATTTAATCGAGACTGAAGGTTTTTGTTTCTTAAAAGAGAATCAAATTCATCAGGCTAATCAGCAGGTGTACTGTCTAAACATGCTTTCTCAAACGATCCGTGGCATTCTTGAAGTATCTGATATTTTGTATAGTAAAGGCTTCCGTCAAGTAACCACACGTAGATTCAATCAAGATATCATCGAGAACCATTTTGCTCAAATTCGCCATCTTCATCACAATGAAATCACAACCACCAAATATCGTCGAGTTTTTAAAGATTCCATGATTCTTTTTGGTCAATCGTTACCATCGTCAAACTGTGAAGCAGATGAAGATACACCTCTTCTAACCGAATCTGACATCCCAGAAACGGATTCATCTCATCAAGAACTCACAGAACTTTTTACATCCTTAAATCCATCATATCCATCCGCCATTTCTGACTTTTTAACAACTTTCACTGCTGAAGAAGACATCGGCGAAGACCATGATTGTCTTGCCAATCATGACATCACAAATATTTCATCAAATAGGGGACTCATCGCATATATTGCAGGTTATCTTATTCGCAGAATCAAATCTAAAGGCAATCATTGCGACCTATGTTTACCCTCGATTGATTCTGTTAATATTTTACCTGACCATCAGTTCATTTTGTGTAGAAATTATGCTCAAGGTGATAACAATTTCCTCATGTTGCCATCACTTCAATTCATAAACTGCATCATCTCTTGTTGTGAAGCTCTTGTTTCATCTGTGCCACCCATCATCAGTGAAGAAGGAATAAAATTTAAACTTCATGCCATCCTTAGATCACAAGACTTTTCATTTGTTCCATCATGTCATTATTCAGAGATTAAAGCAGCATCGATTCGTCATCTCATCAACATGTTCATTGGAAAATTCATGAAAGATCATAGAAGACATCATCTGACATCAAGAAAAACTAGAAAATCCATCAAAGAAATTCAATGTATTCAATCGACTTCATCAACACAACATTGATCATCTTATTTCATATCATAACTTCATGACATCCACTTGTTCATCATTTATCTGCCATTATTTGATTTTTGTTTCATGTTTTCCATGCTTGATATTCCATTGTACACACTAATATTCGCTTCATATCTCATTCTTCTCTTTTTGATTCACGTTAAATTAAATTATCTTTTGTTCTTGGGAACTCTTTAACGACTTGTTTATTCTTTCTTAAACTTGCTTGTTCAATAGTTTCTTGTCGTTTCAGATTTCATTGGCAAGCTTGCACAAGTTTAGCAATTCATAAGTAAAGGATCGTGGGTACGGATTGAAGGTTTATTAATATAAAAATAAAGTTTTTTATAATCAAATCGTCGAATATTCAAGACAATTAAGTAAATTTTTACGATCGGTAATAATAATCAGTACGAAAGTCTCAAAGTTACTTTTCTATGAAATATCCTATTCGTTTGTTATTTTATTTAACTTAATCGAATTAATGGTTGGGTTTGATACAAATCTTATAAATTGGATCTTTAAGATCACTTCAAATCAGGACTAATGTGTTTTATTTAATTGATAGATCATCTTAGTATTGATGTAATGTATACTTAATAAAAAAAGTAGATAAAACCGCACATAATATAAGAAACTCGAGAAATAGAACAACTGCAGAACTTATCAAGACTCAATTGATTCTTAAAAATTGTTAAAATGATTAAAAACAATTAGATTTGTGTTCTGCACTGAATTTACTATGTTTCTCTTTCTTTTCTCTCTCTCTTTACAAATCTACTAGTGGCTCCACCTCGCGACACCAAAAAAAATGTTGCTACATAGTTTTTCCTTCCTGTGCTCTCTCTTGGTTTTTACTCTTTGGGTTTACTCTTATTGTCAAAACACAATTAGGATTATATTCTGGATAATAATCGAGATTTATTTCATCCTCATATCCCAATGTACATAACTTTTTGATTACAATTGAATGCTTAGAACAAAAGTGTAAACGTTCTGCACTGTTGGTGTTTTGTATAATTTCTCCGAACTATTTTTTCACGATTCAATCGGTATCGACAATTTTAGGCCTTCACAGCTACCAAAATGTTGAATTGACTAAAAAAAGATCGAAGTCCAAATCAAATGTCGATTCATCAGGAGTGTTGGCTACGTGAATATTAGTTGGACTGAAACATGGATTTACTGTGTGACCCGTTGGCCTAATTTCTCTGATGGAATGATGTTAAATTAAGATTCTGATTGAAGAGTGAATTTGATCAACATCAATTGAACGATTAGTATGTGCCAATTCATTTACGAATCTGGAGTAATTAAGACAATGGAATATTCGTGAAAACGAACTGAGTCTTATGCCAAATACCGTATGGCCTTTCGAAATAGATCATTATACAGGGCTATTCAACTTCATTTTACGCAGATTTTTAGTTATAAGTCAAGAACCAATGAGTTTAAAAAGATCAAACCTCGTACAGGTATATATCGGGACTGAAGGACTTCGCATAAAAAGTTCCAAGGTCATTGAGGTCATTTCACGATAAACCTATCTAGAGGTCATTTGAAGGTTTTTTTGTTGAAAAAAAGAACAAAAAGGTATCACATCTTCGAAGTTTTGGTGTCAATATCATATCAAATAACGGAAAGCCGTGAATTTGTGTTAAATAAGCAGCGGTTTTACAAATTGAAATAAATCGTGGTACACCGTCAATGATTTTGAATTATGTGTTCAAACTTGGACCATGGAATAATTTTTTGTTCTTCTTTTCAAAAAAAACCTCCAAATGTGATGAAACCTTTTTTCACCAATTAAAAACGAAATAATAAAAGGGAATTAGATCCAATGGACCTATTAACGATTAAAATGGACTACGACTGAGGACAGTCTTTTATCGAAGCCAGTAAATTGTGATGAAACTTTTTTTCACCAATTAAAAAAACCAATTGACCATAACAATCATCATCATAATTATCTTCCTCTTCATCTTAATTACTTTTTTATAATTATGTTTTTCTTTTACCATTTCCCATGATTGTTAATTTTTTTTCTCTTTCTCTTCTCTCTTTCTATAAATTCTTTCTTTCTCTGTCTTTATTTTCTCTTCTCTTTCTCTCTTCATTCTCTCTCTTCACTCTCAACCATCAACAACAAAAAATGTATTTCTTTCTCTCTCTCTTATTTGTGATCTTATTGTGATCTTATTGTGATCTTATTGTGATCTAATTTGTGATCTTAATTGTGTCTCTTCCTTTCCCTGACTATTTCCTTACCATACCTGGTGCCAGATATGGTGGAACTTCTTTCCTTCCCTTTTGTGCTCTTAAGTTGATCCGGGTAGCCCGAATCAACTTAATTAAATAGCACCAGAATCCTTTAATCAGAATCTCCTAATCAGAATCTCCTAATCAGAATCTCCTAATCAGAATCTAATAATCAGAATCTCCTAATCAGAATCTCCTAATCAGAATCTCCGGTAAGACTTCGGATTAGGTCCGCACTTGATCACTTATAGTGATCCTTTCACCATCGGTTCATCGAGACCTCCACCTCCTCACGGTTCTTAACTATTACTATTTATTTTACTCGTAATATTATCAACAGGATATAAAAAATGAAGATCCATGAGAAGATGGAGGTCTCGGTGAACCAATGGTGAATGGATCACTATAAGTGATCAAGTTGTCAATATCTCTTGTTTCAAATGGACCTTGTCGTCTAAGCATAAAGATCGATAATTGATATTGACCAGAATTAGTAGTATGAAAACCTCCGCTTCTGGCTCTGAAGCGGAAACGGAAACGGGGGTGGGGTTCAAAGAATGTTCTAGAACGTTCCAGACAGTTCAATGAACTGTCTGGGATGACGTCAATAGTGACCTTGAAACCATCATTCGATGTCACTGTCTAGGATGACGTAAGCAATAACCTTGAAAAAATGATGCAATGCAAAAATGATGCAATAACAATAGGTATAAAAAGCAAAGGTCTTTGTTAGTTGATCATTAGTATCAAAATGTGGACAGATCAAGTTGTATTTAATTACGGTGCGAGTGGTCTAAAAGCCAATCTAATAATTAATATTGTGAAAAATGAAAAATTTTCAAATTTCACAGTGGAGATAAGTGAATGGGCGCATAGTCAACCAGATGGATATGATGAAATTGATGGACCAAATTGGACTATTGAAATCTCTTTTGATACATTTAAACGTTTCAAAGCTCTGGTTGACCAAATTGATTATGACAATCTCCCTAATAAATTGGTATTTGGTCATGTTAAAGCAAATATGGAACTGATGAAACTATTGAAAAGCAAAGAGTTTTCAGATAAATATGAATCTTTCTTGATCGCATATGATCTAATATAAGAATAAAAATGATTAAAAACTATAAATACTTGTCACAAATTATTTAATCGGTCAATTATAAATCATGAGTGATCTAGTTTACGCATTGCTGCTTTTCCTCGCTCTAACCATTCTCATAATCTTTAGGTATTATTTCATCATCTCCTTTGTTCAAAATGAAAATAGCTAATCTCGTGTCATTATGGGACTATGGTCAAAAAATTCCTCTCAACAATCGAATGAAAAAATTCAATGCAGATGTAATAAAAAATGGTCTACAAACTCTACTCGCATTTGAATCAGGGAAAATAATCGCCACAGGATGTAAAACAATAAAACAAGCTCGTGTTCATGTTCAATCTGCTTATCCAGGATCTAAATTTATTCGTATTGTTAATATTACAGCGTCGGCTTTTTTAAAAAGTAAACCTAATATTGAAAATCTACCTGGAGTGAGTTATGAGCCGGAAATTTTCCCAGCATATATTTGGAGAAAAGATAAATTATGTGTTGTTTATTATTCAACAGGAAAGTTAATTGTTACCGGGGCTAAATCATACAAAGGGTTGCAAGATATGTTCAATGAATTCAAAGCCTTGGTAGGTATAAAAAGGGAAGTCAAACGATCCGACAACTCATTATAAATCAATCGTTCAACATGTCAACATTAAACTGGTCATCGTTAAATCCAATTAAAATCAACAAGTACAATTTAACTATTTCTTGGGGTGAACTCAGAAATGGTGAGATTAGATGTGCAAGAGTAGATCTACGTGAATTCATCGAAGACAAACCTACATTGGCTGGTGTTAATCTAACCCGACGTGAGCTCAGTAGAATTGGTGATTTCTGTAATTCGAAGATAGACGACATTGGAGCCACAGAAAAAATAGAAGAACTAACAATCGAAAACAATGACAATGGAATTACTCTATCTAAAAGGAATCGGAGACTCTGTATCGATAAAAATATTGTTCCAACAGTAATTGCTCTAATTCCCGGTGTTGTTTATTTGATGGAAATGCTATCACCTGTCATCTATTCATCAAGGACCCTCAAAGGCTCATTGTTTCTTGCAGATGTGTTTATCCTAGCAACACTGATAAAGGAAACTGGTCGTATAGATCAACCTTGGAAAGAAGAGGAGATGATCACCGAAGGTAAACTAACGAAGGAAAGCTCTAATCAACTCATAACCAATTCTGATCAAATATGGCGAGACTATGCAAGTAATTACATCAACACAATGTGGCCACGTGAACATATTCCCAAGGTTATCTTCATAAAAAAACTCAACGGCGATTTTTTGAAAGGTTTGGTTGATGCTCACACTGAGAATCCCGCCCTCTTGCGGTCTTTACTGTACATGAATCAAATGTTTAGTATAAATAAAGAGAGTCAATGTTAATAGACATCATTTAATCATCATGGAATATATTTGTTGTTACTTTGATGCTCAAGGTTTTTATTATAATGACAAGTTCTATCCTCGTGAGTTTGCTATCCATAACAAGACGGGTACTAGTGTATTCAGTGTTGATCATGGTATCAAGTACCAAGACCTATCTTGGTATGAAAAACGATCAGCCTCCCACTGCATGCGAAACCTTCACGGTTTGCCGTTCGATGCCAAGCGAGGAATAAGTCTCACCGCTATGAAGACTCTTCTGATTACGTTTTATGAGGCTAATGTTAATCCTGATCAATATCTAGTGGCATGTAAATCGAAAGAATCAGAGTCAATTCTAAGATCCTTTGGTATTCCAAGAATCAATCTTGAACGACGAGGAGGTAATTGGAATTCATTGGAAACCAGTTCTACCCCTTGTTCTTTCCATAATGGTCCAGGTAAGTGTAGTTTAAATGCTGTAATGGGAATGAGCAAGTGGGTCGAAAAGGGTGGAAATAAACCTGATCTAATTGACTTTAAAAAGAAAGATTGTTCACCAAGAAAAGAAGACAAAGATCATCGAGATGGATGGCCGGACAGCTATGGAATTCTTGTCTAATTTGTATAAGAAATTGATATAAAAATAATAACAAATAAAGATGATTCATTATAAAATCTATTTGCGTCACCCTTTTACTATGTTAATTGCCGGTCCAACAGGTTGTGGGAAAACTGAATTTGTTAAACAATTAATTGACAATAGTAAGATAATTAGTAAACCTATTCCAGAAAGATTCGTCTATTTCTATGGTGAGTATCAAGATAAATTTAATGAGTTTCAGAATGTTGAATTCATTCGTGGTTTACCAGAAGACACAATTAACTCACTGGGTAAAAGCCAACATGGATAATCATCGATGATTTGATGCATGAGTCAGCCAGTTCAAAACTAATCTCAGAATTGTTTACCAAAGGAAGTCATCATAGAAATATATCAATAATTTTAATTGTTCAAAATTTTTTCATTCGCGGAACTGAGAGTAGAAATATATCACTTAACTCACAATATATAACTTTATTCAAAAATCCACGTGATCAATCAATAGCAACAATTGTTGCTCGACAAATGTTCCCTCGTAAAATAGCCAAGTTCCAGAAGATTTATGAAGATGCTACATCACTACCTTACTCTTACCTTTTTATTGATCTAAAACCTGAAACACCAAGTGAAGTTTGACTTTTATCAAATATTTTCACAGTACCAATAATAGCTTATCAGTTGTGATTATATAAGATTAACTAGAGTAAATAGTGTAAAAAAATGTCGGTCAAAAGAGCGATAAAAGTTTTGCCTACTCTGCGTCAGTTGGTGAAGACAAAAAACAAGTTGAAAAGAAAGAAAATACTAGCCAAATGCCCTTGTCAAGTTTACACTGTATTAGGTGACATCTCTAAAAATATTCTTAAGGGAAAGATAAGAGTTCCACCTAAAAGTCTGAGAAGACTCAAATTATATAAGACTCAGATGAGATCATTGGCAAGAAATAAAAGTAAAGCTAGTATGCAAAAAGTTTTAAATCAAAAAGGTGGTGCTCTTCTTCCATTACTACTCAAACCAGCCTTATCGCTATTAGCATCTTTAGTAGCCAGTAAAATAGCCAAATGAATACAGTGACTCGTATGTTACTAGTTCCTGAGGATCGTTTCAAAGATCCAACTAATGTTTTATTGAACTCATCTATTCCAAATGACAGAAAAGTGAGACTCATTAATAATCTTAAAATTCGTGCCCTTGACAAAAAAGAAGACAAACGAGATCTGTCCACTATTTTGAATTCAAATCTAACAGCTAATCAAAAACAGGTTCTGATTGAAGGATTAATTGGAAAAGCAACAATGAAAGTAGATGCTGGTGTCAAGGTGAACAAGAATTACCAATAATTCCAGACGAATCAACATTAGCTTTTCAAACACCAAAATCTGATTTATCACCCTCAGATAATGATACAATAATGTTGAATTTAGATTCATGGACAATGAGTGATAAAACACCTTCTTTTGAAACTCAAAGTTTACCTACAGCTCTTTTCGATTTACCGTCAACAAGTAACACTATAAAACCTCCAAGAGCAAAAAGTGGTTTATCATCAAATATTCGGAATAGCTCAAATGATCTCGAATTAGCAATTAGAAATATACCAAGTTTAATCTCATCAACAAATAAGATAATAAGAGATGATGGAAAAGCATTTGAAAGAAGTAATTTGTCTGATGTTGTTAAGTATTTATTGAGTGAGACAGGTGGCGCTCGAAAACCTGATGGTGCTGGTTATGTTGTTGAAGTTATAAGAACTGAAAAGCCTGAGCTTTTGAAACTAATTAAAAATCCATTAGTGTCAAAAAGAAAAGAGTCACAAACATGGGATCAATTACAGAAAGCATCCGAGAAGGTTACATATCGCCGGAGAGCTCAGGAAGTTTCGGAGGAGTCAGACGACTTTTCGAGTTAGTTAAAAATAAAGCTAAATTATCACAAGTTGAACAATGGTTAAAAAGTCAAGATACTTATGTTTTATTTAAGCAAGTACGTAGGAACTTTCCAAGATTACCAATACTAGTCAATAAACCATTCGAACAATGGCAGATTGATTTAATGGACATTTCATGGAATCATAAAGACAATGATGGAATTCGTTATCTTCTTAACATAATCGATTGTTTCAGTCGTTATGTTTGGTGTGTCCCTCTCAAAACAAAAAACTCTGATGAAGTTGCTAATGCTATGGAATCAATTCTAGTTAAAAAAGCTCCTGAAAAAATCCAGAGTGATCAAGGAAAAGAGTTTCTGAATTCAAAGTTCAAGGATCTATGTAAAAAGTATAATGTTAATTTCTTCACAACAACAGATGATGCAACAAAGTGTGCTATTGTTGAAAGGTTCAATAGGGCACTGAGAACAAGATTATATCGTTATCTCTATTACTATAATACAAAAAGATATATTGATGATCTACAGAAGATTATTAAATCATATAATAATTCATTTCATCGAACTATTCAAATGACACCCAGTGACGTCAACGATGATAATAAAATCCAGGTTCTATTAAATATTAGGAAAACACATCCAGAAAATAAAGCCAAACAAAAGCCATTCAAAGTTGGAGATCCTGTTAGGATAACCCGACGCAAGGGAATATTTGAAAAAGGATCAACCAGTAATTTTAAAGAAGAAATTTTTTACGTTACTAAAGTTAAAGCCACGCCTCAAGGGTATATCTATAAATTACGAGATTATGACAAGGAAGCGATTACTTCAATTTTTTATCATTATGAGCTGGCATTAGCTACTGAACCTCAGACGTATAAGATAGAAAAAGTTCTTAAAACTAGAATTAATTCAAATACTAAAAAGAAAGAATATTTTGTGAAGTGGTTAGGATATCCATCTAAATTCAATTCGTGGGTGCAAGATGTCGAATCAATATGATGAATATTTCATCGAAGCAGTTTCAAACGCTTCAATGGATCTTTTCCCTGAAAATACATTAACTAAGTTTACTAATCGTCTTCAACAAAACATCAACCTTGAAGGTGAATGGTTAGTTGGGATACAAGAAATTTTCTACCCAGTTGATTTATCACCATCGAAAAGTGTTATCAGTGGAGTGATTGTGTCAGCATATGGTGAACATGAATTCAGAGTTACATTAACGGAAACAGATGATATTCAAAAATTTGTTTCAAAATTCAATGAAACAATGGAGGGAATTTTCAAATTTAAAAAAGCAGAGATTATTGAACCACCAAGAAAGAAGCGTTATACTCTCAAACAACTCTCTGATCTACCTGATTCAGAATATGAACTTATTGGAAGTGATAAACTGGAAGCTGAACTGAAAGAAATTGTGTCTCAACTAAAAGATGATGACGTAGATAAAACAATTCCATTGAAGCGACTGATCGAACTGCGAATCTCAAGTCTAAAAAGAGATAAAGAATTGGGTAATAAAATCAAACAAATTGAAATTTTACACAAGTCAATAGATACAATGAATCTTGATATTAAAAACAAAGAAAATTCTATCACTGAATTGACCAACGCTTGGGTCGAAAGAGGAATCAAATTGGAATCAGCTAAAGCAGATGAAGAAAACCTGAAAAATCGAATCACTGAGCTAAACAATAAATTGGAAAAAGCTGAGAATGATCATCATCAAATGGTTGATAAGTATAATTTACTTGTCATCAATCATGATGTATTGGAAAAAGAAAAAAATAGAATTTCTAAAGACAAAGAGAGTCTCGATATAGATCTACAAAATGTGAATGCTGAAATTAAAACAAAAGAAAGAGAGATTGAGCTGTTGAAACAAAAGTTGACTACTGCTGATAATGACCAACGATTGATTGATGTTGAAAATGAAAAAGTAAAGTGTATAAAAAAGCATGAAGAATTAGTTAACGAGAAAGAGAAAGTCGATACAGTTTTAAAGCAAAAGATAACAGAGATTGAAGAATGTAAAAAACAAATGAATAAATTACAGGAATTGTTGAGTGAAAATAAGAAGCTACAAGATGAAATAAAAATAGGGAAAGCTGAAATTGCTATCGTACAGAAAGAAAAAACTGATTTGAAAGCTAAAGTCAGCGAACTTGATGAAAAACTAAAAAAAGAAGAAAAAGACCATGAAGAGCTGATTAAAAAATATAATCATTTGATTACTAATCACAAATCTTTGGAAGCTGATAAGAAGAAAATTGTTTTGGAAAAAGAAAGTCTTGACCTTGATCTTAAAAACCTGAATACATTAATTTCTACTAAAGAAAGAGAAATTGAATCACTCAAAAGAAGATTAACTGATGTGACTCATCCTCCAGCAGTTATTGCAGCAGAGATTGAAATGAATAAATTTAAACTTAAGTATGAAGATTTGGATAAAGAAAAAAAGAAGCTTGATGGAATTTTGCTACAAAAAAATTCAGAGATTCAAGATTGTCAGTCAAAAATCACCGACTTACAAAATGTGATGGATGCTAATAAAAAGTTACAAGATGAGATTTCAACTATAAGATCTCAACTTGATAAAAGCAATAATGATAAAACAAATGTTGAAAAGGAAGTACGTGATTATAAAACTAAATTAAGTAACTCAGAAAATGATTTAATCCAAACGAGAAAACTGTTAGAAAATACTAAATCGCAACATAAAAAAGAAGCAAATCTATTAAAGGAGCAATTGGAAAAGTTTATTGGACAAAAAAAGGTGAGCAAAGATAAACCAATAGAAAAAGATGGAGATAAGCCGATCAGAATGGAGTATTCTGGTGGATTCATTTCAATTTTGAGAGGATGGCTTGGAGGTAAAAAAACTACACCAAAATTTTATGACTCATCAGTTGTCAGCGCTCTTGGATTTTTTGAAGATCCTTCCAAACTACTTGCGGTTGAAGCAAAAGTAACCGCGCCTCGTGCTGCGGACCTCACTGCTAGGTCAAGTCTCTTATTTGTCTATTCTGATATTGTTGCTCCTCATTTTGTTGGTGATAAACTCGCGAGAGTGTTAAGAATTTTACCTCTCAAAAAAGGTCAAAAACATGACATGGTCCACGAAAGATTTACTAAACCATTTTATTATCCTGTAAGAACAAATAAAATAGAAGATGTAAACTTCATTTTAACTGATGAAGTGGGTAATCCAGTTGAATTTGCCTCTGGACGAGTATTAATTGGTCTTCATCTGAAAAGATTTGTATAAGATGAAACAAATAATACATTAATAAAAATTAAAATGCAAAGAAAAGTCTATTGTCCCCTTCATTCTGATTTTAGATCATTTTACAACTCCCAAGCTGGATCAGGTTTCTCTGATATCGAAGTATTCAGAGGTGCACCTTATCAGAGAGGATATGGTATTGGAAGTCTCATCTCGAGATTTGCCTTACCCGTTTTAAAATTTTTAGGGAAAAGAGCGTTAAAAACAGGAATAAGTGTTGGTCAAGATGTGTTAGAGAAAAGAATTTTAAACAAGCTCTCAAAGAGAGAGGAAAGGAGGGACTAAAAACTATTGCTCAAGATACATTGTCAAAAGCTGGTAATCTTCTAAATCAATCTGGTAGAGGAATCAAACGGAAAAGAAGAGGGTATAAGAAGGTAAAACGAAGGAAAAGAGACATTTTCAATTAATTATGGAGTATCTTCACCCATCATCCGTTCCCTCATCAAAGAGTGAACTTTCTCTTCAAAGTTCCACCTACACAAGTCGCAATTGATTCAACATATGATGTTGAATATAGACCTTCAGCATCTTTAGAAAGTGCTACTGTTCATGAAATTAACATTCCAGCATCAGAAGACTTTACTGATTTGTCACAAACGATGTTACATCTTGGCCTTGAAGTCCTAACTGATGATAACGTTAAAGTTTCAGATGATAAAGTTAAATGTGTTGAAAATTTCGCAAACTCAATTTTTGATCAAATTGATTTTTTTCTTGGTACTGTTAATACATCGCAGGCTAACAATATGTATCACTATACTTCTTACATTGAAGACTTACTCTTCCGTCATCCTACCAAAGCAGATATTAGTAGATATGATAAATCAGTTTACATAAAAAGTAATATTGAATTATACTTCAGATTACATTTACCAATGTTAACACAAGATAAATTATTGATTAATGGAATACCGCTAATGTTTAGATTCACGAGAAGTCCAAGTAATTTCCCTATAATCGCTGAAACGGGTTCATTTAAAATTAAGCTGACGAAACTTGCAATTCATATGAAACGTGTTAAACTTTTCCCTGACGCTCAAACTGGAATCATATCAGCTTTGAATAATTCAAATGCAAATTATTTCATCATAAGAAATGAAGTCAAGAGCTTTTCGTTAAGTAAAGGTCTAAGTTCAGCAACAATGGAAAATATTTTCGCTGGGATTCTACCTCGTCGATTAATCATTGGATTTGTTGAAGAAAGTGGCTATTCCGGAGACATAAAGATGGATCCATATAAGTTCGAGAATTTAAAAATAAAACAAATTTCTCTTAGTGTCGACGGAAACACAATACCGAGTATTCCATATCAACCAGATTTTCCTGATAATTGTATGAGGGAGTATGTAAATTTATTTCGTGTTCTAGGACAAGACGAAGGAATCCTCAAATTGACTTGTCTTATGATGATTACAAAAATAAAAAAACATTATTTGCCTTTGACATTGGTGGTGCTCTTGGTGGTGAGTCAGGATCTTTATCATTGTTAAAAAGAGGTGCAATTAGATTGGAAATTAGATTCACATCGGAAACAACAAAACAATATAAGATAATTGTATTTGCTCAGTTTGATAATTTGATTTCAATTGATAAAGATCGTAATGTTTATCTAGACTATTAATGTTAACAACAATTGACATCACTAGATTATTGAGGAAAATATCATATTTTGGTGGGGTATATCCAATAAATCGGTTACCATTAATTTTAAAAAAACCAAGGTCTCTGGTCATTAATCTTGATCCAAGCTATAGCCCTGGATCACATTGGGTTGCTGTGCACTTTTATTCTAATGGAACCGCCTTCTATTTTGACTCGTATGGCAGACAGCCGGAGGGTGAAATTTTAACGTTAATTGAACGATTTGCACCCCGAGGGTATGATTTTTCAAGGATGAAGTATCAAAGTGATTCAACAACATCTTGTGGTTACTTTTGTGTGTTGTTTGTTATCTTAGCTGATCAAAAAAACAAGTTTTTAAAGTTGTTTGAGAAATGTAAAACCGAAAAAAATGAAAAACCTTGAGTTACTTAATAAAAGCTTTTATTGATTAATTTTAAAATGCCCGTAGGCGTAAGAATTAATTTTATCGTTTAACAAATATCTCTTATCTTCAAATGGTGAAATTGCAATTTTTTCATTTTTATACATTGAAATTTTATGGTTCTCAGATCCTATCCTTCTTGTTATCTCTTTATGACATCGCTCTTCATATAAGCTTCGTTTATAGTCATCAAAACTCATTTTCTTTTCAACAACGGCTTTTTGTATCCCTTTTGCCCTCTTCTTTTCCCCTTTAGATGATTTAATTATATAAAGTTTGGGTTTAATCGCAATCACTTCATGAATTGCGTCACCCGCCATCTCATCTTTCAAGCATCCAATTTTTTTCTTATTTAAATTTGAATAGAGAGGGTGAGATTGGTCCAGGTCACTGAAATCCATAATGTCCTCAAACTTTTTCATATCATCAATCAGTGAATTTGTCTTGATCTCGAGAATGAATGAATCAGTATCGGAGTAAACCAAAGTTACATTGTCTTTATAAAATGATTTAAATCGATTATAATAAAGTTTGTATACATGCAATTTTGATATTTCCAAAACACTGAATCCAGCAACGATAGCTTTGTCCATCAACACTTTTTCAGGTTTTTTCTGAATCAAAACTTTATCTTCATTGAGTATTTTAAATCTTTGACAAAATGGATTTGCTATTTTTTAGTGGCAATTTTTTCACTCATAACTAGATCAACATTTACATGTTTTCTTTTATCCTCCATAAGTTTTCCATAAATACTATTAACAAAAAGTTTATATAATGATGATGTAAATGAGTCAACAGCTTGATGTCTTTTGAGTGTACAAAAATCTATGTAAGGTTTTAACCACGGTTTTTGTTTAAATGTTATCACTCGATGAATCTTATCAACAACAAGTCCATTTTGTAAATAGAATTTCAGATTTCGATAGTGTAAAACATATCGTTTTCGAGGTAAAAATGTTGATACAAGTTTTTCTGATGATGTTGGTTTAGTTCCTTGCATATTGAGTTGATTAAAGAGATTGTGAGTATATGGACTTAACATATTCGTATCAATTTTCATTCGATGAGGGGCCATTGGGAAATCGTTATGAAGATCGTGAAGAGATTCAGGGTAAATCAGATCGAGCTCTAAAATGTAACCATCATTTGCATCATCTTCGGTATTTTGAATCATCTGAAGTAACTCGTAATCATCTGACCAGTTGAACCATTTGTAAGAACCAAATGGTAATACATCAATCATTGCACTTCCATAAAGATTATTTACATCAAAGTATAATAGATGAATTTGATCACCACCATCATAACTAGGTGTCTCAGGATTATTTGCAATAGCATGACGTTTCGCTACAGTTGTAAATCCACCTCTGATTCCATTTTCAATCATTAATAACATATCAATTTGAGTGAAAAGTTCAATAGATATTTTCAACATTTTAAGTGCTGCTGCAAATGATAATCCAGGACAAGTCATGTAATGAGGTGGGTCAATCCCAAAGTCACTTAAACTTGTATCTCGAAAGTTTTCAAAAACAGCAGCTAACATGTAAATGTCAACTTTAAGATACAAATCAATTAAATCTCCTAATTTTGCACATTTAAATTGAGTCCAAATTCTCTCGAGTCTTTCATACATTTCATCACTTATGTGTGAATCATTCAGTGACGAATAAAACAATTCTTTAGATGGAAGATTAAGATCATCAAACTTTTCAATTCCTGTTAAATATTCATACGGAAGAGCAGCCTTACCCATAAGATCTTTTAAATCAATGTTGATCCATTCTTGTTCAAGAAATTTTTTCTTATCATCAATTGATAAGTTTTTACTCAATGTATCGAGAGAAGCAGGTAAAAATCCATAAGAATCTAAAAAGGCAAACTCATCTACATACCAACCAATGTATTTCTCCATAGTTGTAGGTATAATTTTGAGATTATCAGAAAATGATGTGCTGTTAATTGTGTCAATGATAATGTGACCATCATAATTTTTTAAATTGTGGAATATAATGGGAATTCGTGTTGGAATCTGATAATTAACATTACAATTATTATGAGCTGCACCTCTGAACTCTCCAGTGAAATGATCATGATCAGCAACTCGGTCATCTTTAATGGTTTCTCACATATCCAACAGTTGATAGCGTTTATCATTTCATTTTCTATTTGACTCGTCATCACTAAGGGTTTTTGAGCTTGACTAGTGTACAGAGCGGCTTTAGTCGCTGACTTTTTGATATTATCGAGAAAATCGGTGATTAAATTTTCACCATGTTTAAATTGTTTATCAATCACTTTTTTGTTCCAATCAACAACAATGTATCCATAACTACAAGGTAAATGAATGAATGGTTTCTTTGGATCGTCGGTTGGAACATTAAGACATTCAAAGTCACAATAAATGATGATCGGATGTTTGACCTCTTTTTTCAGATCTTTACGTTCACAAAAGTTCCGTCTCGGTTTATTATCAGTTGGGAACGGCATAACAATCTTTTGAGCTGGTTTAGTTGAACAATCAATCAAGTGTTTATCTAGTTGCCATTGAAATCGGAACCCAGAAAGACAACGTTCACAATGAGCTCGGTACCACCCGGTTCTTCGGTTCAAAAGTCTTTGAAAGTTTGAAATTGTATAATAATGATCCTCATACCAAAATAATCGAACGTGCTTGTTTGTTTCTGACTCGAAGTGGAACAACGTACTTTTGCTTGGTATCATACGTGAAAACACTAACACTGATTTCATTTTTAGATTCAAATTTGGTGATTTGATCTATGTCGACTTTCCCTCTGAACTTTTCGAAATTGTGACGATTGATAAATTGATTATATTGTGAAATTCTCGATGGATTATTTCTATTGTATACACCACACAACACACTGTACATGAAACAATCGTTTTCACATTCAATTGTTATTATACACTTTTTGTTGATTAGCTCCTGAGGTAACTTATTAGCATAACAACCTCCTCGGTGAGGTTTATACTTGGCAATCCAAATGGTCATTTCAGGAATATCCATGATCCAAAAACCACTACCTTTTTCAGTGAATTGATCAATTATCTCTTTCATTTCCAAAAAACTTCTATTGAATGAAGAATATCAGTTGCTGGTAAGAGTGATTTGAATACTGATGGAATATTTGTTTCAACAACTTCATCCATTCTCACTTTTTGAAACATAACATTAAGAAAAATCATGTATTTCACTGGACCTAATTCTTGTAATGATGAGAGGAGAAGATTGTAAAGTTGAAGTTGAAGTCTCTTTTTCACAAGATCAATGTCAATTAATCCATCCAGTTTACGTTGGTAAACACGGAAAACTTTACGGAAAGCTGAGTGTTTAAGGGTGAATGATGATAATGATTCCGATGGTCTTGGTAATTCCATTAATGATTGTGAAGAGCAAACATTTTTGTGAGCATTTAGTCTGAATTTGTTTGCAAAATAATGTCGACAGGAAGGGCATCTGAGTTTCACTTTTTCTTTGTTTTTTGTTGGCTTAACTTTTTTTAGATCACTGATGATTGATTCTTGCTCCAAGAAAATGTCCATTCGTCTATCCTCTGTTGAATTACACTCATGGGATAAATAGTCAATCAAAATTTCAGCTTCGAATTGACAACTTGGACAAACAAAAGAGTCCTTTGATTTTTTAGTTGGTGATTGGTCAAAAATGTCCATTCTTTTACAAAGACCGTCACAACAATGGTGAGATAGATAATCACCCAGATTAGAATAAGATTTATAGCAGCAAGTGCATTTCATAACCTGAAAATAGATAATCAGTTATACATTAAATTGTTACACGGTAAATGAATGAGAAATTTGTTTCGATTTGATTTTAATATTTAATAGTTATGCAAATAAAACTTCCAATGGTTTACACCTCTTCTCAATACAGAAATTGTTTCATTGATTTTTGAAATAAAAATAAAGTTTTTAGAATTTTTAGCTAATTTTTTTTTCGCTCTTTCAAGCTTCATAATCTTTCCATAGAGTTCAATAATTTTAGATTTGACTCTTCCTCGCATAACAACCTTTCGTATTCGTCTCTCTATCATCGAACTCCTGCCATAGCTGCTCGAATCTTCCTCCATCCAATTCCATCGGGTCAAAAGAAAAGTTGCCTATGGTGTATCTATTCATTATTTGTTCAAACTAAAAACAACAATTAAATATTAAAATCAATTTGACTCACAAAATGTTAAACTTACCTCATGAGATAATTCCATTTTTCCGGTACGGTTAACTTACAATTAGATCCCCAAACACTAGAAAGAATAAAACTTAAATGAGAAAAAAACATTCAAGATCTTGGATTTTATATCATCCTTGACCGTTAAATTAAATTTTGAATTTCAACCACTCACCGTGCATCATTTAATTTGAGGCGGAGCTTAACCTCTTCAAGTTTTTCCTTGGCTGATTTATGTTTTTTATGATTGACAATTATATCTGCCCTGAAATACCCTCGTACTGAATGATAATATTGTGTGACCTCTTCAAAATTACTATTCCAGGTCATAAAACAAAAAGAAATTTGTTTATCGGTAAATAAACCTTCATATTTTTTAGGATTGAAAAAAGCGATTTCAAGAGAGAAGGCATATTTGACAAATTGTTGATTCATTTCTTTTGAATAACAATAAGTTCTGGTGGATGGAATAAGATTAATCGGTTCAAAAAAAGGGCGAATTTTAGGTTCGATGTGCCATCCGCGATTCTTCAGATCCTCACGTTTAATTCGTTCCACACAACCTGGTTTTCGAGGTTGACGATCACCATCAATATCAACACCAACAATATGAAGCAAAATATTCCGTAGTTTTGAGAAGCACAAACCGCAATACACACACATCCATTGATAGCGCCAGTCTTGATTACCTGAATGTTCATGAACTGAATAAAATATTGAAAACACAATTCAATGTAAACAATTTAACTCACCGTATGGCGAGGAAATGACTCGCATTTTCGGTCGAAATTTGGGTGGACAGGCACGATTAATTAGTGGGAAAAGATCAAATTCTTTAATACCACAACATGGATTATCGAACCGAAAAATATCATGAGGATGACGATTTTTTTCCTCTTCTACTAACGTTTCCTTAACACAAGAGAGGTAAACTTGATTGCTGAAAGCCATGATTAATAATGCTGAACTTAAAAAAAAATCTAGGATATATAATGAATTTTTGCACACGAAACAGAACTTTAATTGTTAATTATTTTTATTTTTTTTCTTTGAATTCATTGAACTTTTTTACAAAATGTAGAAAACGTTTTCTTATTTCAATGAAAAGATTGTTTTTCATGTTAATTAAAATAACATTTTCTTCTGCTGTTTTATTATTGTATTCCAACTCTGTCTCAATCATTCGCTTTTGAACGTAAATTGAGGCAAATCCTTTCATGAAATCTTTTGTCCATTCTTCATCCATTTGGTGTGATGCGTATCTCATACCATTCAAAATGACCCAAAACTTTTGGTCTGTCAATTGTCACTCTTCTAGTGATGACTAAAAAAGAAGAAAAGAAGAAAAGAAATTAACCGAAAAGATTTATAAAAATGAAACTTACCATGGTGAATACAATCGGTGTTAGTGAAATGTTGTTGAATGATAGATTATGGTGAAAATTTTGTTGTTTTATACTTGAATTTGTGAAGAAAAAGATTTAGTACCGATAAAAAACGAGAAATGTAAGATTTTCTTTGAACAATTTAATTAAATGAAAAACAAAAAATCAAAATCAAAACAAGATTGAAAAGTAAAAACTAAGAAAGTTAAAAATAAAAAACAAGTAAAAAAACAAAAAATAACAAAAATAAGAAAAACAAGAATAATAAAAAACCAAAATAAAAACCAAAATAAAAAATAATAATATTAGGTCAGTCAATAAGTCCGCGCGTTTGAAAGGTTCGCAAGGTCACAAAATTTTTATTTTTGAATATATTCACCATTAACATCTATACACTCTTGCCACCGAGAAGGTAAAGCTAAAAGGCCAGATTTGTACCAAGAGGCCGCTTTTGAATCGAAGAAGTCTTTTACCGCTTCTTCGATCTCTTCCCGCGACTCAAAAACCTTCCCCCTCAAGTGTCGTTTCAAATTTCCAAATGAAAATAGTCAGAAGGGGCCAGGTCAGGTGAATATGTGGGGTGGTTGATTAGTTTCCACCCTAATGAGGTCAAAAGGGCCATTGTTTCGCGCGCTTTGTGAGGGCGGGCATTATCCTGCAGGAAAACTTTTTTCCGCTTGTCCTTTTTGGCCTTAAAAATGGAATCAACCTCTGATATTTGAGTTCTATATTCTTGAGCATTGATGGTAGTACCTGTTTCCATGAACTTTAGGTACACAATTCCTCTACAGTCCCACCATACACTCGCCATGACCTTAAACCCCATCCGATTCACTCTGACCCGCTTACTGACCTGCCGCTTGTCATTGACCCACTCTTTTGATTCCCAATTAGTCTCAGGGTCATAGCCATAGATCCATGTCTCGTCCATAGTTAGTAAATTATTAATGACCTTGGTGTCGAACTTGTTATACAAGGTCAAAGCTTCCGAACAGCATGTTACTCTATTCATTTTTTGCTCATTGGATAGCATGTGTGGTACCCACATTGCGGTCAATTTTTTCAGGCCAAGTTCGTGTGTGAGAATCATATGCATAGTACCATGAGATACATTGAACATTCTTGATAGAAAATCAATGGCCACCTTCCGGTCAACATCAATCACATCCTTGACCTTGGCCGCGATGCCAGCATGGTCCACTTCCGTTGGCCTTCCGGTTCGCGCATCATCCTCTATACTTAAGCGGCCATTTTTGAAAAGTCGGTACCATTTTCTTATAAAGGTAACTCCAGGTGACTCATCACCATAGGTATTTTCAAATTCTGACCTCACTTCACTTAGCGACAATTTTTTTAAAACTAAGAACTTTATCACTGCTCGATATTCGAGGTACTTCATGATGGTTAAAGGCTTATAGAAAACTGACCAGTTGACCTAAGGTCATGAAAATTCAATGTGTAGGCCTCAAGAGTGACCTCTAGCGAATACCTAAAAGTGACCTTTCTATGTTCATCGGGACATGTCAAACGCGCGGACTTTTTGACTGACCTAATAAAAATGATGAAAGGAGAATCGAATCATTCTGTGGTAAATCGGGCAACGTGAACTGTACCAGGCTGGCGGTTGGCATAAAATTGCAATTTATAACGTCGATATCCATAATAAAGAGCAGCTTCCAAACTTCTAACCTGGGCCGCTAACCAGATGTTGTTCCAGGTGCTTTTTCCATTTGTTTGTATTTCTATCTCTATCAACTTCTTTCTCATAAATTTGGACATATAATAGTCCAGAAAATCAGACCCAGCTTGCGTTTGCCAGTCGTCCACCATGCTATTCAACATAAAAAAAGCTCCAGAATAGCTTGTCATCAAGTCGCCATTCCTTGGCCAAATCCGGAAATTCCTATGATTAAAAAAGAAAAGATGAAAAATTAATAGTAAAATTAAAGCTAGGCTGATGAAATAATACTTACATTATGCATTGGTGGATAAAACATAATTTCCATTTCACAAATCATGATGGATGAAACTTTTTGATATGATTTTTATTAATTTCTTCTTTTATATGATTTTTTTATTGAAGGTACGTGATGAGAATCAAAAAATGATAATTAGTGGAAAAGTTTCAATTTTAAATTATGTTAGTAATGTAAGCTTAGAAAAGTTACATTGAATCAAATTTGAAACCTTGCGGGTTAAATTAAACAGATTTTACAGATAAATAATTTTAATGGATCAAAAGGAAGATTTTTATCGCTAGAAAAATAGTTAAATTAAGTTCAATACCTTGCGGGTAAAATTGATAGTAAAGATAAGTTTCAAGGTTGATTTAAGTTTGATAAAAAGAGTTACATTGAAACAATTTGAAATGCTTGTAAAAGCTAAAGCAGATAAATATCATTAGTTTCAAGTAAAAATCTGTTATTCTAATTAAATAAGCGGTGGTTTGCATTTGAACTTTGTTGTTGAATTTTAATTAGCACCTCTTGATGATTGAACTCTATTAATCATCTCGAAAATATTGAAATATCGCTAAACCAATACCTTTGTGAAAAAGACAAATTTACACTTAAGTTAACATTGGTGTGAGAGAGAAGACAATGAACTTTCTGGTGCAAATTTTGATGATAATTTATTGTTGACTAGACTCTATTGATCATTTCTAGATCATTAACAATTCACTAAACTAGTAGCTTTGGATAAAAATTAGATTTGAACAAATTTGCACAAATTTACACTTGAGTTAACATTTGTGTGAGAGAGAAGACAATAAACTTTCTGGTGCAAATTTTGATGATAATTTATTGTTGTCTGTACTCTGTTAATTATTTCTAGACTGGTTACAAATCATCAAACCCGTAGCTTTGGATAAAAGTAACAGAAAAGCTTCTGGTACTCTGCAGGAATTGTGAAATCATCATTTTCAGGTTCATATCCATCATCATAGCATATAATGCTAGCCCATGGAAATTTATTTGGTGCAATTGTTTTCCATCGGTTTGGACACCGTTTGCTCGGTATATTTTCTTCTGTTCGTCGCACATGACAAGGAACGTACCAATATCTCGAGTTTTACCATTTTTTGTTATTTCTTTTTTACCAAAAAGATGACGTTTTAATTCAGGTAATTCTGTCATGGTGACATCGCAATAATTACATGAATACTTGAAAGGAGCTTCTTTCAACTCAAGTTATTGTCGCTTAACCTCCTCATCATAATCCATTGGTACACTCTTTTGATCAGCAAATTTTTTGAATGTTTCATATGCAATTTCTTTTTTCGGATCTAAATCTTCTGGGTCAATTAAATCTGAAATCTTTCTGATCTCATGGTAAGTTTGCCATGTTAATAATTCATTATCTGGTGTTACTGTCCACATTTTTGTTTTACAAGGGCTTAAAAGACCTGGGGCAGCTCGAGCTTTCTGAATAATTTTGTTAATGAATGTGGATTTATTTGTTGTTACATCTTCATTGTTAAGAGATGCAGGTGACCATGTTTTTTCATAAGTAGGTGAATTGACCGCAGATGTTGATTGCTCGGTTCTTTCAGAGACAATCGCAGTTACCGTGAATGAAGGTTGTCGTACATCATTTTCATTGTTATATCCATTATTTCCATTAACTTCATCACCTTTGTCACCATTACCTCCGTTACCATTATCTCCGTTACCTTTATCTCCATCACCATTATCTTCATTAACTCTAGCAGAATTAACTTCATCAGAATTACCTTCATCACCATTACCTCCGTTACCATTATCTCCATCACCATTATCTTCATTAACTCTAGCAGAATTAACTTCATCAGAATTACCTTCATCACCATTACCTCCGTTACCATTATCTCCATCACCATTATCTTCATTAACTCTAGCAGAATTAACTTCATCAGAATTACCTTCATTACCTCTATTATCATTACCAGCATTAACATTATCATTACCAGCATTAACATCATCATTAGCACCATCTAGTGTTGAATAAATAAGCAAAAAGAAAAAAATTATTTTTTGACTCAAGTGAGATTCGAACTCAGGTAAATTTTTCAGCAAGTGCTCTAACCACTGAGCTAGCTATTTGGTTTTTCAAAAAAATTAAAAAATGTGATGACTATTCTAATGTCGTGAGAAAAAAAATGACGTGTGGGGTTTTTTATATATATATGAGGGTCGCCCCATTTCTATTCACTTCAATAATAACAATAAGAATAATAAGAATAATAAAAAAACAAAAGAAAATGATTTACTTTGATCAATGACCATGTTTTGTTCATCCTCATCTTCAGTTGAATCTGTTCCACTTCTTGTTCTGGCTTCCATACCATCAGTCATTACACATGCTGAATAATTATTAAGAATGAAAACAATTAAACAATGGAAAAAGTGTAACTGGTAAACAACTTACCGAAGCTCAGTAGTATTAAAAAAGGAACTTTTTGTATAAACATAATTAACTAATTGTTTTTGGTTGTTGTTGACAAAGATTGTTTTTCAAAAGGATCATGAAAATGAACTATATAAATTTTTGTTTACAAATGAAACAAGTTCTAAGAGTAGTAAAGTTTCAGTAACTTTAAGACAAAATGCGCGCTTCTTTTGAATTCAGTTAATTAAGCTCTTGCTTATAAAAAACATATCCCCTTTTATCATTAGTTTTTCCCCCACTTCCGCTTCTGGCTGAGCCAGAAGCGGAGGTTTTCATACTACTAGAATTCACCCGATTGCAATTGAGATAAATCTTCAGCTAATTATAAACTACAACAGGAAAATTTTCAATAAATGAAAGTGTTATAATGTCGACTAAAGTGAAGGTCAAAGGAAAATTATCTGCATATCTTGAATGGTAACCAAGGAGATCGATAATTAATTTCCTCGTGTCCATTGACAATAACGAAGAAAATTACCATTCGGATTATAAACTTTGGTTGTAAAACAATCAATACATGAATTGATCAGAAATCCGTGTTGGATTATAAATACAAAAATTCGAAAGATAGAAAAAAATGTGGTGTTTTAAAAGGGCCAAAAATCGTATTTTCCCATTTTTTAGTAGGTTTAATCATACTGGTCTAAAATTGAAGACTTTGTCTTTATATAAATTTTATTTATTCATGTTTACAATTAAATATTTGAGACAACAAAAAACTAGTGAAAGAGAAAGAGAAAGCTGAAAAATGACAGAGATTTCGAATCAGAATCAGAATTTGAATTTGATTCAATTTAAATTCTATTTTACTTTCATCAAACCAGTTACAGTCTTTTGGCCATTAGCCACTTTCTTTTGTTTTGAATTCCAGGTTGAAATACTTTGAAATCTTCTAGCAAAGATAATAGAAACTACAAGGATAACGATAATCACGCTGCTTGTCACAATTAGCGGAACTAAATAATCTGATCTTTCGCTCGATGTTGATGGTAATATAGAGGAACATCGATCGTAGAATTTACTGGAGTAAAAATTGGCCTAAGAGGCAAATCTCCAATAAAAATCGAAATGGAACTTTTATCGTTTAGATATTGATTTAAGAGACTCATTTCTCATTCCTTTTGTTTGATTGGGAGTTACGATAGTCTTGGATTTTTTATGATCGCTCTTGGAAACTTTTAAATCAATTGATTTACTTTTTTTGCTGATTAATTCACGGGAATGCGATTTCAAAAATAGTTCTGATTTAGATTTAAAATCTAACGACGATTTATGTTTGCTTCTTATGTCAGGTAGCGAGCTTTTGGATGGAAGATTTTTTGTCTTGACCATTGTGTCCGGAGCTTTTTTGACCTCAGTACGACGAGTATAAAATAAAACAAGTACAACAATAGAGATGATAATAGTACAAATAAGTAATATTCTCAACAGGACAAAAAAAAGTGGCAGTGAACTGATGGTAAAAACATCACTATATGTGATCAAGTTGTCGAGTTCTAATGTTTGAAATGGACCTTGTCGTCTAACCAGAAGGATCGATAATCGATATTGACCAGAATTCACCCGATTGCAGTTGAGATAAACCTTTGACTGATTATAATTCACAACAGAACAACTTTCAATTAAGGAGTATGTTGCATTGTGGACTAAAGTGAAGGTCAAGGGGAAAATGTGGGAATATTTTGAATGGAAACCAAGGAGATCGAAGTTCAAACCAAATGTTGGTTCACCAGAAACGTAGTCTGCTTGGATATTAGTTGGGCTGAAACATGGATTTACTGTTTGATTCGTGAGTGTAGTTTCTCTGTAAAAAAGATGATGGATTAGAATTAAATAGAATAAAAGAGTAACTATTCAAATTATTACCTCGAATCAGTAGAATCTGTATCGCCGATTGAACATTCACCCGATGTTAATGAACTTCCTCGTCTCCATTGACAATATCGAAGAAAATTACCATTCGGATTATAAACTTTGGTTGTAAAACAATCAATACATGAATTGTTCAGAAATGGACACAAATTAATTGAGTCGGTGTAAGAATACTGATTAAATGTAATTATGACTTGTGGATGAGTAAAACCGTGATAATAAATTTGTGACATTGTTCGATTTAGATTGTTGATATTACGATGATCGAACGTCCTTTCGATTGGGTGGGTCATTGTAGAATAACTTTCATTGACAAAGTGAATTGAATATCGATATCTGGACACGTCACTGTTAGAGGAGAGAACGAGGAAAACATAACCTGGAGTCGCATCAAGAGCCAATGGAACAAAATCAACTATTCGTGTCCAGTTTCCCGTTAGAATATCTGTAAGATGATACCCGGTAAATTCTTTACGTATTGACAATGTTTGTATATCGGCTGATTGGGAAAAAGAGTTACACTCTGGACCAGATTCGTTGAACAGATCAACCATTCAAAAAGTTTCCGCAGTTTGACAACCATTAGTTGGCCCTCCAAAGTCACTCAGCATCAAATTAAATGGAATCACTTCAATATGATCGTTTCTATTTTGATTATATGAGAATGTAATCAAAGAGAATGAAGATCCATCGCTCATGATAGAAAAAGAATCAACACATCGAACTTTGTCAATCGAACCATAACGTTCATAAAATGAAATAGAATGAAGTTCAGCGTAGAAATATCTATGTAACCTGTGATCGCCCATGTTGATTAATAAGTTTGATAGTTGGGAGATGAAGTAGACTGGCCTTAGGGGGTCAATTGTTAGAAAGCCGAACGAGTAAAAGTTTTCATTAAACTTGAAGGTTTGAAGAATTCGAAATTAAATGCGAATAAATTAGCTCGCGAATTCGTTATATTGGATCCTGACATTATTCCGATCTCATAAATTGAATCACTAATGGAGAGCCACCGATGAGTATTTAGTGATCCTGCAGAAAAGGGCCCAGCTATTAGTTCAAAACCAATTTCTGGAATATAATCATAATGAGCGAAATCAGTGCTGCTCTTGCCTTGCAATAGGTAGTAATTGGGTCTACGAGAATAAGCTGGAGCAAAATGAGTCGCGCTTCTTTCTTCACCAACTGCGCTAGGGTCCGAGTTGAGAACTCGACTTGAATAATTAGTTGGGTAAAAATAGTTTTCAGTGTAAAAGAAATAAGGGATTCGTAAATTGTTGTTGAATATCGGAATCCAAACATTTGATTCGTGGATTATAAGATTAGTATTAACACCAACTATCGATTAGAGTAATATACAAACTGCGAATAAACTAGCCAGTGAAATCAAATGAAACATTCTGTTCTACTGTAGAGACGAAAAACAGACAATTGGATTTTTTTTCTAATTATGGAAATACAATTAGGATTATATTCTTTGGATAATAATCGAGAATTATTTTCATCTTCTTAATTGTACAAACAATTAAATGGAAAGCCATCGATGGGTCCTGATGTTTCCTCGAGAAAAAGGCCCGGCTATAACTTCAAAACCGTTTTCTGTAAAATTATAATGCACGTAATTAATAACGGAGTTGTAGCTGCTCTTGCTTTGCAATATGAAGTTACTGGGTTTATGAGAATAAGCTGGAGCAAAAGGTAACTAATTGTAAAATCAAAAGTAAATTAGTAAATTAGTTAATTAGTTAACTAGAATATTAATCACAATTAAACAACAATGATTAATAATTAAGTAAAATTTAAGGATTAATATGAATGACAATTTAGTAATTAATAATTGATTCAAAATCTTAATGAAACTAAATTAAATGATTAAATGTTGTATTAAATAAGACGCAATTGATTAATTGCTCAACAGAATGATCCATGATTTTTAACAATTATAATGAAACAAATTACTTGGACGCTCAATCGTTTCTGGATTAACCCAAACAGATCAAATTGATTATTGGGCCAGAAAAGAAAGTTAATTGTTATCAATCATCTGAAAAATCAGAATTTACTACGATTTGAAGGTTAAATTGGACATCAATGCGAATTGGACAAAAAAAATAAGATAACAACTTTTTTTCGATTTTAAAAATAATAACCAATCGATATTCACTAATATCTTGGTAATCGCTTCTTATTTTTACTCGATGACGATTTTTTCAGGCCTGATTTTGAGTTCGCACGTGATTTAATTCGCTTGATATATTTTCGTGGTTGTAAAT
The DNA here is from genome assembly GCF_014898815.1 of Panonychus citri. NCBI lineage: Eukaryota > Metazoa > Arthropoda > Arachnida > Trombidiformes > Tetranychidae > Panonychus > Panonychus citri. The sequence continues at coordinate 196,186 of NW_026515529.1, read as the reverse complement.
TTTTCGCTTCAAAGGAAGTTATCGATCGTCGATTAGGTTTAATTTTCGTTTGATCAAGTTTTTCGATTGATTTCTCTTCAGAACTTGATTCTTTTTCTGATGATGACCATAACCGGGCGAATGTCGATTCATTCGTTTTCCACATTACTATACAAAATACAATCAAAAGAACACACAGAACAGTTCCACCAATAATAATAATAGTAAATTCGGATGAACTGATTTCCTCTGGAAGCTGAGGTAATATCGTTTCGTTAGTTAAATTAGAAATCGCCTTTAAATTGTATTTCAAAAACTTAATTTTCGCATATTCGGATTGGGAGGTATTTCGATTGGACATAATTCTCTGGATCTACACCCAAGATCTGATTTAATCCAAGTTTTCATCCCATCACATTTTACCATGAGAACAAGACTATCAATTAAATTAAATTAAATTCCAATTCTTTGATAACAATTAACCTCAAATTGTGATGAAAAAAGGTAAATCAAATCACCAGAGAAAAACACTTTTATTACAATAGAAAACATTACTTCTTTTAGGATTGCTCTTACAATCGATTGGATTATAAATTATTAATCACAATTAAATTAATTCAATTAATCATAATTAGAATAGACAACTAGCTCCATCTGGTGTATTCGAATTTAGATTTTTTTTTTGTCGCCACCTTGCGGAAAAGAAGGTGAAACTCAACATAAACAATTGAATTTTCTTGAAACCGGCAAATGTTTAAATTAATTTTCATCTCTACATTTTTAATTTAATTTAATTCTCTTGACGAGTGTTATTTTTTTCTTGTGTTAATTGTTATCTCTATTGACTGATCTCTCTGTTTCCACCATGACCTGTAACACAATCTGTAACCCAGATCTTGGAGATATTATTGAAAAGCTAAATGTTGGCTTGGAAGTGTCTCGATCAACCAAAATATTTAATTCTCATTATGCTTTATACAGCCACGGAAAATGAGTTTGAAGGTAGTTTTATATCAATTGCGCATCGAAAGCGATAAGAAAATCTTATCAATCAAAACAATGGTGAATTTGAATGTCTTGATTATCTAACTACTGATAAATTGTCGTTATCGCCTTTGCTGCGCGAATGATATAAATTTACCCTCAAACTCATTTTCCGTGGCTGTATAAAAATAAAGCCAATGGAATTGATATTGAGTTATCGTTTAGCTTTTGATTGATTTCTCGTTCTTTTTGTCTGTTTGATTGTTGCGATGGTCTTGGTTTTTGAAGGGTTTTGCTTGGGGACTTTTGAAACAACTGGTTTGCTTTTTTCGCTGACCAATTCACCGGAACGCACTTTCAAAAATGGTGAAAGGATCACTATCAGACCTTTTAGCTTTTTGATCTCGTTGCAAGTGACACAATTTTCTATCTTTTGCGATGGTTTTTGTTTTGTAAATACAGCGAAAAAACTAATGCATAATGAAATACAACGATCACAATCACAGAGATAATAAAGATGCAAACTCGTAATATTATCAACAGAATATAAAAAAATGAAGATCCATGAGAAGATGGAGGTCTCGGTGAACCGATGGTGAAAGAATCACTATAAGTGATCAAGTTGTCAATGTCTAGTGTTTCAAATTGACCTCGTCGTCTTAGCATAAGAATCGATAGTTGATATTGACCAGAATTCACCCAATTGCAGTTGAGATAAATCTTGGACTGATTATAACTTAGAACAGTACAATTTTCTATATATGAAAATGTCATAATGTCGACTAAAGTGAAGGTCAAAGGAAAAATATCTGCATATCTTGAATGGAAACCAAGGAGATCAAAGCTCAAATTAAATGTCGGTTCGACAGGAGTGTAGTCTACTTGGATATTAGTTGGACGGAAACATGGATTTACTGTTTGATTCGTGAGTGTAGTTTCTCTGTAAAAAAGATGATGGATTAGAATTAAATAGGATAAAGAGTAACTCTTCAAATTATTACCTTGAATCAGAAGAATTTGAACCACCGATTGAACATTCGCCCGATGTTAATGAATTTCCTCGTCTCCATTGACAATATCGAAGAAAATTACCGTTCGGATTATAAACTTTGGTTGTAAAACAATCAATACATGAATCGTTTAGAAAAGGACACAAAATAATTGAATCAGTGTAAGAATACTGATTGAGTGTAATTATGGCTCGTGGATGAGTAAAACCGTAGTAATAAATTTGTGATACTGTTTCATTTGCGTCAACAATATTAGGATGAGTGAATGTCCTTTCGATCGGGTGGGTCGAGACAGAATAATTTCCATTGACAAAGTGAACTGAATATCGATATCTGGTAAAATTACTGTTCGAGGAAAGAACAAGAAAAACATAACCAGGAGTCGCATCAAGAGCCAATGGAACAAAATCAACTATTCGTGTCCAGTGTTCCGTTAGAATATCTGTAAGATAATACCCTGTAAACTCTTTACGTATTGACAATGCTTCAAAAAACGCATCTTGATAAAAGTTGCACTCTGGACTAGATTCATTGAACAAATCAGCCTTCCAAAAAGTTGTCGTATTTTCACAACCGTTAATTGGCCTTTCAAAGTCATGCAGCATCGGATTAAATGGAAACACTGCAATATGATCTGTTTCATTGCGATTATAAGAGACTGCAATTAAAGAGAATGAAGATCCATTGCTCATGATAGAAAAAGAATCAACAAATCGAACTTTGTCAATCGAACCATAACGTTCATATAATGAAATTGAATGCAGCTCTTTGTAGTCATCCCGAAGAAAAGGCTGAGGCCGGTAAAGATGAGCGTTTGATATTTGTGAGATGAAGTAAACTGGCCTTAGGAGGTCAATTGTTAGAAGGCCAAATGAGTAAATATTCTGCCTAAACTTGAATACGTGAAGAATTTTAAACGATCGAACTTTGGATTCGATATGATATAACATCCAATCAGACCAATAATTGGTGTAATCGACATTAAATCGCACTCGATGAAATAGCATGGCTTGAGAATTTGTTATATTGGATCCTGAAAACATTGCAATTCCATAAAATGAATCATTAATGGAAAGCCAGCGATGAATATCAAGGTTTCGTCGCTGAAAAGGTCCGGCTATTAGTTGAAAACCATTTTCTGTATAGTTATAATGGGCGAAAATGATACGGGTGCTCTTCGCCTGTAAAAGGTAGTGATTGGGTTTATGTGAATAAGCTGGAGCAAAACGAGTCCTGCTATTTTGTTCACCAACGGCGTTAGGGTCCGTGTTGAGAGCTTGATTCGAATAATTAGTTGTGTAAAATTTGTCATCAGTGAAAAAGAAATAAGGAGCTAGTAAACTGTTGTTGAAAATCGGAATCCAAACATTTGATTCGTGGATTATAAGATTAGTATTAACACCAACTATCGATGAGAGTAATATACAAACTGCGAATAAACTTGACAATGAAATCAAATGAAACATTTTGTTCTACTGTAGAGACGAAAAACAGACAATTGGATTTTTTTTCTAATTATGGAAACACAATTAGGATTATATTCTTTGGATAATAATCGAGAATTATTTTCATCTTCTCATTCCAATATTCACAACTTGTTGTTTACAACTAAATTTTTAAATTAAAAGTCTTAATTGTACAAACAGTTAACTGTCAATTGTATCAATTTGATATTTTAACTGTTGTTTGTTCTGATTGTGGAGACAAATACGGATTTTATTAATCAGATAAGTATTGAGATTTATTTTGATCTTGTTATCTTAATGTTTACGATTTCTGGTGCGAATATGATGCTTATATTAAGATCTTAATTAAATGTTGGGTAAGATGGACGTTAATAGTTGGAGATGGAGCCAATGGTTATTCAACACACTTATCGTTGGTGTCCATTAGGTTAAAATGTCAAAATTAAGCTGAATTCTGGGTTGCAATGAACCGGTTGGTTCCAACACAAATCATTTATTAAAATGCAATTTACTGTTGTTCCATCAACAGTTATTGGTGAAGATTCTCTTTAAGAGACTCATTTCTCATTCTTTTTGTCTGTTTGGGTGCTGCGGTCATCTTGGATTTTGGATGGTCACTCTTGGAAACTTTTGATTCAATTGATTTGTTTTTTTCACAATCAATACTTTTATTTTAAGTAGCGATTTTTGAAAGATTTTCCATCAACATTTGATGATTTTTCTACCTGTTCCGAAGGGACAGGTGTATATTATTATTTAGTTTTCACTTATCTCTGTTTGATAATAGAACATTTCAGTGCTTTTTTTTATCTTTTTTTGATAAAAACGCTGATATAGATAAAATTTTTAATCTTTTTTAAAAAATTTTTCAAAAAAGAAAGAAAAGAAAGAGAAATAAAAGTAACGCGGTTATTTTGACAATAAAAGAAAAAAAACTTAAATTAAAGAAATAGTATTAAACATGGCTTTTCATGAATGTAAATTATCTTAAGCTAATTAGATCTAATTCATTTGTCTCTAATGTAAATCTAATGAAATAAATGAAAAGAAAGAGAAATGAAACTAACGCGGTAAATTTGAAAAAAAGAATAAAGAAAGTGAAAAGAGAGAAAGAACTTGCATTGCTTTTCATGGAAAAAAAAACAATACGAAGTCGGAAAGAGAGAAAAAAAAGACAAGAAAAGGTAGAGAAAAGAAATAGAGAAGAGGAGCTGGTGAACGAAAATCACAAGTAATAATTAAAATTTATAATTAATTTTAGTTGATTTAATTAATTAATAGACAATAAAAAATGTGTAGTAAAGCTTTTAGCTAAAGCACTAACTATAAATTTTATTGAGAGAAACTCAATTGACCCTTTACGGTCGTCATACAACTGAACAGCCTCAAAGTGCTGCCCTCGAGCGGTCATATGTTCAACCGTCACAAATCAATTTTAAGTTTCATCATACAAGATTACATTACAAAATTTACATAATAATTTGAAGAAAACAATTAAATAAAAAGGATAATATGTAACAATTAATAGAAATATACAATTTTGGGCAAAATTAACCTAGATTGGAAAGAGGAGTTAATGAGACATTTCATTTCTGTGAGAAATGCTAAAAGCACGTTGTTTGGGTTTGTGTTCATTTGTGTTTTGTTCATTTTTAGTGTTGTTCATTTGTGTTTTTTTTTTGTTTTTTTTCACTTGGTTACTTACCTTCTAGTTATATCATTTAAACATCAGCATTAGTAAAATTTATCTGAGGAATCACTTAATTAAAGGGAAATTCAACCATAAATTCAACCATAAATTCAACTATAAATTGAATAAATCACACATGCGCCAAAAATCAGGACAGGTAATTTTTTTGCTTTAGCAAAATAATCTAACTCTTGTCTTGATAACCTTTTAATTTTCGGGTCATTATATTAGGTAAACACTAAAGTTTTTTCCGATTTTTTTCATTTTTTATTTAAGATTAATTAACAAGAAAATTAGAATTGAGTTAAAAATCAAAATAACTCTATTTTAAAGCTCAGGAATCAGGCTTTCGAATGATACTATTTGCGTTAATTTACAACAATTAAAAAAATTACAATTAAAATTTTTGTAAAAGGTTATTTTTCTGGTTTTCGATTACTTACTTTTCAGGCCACTTTTCACCGTTTTAAAATGACCTCAAAATTTTTTTAATAAACTTAAATTGTTGTCTAATTATATGACTAATTTGACTGAAAATTTGGTGAATTTTGGTAATTAAATAAAAGAGAAATTACCATTTTAACAAAAAATGATTTAACACTAAAAGTTCCATAGAGCACCAATCTCCAGGTTAATAATCATATATGTAGAAGCAAAAACGGAAAAAACTTTAGTGTTTACCTAATAATAACCAGTGAAGATAAATTATACCAAATTAAACCATGAAATTACGTTCTAAAATATGATAATTGCAAAATTCTGAACAAACGCATCGCTTACTTCGCATGTTATTAATAATTTCTCGTAGAGACTAACGCGAAAATTTAAAAATCCTTTTGTTAAAATTGAATAAGAGGCAGATCTCCGATGGAAATCAAAATGGACCTTTTATCGTTTAGCTTTTTGATTTCTCGTTCTTTTTGTCTGTTTGATTGTTGCGATGGTTTTTGAAGGGTTTTGCTTGGGGACTTTTGAAACAACTGGTTTGCTTTTTTCGCTGACCAATTCACCGGAACGCACTTTCAAAAATGGTACTGATTTAGATTTAAAATCTAACGACGATTTATGTTTACTCCTTATATCAGTTAGAGAGCCTTTGGATGGAAAACTTTTTGTCTTGACCATTGTGTCCGGACCTTTTTTATCTCAGTACGACGAGTATAAAATACAACGAATGCAATCATAGAGATATAGAGAAATCAAAGGAAAATTATTCAATCTTAATCATAAACAATTTTGGATGAATAAATTTTAGATGGGTTTTCATGACTACAATTAACCAATTATTTTCTTCTCTCTTCTAACATATTCCCTCATTAATTAATTACTAACCAATTGATCTAATTAACAACAACTACTTTAGAACACACAGAACAATAATAATAATAATAGTAAATTCGGATGAACTGATTTCCTCTGGAAGCTGAGGTAATATCGTTTCGTTAGTTAAATTAGAAATCGCCTTTAAATTGTATTTCAAAAACTTAATTTTCGCATATTCGGATTGGGAGGTATTTCGATTGGACATAATTCTCTGGATCTACACCCAAGATCTGATTTAATCAAAGTTTTCATCCCATCACATTTTACCATGAGAACAAGACTATCAATTAAATTAAATTAAATTCCAATTCTTTGATAACAATTAACCTCAAATTGTGATGACAAAAGGTAAATCAAATCACCAGAGAAAAACACTTTTATTACAATAGAAAACAAGATTTCTTCTAGGATTCGGTTTGATTAATCGATCAAATCAATCTTTTTTGATTGCTCTTACAATCGATTGGATTATAAATTATTAATCACAATTAAATTAATTCAATTAATCATAATTAGAATAGACAACTAGCTCCATCTGGTGTATTCGAATTTAGATTTTTTTGTCGCCACCTTGCGGAAAAGAAGGTGAAACTCAACATAAACAATTGAATTTTCTTGAAACCGGCAAATGTTTTAATTAATTTTCATCTCTACATTTTTAATTTAATTTAATTCTCTTGACGAGTGTTATTTTTTTCTTGTGTTAATTGTTATCTCTATTGACTGATCTCTCTGTTTCCACCATGACCTGTAACACAATCTGTAACCCAGATCTTGGAGATATTATTGAAAAGCTAAATGTTGGCTTGGAAGTGTCTCGATCAACCAAAATATTTAATCCTCATTATGCTTTATATAAAAATAAAGCCAATGGAATTGATATTCAAAAGAGAAGAGAACAATTTCTAATTAATCAAAAATCGTAAGTATTTAACAATCTAATTCATCTCAATGTGGATTTTGTGTTTTGGTTTTGTAATTTAGCTTTTTTTTCTTGTTTGGTTGTTTGTTTTGCTTACAGAAAACGTAAAGAAAATCTGATGAAGATACGACGATTGACCAGTATAAGTATCGATGATGGTGACAGTTTGGATGGTGACAATGATCGTGAAAATTGCGGTGAAACATCAGATGAAAGTATGGATACAACAGCAACCAAATCTGTAAAATCGTCTCATGTTAAAGAGGAAAAGTTTAACATGTACAAAGATCAATTAATGTTATCTGAATGGTTAACCGAGAAACCTTTTGATTTTATTGACAATTGGTTTTTGGTTTTATGTCCAATTGGTAAAAGATGTCTGGTCATCGCCTCATCTGGTCAAACTAAAGCCTATTCACGAACTGGTCATTTTATTTCATCATTTCCATCATACTTACCTGGAGGTAATAGAAGAGATAATTGTGCTCATCGTAAAAGTGCAATTCTTGATTGCATCTACTCTGAATTGGATAAAACATATTATATTCTTGATGTAATGTTATGGAATCAAAGTCATTTCTATGACAGTGAAACTGACCTACGATTTTATTGGTTAAATTGTAAGATACGAGAGGAATATAGCAAAGTATCAACAACCGACCATTTGAATCCATACAAATTTATCCTCTTGGATCATTATAACTGTGATAATCAATCGATAATTAAAGCTATTACATCTTATTCTCTCAAACCCAAGGTAAGAATCAACAATATTACGATTACTCTTGTAATAGTCAATTACGATTAATATTAATTTCTCTTCCAATCGATTCATCTTACAGATTGATGGCCTTTTATTTTTCCACAAGAAAAGTCATTACATTCCCGAAGTATCTCCATTAGTATGTTGGCTTAAATTGAACATGATAAAAGACATTCTTGGCATCGAACTTGACTTAACTAATCAATCGATGGACGTACAAATTGAAGATTAACAAGACCCGATAACTTTAGGTCAACATATTCATTCACCGGCTTGAGAATCCATTCTCACAGATTCATCATTTTTTTTTGTAAAATCGTTTCAGCGAAAATCATTAACATTATTTAAATCTCATGTTGTTTAGTGGAAAAAAAATCTCCACCACAGTTTTACAAAGATTATAATAATTATTGAATTGTTCTCATTGCAAGTATTCAATTAAAATTCTATCATTATTATCTACCGGTTTTAGTTTAAATTTCTGAAAGAAAATCGAGTTATTGAAACAAATTATCATTTAAATTTCGAAAACGATTTCATACTTTTATCTGAATATTTCGCTCGATTTTCATGTACAATTGTCTTCACACTTATCGAAATAACTATAAAGTCAATAGATGGCAGAACTTGTTCCGACTTCTCTAATGATAAGTCTCTGGCCGAAAGGTTAGAATCGAGGACTTTAATTAATGGGTTCGTTCTCGACTTGCCCGGCTTTCTGAAAATCTTAAAAGTTCCTCTAAAATAAATGTAATGTTCAGAAAAATTTGGCCATAGCTTCCTGTTCTTAATAATGATATGACATACAAATGGCCTTGAAACGCTCTCTTCCACCAATGACCTAAATGACCTTGATCTTTCACACTCACAATTGAATGTCACTCAAACTCATACTGCTCAATTTTGAAGTCTCTATGACTTATAGTTGCTGAGAATATCGCAAAAAAACATTGGCGAAAATAGCTGAATAATAATGTATTTCAAGACTTGATGAGAACAAGTATTATTGGAACATAAAAAAAGTCATGAGCTTCTACAAAGTGATTATCGACGGTTTCATTTCTGCAACTGGATATCATGATAAAGACCAAGAATTATAATAAAAAAGCGTCGTAAGCCTTAAATGGAACAAAATTGTTAGCATTAATTCAGGTTTTCATCTTTCAAAATGCTATCATTTGAATAACAGTAAAGTAATATTTTCTTCAATTTTCAATCCACTAGTCTTTGCTTCATTTCAATTTTAAAATGTTCAGGAAAAAATCCCTAAGCAAAGTTTTACTGGTCTAGTCCACCGGGTCGAACTGTAAAAATCGACTATCCTTGAGTGAAGTTTTAAGCAAAGTGGTTAGTGACGTGTTTACCCTTAACTGTAGTTGCCAAATATACGAATTGATAAACAAAAAATTATATTTCGAGATTGACCTTGAAGCTCTCCCTAAATAGTAACCTGCAACCCTAAAAAATAAAGTTTCTCTGCATAAAATAACCTCAGTAGTTTCTTTTCTTGCTTTTGATGAAGTGCGACTTTGCTATTCACATGTTCGCAAAGTCGATGAATTTTGTTTTTCTTATAACAGAAAAGCAAATGAATTGATGGCTCACAGAATTCTGTATATCACTGAGGTTATTTTCTGTTGAATTTCTCCAACTTATTCTCTGCTATGTTGACAATTTTCTTCTCCCGTACAAACGATTGTCCATTAACTGTAACCAAGATTTCCATTGAATAAGTACTAAAGATAATCGATCTTTTTGAGATTTCCTTTCACAGTTTTTATATTCATCTCGAAATTCGGTCTCTCCCTCTTTTCCTTTTACAGTGTAAATGACTTGTGTTATACACTTTTGGCCTCAGGGTGAATGTCAAACCTCTTGACCAGGCAAAATGGAGACCACTAGAAAAGCAGCCATACAGATAACTGTTTCTATAGAAATCAGGATAAAATATCACAGTGAGAGAGAGAGAGAGAGAGAGAGAGAGAGAGAGAGAGAGAGAGAGCCAACAAGAAGATAACTGTTCATGTGGTTTGGAGGGACAAAAAAAGATAAAGAAAAGTGAAAAAAAAGGTGAATCAAAAAGGAAAACGGAAATGAAAGAAACAGAAAATACTTACATCATAAGCCAGAAGAAAAAACATCAACTTGAACCATAAGAAAAGGATCCATCTAATATATAAAGAAACTGCGACATTTTTGGACCTCCGTCTAAATTAGACTATTATTTAGGTGATATTTCAAATAGATGCAACTTCCTGTGTCCTGTCTTTATGCTTTTACCACTTAACACATTGGTGATCATCATCTTCACACCGACAACATTATAACTTTGACCTGCAAGGCAAATGAATGATACCTTAAAAAACTGTTTACTATCAACAACATCATCAAAAGAGGTTATATTTTCTGTTATTATCAACACAGATCATTTCATAAGGTGAGTACCATCAACAAAAGGTAAAAGGTTACATTGTTAATATTAGAGAGTAACGAAACTATTGATTTCTAATTACAGATTTAAAAGGTCGAAAACTTTTTTTTATCGTTTTCCATGTTCATTGAATGTGATCAAGGAGAAGAGAAAAAGCTTGATAATAATGGAAACAGTGACCAGGCAACTGACCAGAAGGAAAATCATCACCATTATTATCGTTTTTTATATACTGTAAAAGAAAAAGAAAATCATCAAGATAGTGACGATGAAATCAGTTGATGGAAAAGTAGTTTACTTTTTTCGAAGAATAGAAATGTTCAATTGCTCTTTTTTCCAACACTCTCTTTCTGATCGATTCAGTTGATGACCAACAGATATTGGTGCGAGTATAATTGCTGATGATGTCCATCAAGATGACCTGAGCATCATTTTGTTCATCATCATTTTAACTTGTTTCCATTTTCCTCCCTTTCAATAAATTCTGATCTCTGAACATTTCAACAAGTTCATCAATTTAGTTTTCACCTCTCTCTCTCTTCATCATCATCTTTTCATCCAATGAAAAGTCATTTTGACCTGAACCATATACAGATAACATATAATTCATATATTTATAAATCTATATAACAACTGATACATTAGTTGATATAATATGAAAAGAGATGCGATGAAACTTTAAAGATTTTTTTCCAAGGATCAGAAAATAGGCTTTTCCATCATCATCATCATCATTTCTCTTCATCATCTTCTTCTCTTCACCTTCTCTCACAACAGTAGAATCAAATTGTTGAAAAGGTTCATCATTCATTTTCACATCAAGGATGAAAAAGGTGATAGATAAAAGAAGATGCGAAATGAAAGTAACCACCGATTCTTCAGTGGAAATGTTTCTCTCATTGAGATACTTTGGTGCTTAACCTTTAACAGTTATTACGATATCATTTTAAAAGTGATTGGCAAACATGATGACAGGTAATAAGAAGATGAAGCCGGTTGTCATGAAGAAGAAGAAGAAGATGATGATGAGGATGATGGTTTGAGATTAAGTCGCTTTCCATCCTTGATCATTGATCTTTTTTTCTCTCATCTTCTTCCTCTTCCCTCCTTTTTTTCTGATCAAGACTTTTCTCCAAGAGATTGAATCATTAGATGATGATGATGATCAAGAAAAAGTGACTTGTATCACATTCTGATCAAAGAAATTATAGTTTTCTCTCTTCATCATCATGTTCATCTTCTTCTTGATTTTTTTCTTCTTCAAAACTTTTTCATCATCATTCACCTTCATTTATCCTCTTTCCTCCTCTTTCATTCACATCATCTTTCATCTTTCGTTTCTTTTCAGAATGCTCATCATCTCAAGAGGCGTTCTGATTAATGTTACCATGAATTAATAGACGTGCGCTTAGCCAACCAAAGATTACCCTTAGGCTACATCATCAGCATCATGAGCCACTGTAGAGACCAAAGTAATAAAAGGATGATATTAAATATACTAATACATGAAGAAGGGAAAATATTACTCACAATAAGAATCAAAAGTAACACAAAATAATCATATTGGTGTTGAAAGAGTGGAGATGATGCGGAAAAATGAGAGAGAGAGAGAGAGAGAAGGAAGAAAAATAGTCAATGGATGGAAATGATAACATTAAATCTATTAAGAGTTAGATGAAGTGTCCAAAGGATGAAAGAATAAGCCTTAAGGGTAAATTTCATGAAGATGAAAAGTTCTGTTCACACTTTTAGCCTCTTAATATTTCCTTACATGATACAACACCTCAAGAGTTCAATTTCTCACTTCATTTTCAGGTCAACCTGAATGACATGAAAGGGTTAATTTAACAACCTTTACTTGAATACAATCTACACACAACATTCAACGGTATTGGTTAAAGACCCTTGGGTGTCTCTGAGCATTTCCAGAATATCATCACACCCACTTATTCAATGGAATGACAGATAAAAGTGACCCAAAGGGAATCCACAAAAAAAGATTAACTCGAACATAGAAAAAAAAGGAAACCAAATCAAATAAAATCTTTTTCTTCGACTACGACAACAATTGATTTTGATTAACGTTAATTGACACAGGCCAAAGGGTTCGTCCTTACCTTACTGGTACCGTTACGATAAAATCTAAACCATTGAAAAAGATTCCCAATCAGGCCAAAGGGTGTGAAAACCACACATTAGAAGCCACCGTTTTCAGGTCATACCGATTACAGGTTAACTTTGAACTCTCTCTCTCTCTTGCTTTATTGTTATCATTCTTTGACTTCATCATCATGATCATTATCATCTTCATCTTGTCGTTTTTTATACACAGTTCAATAGGGAAAATGATAAATATCAAGCTATTTATCAACATTGACATGTAACCATGGGAAAGGTAAAACGATATACCCTTTTTGACTCTCTCATCCACTCTGTATATCTTTGTCTGTGTGTCTAATGCATAGATGATGTTATCAAAAAAAAACCTGATTCGATACTTTGTTATTTCCTTATTATTATGATTACCATAAAATCAAACAAACACACACACAAAACGAGATGATATCAAATACATGGGCGATATATTAATATGATATTATACACACGCAAAGTTTTGATTTATCCATGAATTCTCTCTCTCTCTCTCTCTCTCTCTCTCTTCATCTTTTTATCATTTAACAGGAGCCAAAGACAGTGAAGGAGGTGGAAGACTAGAAAAAGGAGGAAGAGGAGGATGAGAGGCGATGATGATGGTGGTTAGAAAGGGAAAGGAATCATTATTACGTTAATTTAATACATAATCTAACCACGGATAAAGTGATTTCAAGCACCCGATAAGGATTTTTGATCTCTCTCTCTCTTTTATCAAGGGTAAAGTTTCAAAATGAATATATTGTAATTCACAAAGATGCAAATACATGTATACTGTTGATCCTGTTGATGATGATAATGAGAGAGAGAGAGAGAGAGAGAGAGAGAGAGAGAGAGAGAGAGAGAGAGAGAGAAATGGGAGCAAACCAGATTAAAAAAAGATACAAACAGAGAATCGGATGAATATTATCAGTTAATCATAAAGATCCAGGACGTGAATTGATAACATGAAAAAATCGAGGACATTTACAATATATCAAGTGAAAGTAACAAAATCTATCGAAATATTTATCAAGCAATCAAAATTATTTTGATGATATGATATTATCATTGTTATAATCAATTTGATATTATTATCTAACCATAAGAATCATCAACAAAGAATCAAGAAAAAAAAAAGTTAATGCTACATAGTAATAATTCCCGTTGGTACAAAAGTATTGGTAACTATTACATGGAGATTGATATGAAATGTTAACTGTATTGAATAACAACATGGACTTTTAATGATAATTTAATTCTCGGGCAACCAAATCATTGTCACCTATAGTAATCACAACAATCAACAATTCCAACAACAAGATCAACATCTAAATATACAATATCTCTCTCTCTCTCTCTCTCATTTTCTCCCTAGAACTTTTTTTCTCTTGTTACTCCCTTTGATTTCTTACTATTCTAAATGTCCACTGGGAGTTTTTCTCCTTAACTGATGTAATAGTATTTTGCTTTTCTATCCTTTTGAAGGACATTTATTACTAATTCTAATGCCGATTCTCGAGGTCTTGAGATACAAAGAAAGACAAGAGGATAACAAAAAACACACATAGACACTTTTTTCTTACAGAATATCCATGTTATCCTAGGATATTTTTCTCTACTTGTTTCCCTTTCCAATCCCAAGTGACCAGTGGAAGGTTTTTTTTGTTATCATTCTCAAAGGTAATTTGATATGGTTTTGTTACTATTCTTGTTTTTGCTCATCTTCATATGGACTTTTTGCAATGGATGAAAAAGAAAACCCATTTCCAGGATCATCATCATCATCAGTAAATGATACAGGGGAATAGAGAGGAAAACATGATCTCGAATACCACTTTTGCCCACCACTAATTCACATGATAAATTGTAATGAGATTTATTGTCTTTCTAGTTACTTTTTCCTTCTGTGACTTTCCAAATGCTACACCAAATTGATGGACAGCAAAGATTATCCTCTTTTACCTCTTACCCTCTTCATCCTCATCTTCATCATTATCGTTTTTATATATTTATCATCTTATTATTACATTATCATTATTATTTATTTTCTTCTCGCTGGTTATGTATAATCAAAGATAATCAACAATATTCTTGATCATCATGAGACTGAGTTGATTTTTTATCATTATATTAATCATCATCTAATCAGAACAAAAATTGATGATAATTATGATTCGAGTCCATTGTCATCATAACAATTAACATTTCAGTTGATGTTCCTTGTTTATAATTGGGTTAATTTTTGCTTGATTGTTCAATTGATTTCCATTGATTGTTGTTGGTTCAATTGATTTTCTCTCTCTCTCTCTCTCTCTCTCTCTCTCTCTTCAATATTATTAATATTTGTATCTCACTTTTTCCTATCATCTAATTTACAATTTTACTCCTTTCATGATTGTAACTAAATTAACGGATTTAATTTTGTTATACTGATTAAATTTGATTCTCTATATTTATCTATTTCCCTTATGTAACAATAATCATATCAGTTGATCAGTTAACTGGTTTTGGGCTTTTTTTTGTCATTACTATTATGATGATAATCAACAACAATCATAACGACATTGGGTAAATAGTATCAACAGTTATTCAAAGTAACTTGATATCTTTTCAATGTTACATATTAAGATGAAAATAAACTGATAATGTCTCAGATGACTTTCTCTCTCTCTCTCTCAAAATGTGGGATGATGATGATGATGATGATGAGAAGGAGGAAGATGAATCTATGGTGATGGAGGTGAACTCGTGGTTGTGGCCTCGGTGGTGTTGTTTTTGTGGTGAATGAAGGAGGATCACTGATATTGTTATCCATTGAAAGTTTCACTCTATTCAATTGACTGGCTCTTTTTCATCATTATCATCATTGTTATTGTTATTACTACTGTTATCATCATCATCATCATCATTATCACCACAACCAACACAACATGATGGGCACATTGATCTTATCATTTTCAATCGTTATCCAAGATACTTCAATAACATACACACACACACACTCTCACCCACCCGGTGGAAATCAAGACCTTAACTTAGAGGGAGAGAGTGGGGAAGATATTAAATATAAAGGAGGAGGAGAAGGAGGATAATATTATGAATATAAAATGATGATGAAAAAGATACAAAAACAAATAAAACGAAAGCAACAGACACGTTTGGTAATCATGATGAGATGATAATCAGTTTGATGATTATGATTAGATCTTAATCATCATGAATATATAAGACTGACACTGTTGGTGAAACTCAAGTGATTCCATGTGACCCAAAGGTTTCAACTTCCATCATTAAATTGATTTTGCACTTTGATTGTTACGAGAAAATTGAAATTTGATGCCAACCCAAAGTATAATTTTGATTGTTACAGTTAGTATATTATCTCATCTCATCTGATTATCATTTCATTTCATCATTGAGATGATCATCATCCATCTCTGTTATCATCATTTTCCATGGGCTTAGATTAATTTTCACTTTGATTCTCATCTTCTCATCATGATGACATATTATATATACGATTTTTTTCATATCCTTCCCTTTGTTTTGATCAATTTTGATTGTTCAATATCAATCGACAGGGTTAACGGTTAAGGTTGTTCAGTTACTGTGAAGGTTAAATTGTTGGTACAGTTAATTTACTTGATACAGTGACCCTGGTGTGTTCAATGATCACACCCTGGTAAACACACTCACATCAACTGATCAAGTTGACAAAATTTGATCCTCATTTGAACTTTCAACCATTGATTATTACCATAATTCATAATCAATCTCATGAATTAATATTATCCATTATCCATGAATCAATCAACTGAATGAAAAACAGAACGAGTAACAAAAAAAACAATGAATGAATTTCCATTCACAAGATATTGGGATAAACTATTAATACAATAGGATGAAAATTTGTCAACAATTTGTCCCAATTTGTATATCATCTGGATCTTGGTATCAATTAAGAGCCAATGGTAATCAACTAATCATCAGAATTTGATAATTTCTTTCTTGCCAGTTAACATGTTTAAGGAAAGTTAGTCAACTGTTTACAATTGTGATGATTTAACATGTTACGCTGAATTGGAAACCAAGCAAGTTGATTACTTGGAACTAACATGATTAAGGAATCACAAACATGGATTATTTGATCAACATGAATCAAAGTAAATTGTTGGTTTATTTTCATCTTATTACTATGGGAGAGAAATCAAAAACATGATCATCATCATGTTAATGGTGATGGAAAAATCAAAGAAATCATCTTTCATCGTTAACTCAATTGATCCATGATTAATTGTTGATCATTAAGAAACAGTTAAACCAACAAGCCTTTCAATTTACCAACAATCAAGATGAAAAAAAAAATCATCACTAAACTAAATCATAATTCAATAAACAATAATGATTATGATATTGGGGATTATGGTTACAGATGAAATTATCAAAAAATTTACCGTTATTTCAATTGGTTAAAGTTTTCATTGACAAATTTTCTTAATCATTTTAATATTGTATCAACCTAATGGTTAATGATTTAGTGAATGAGGAAAAAAAAAGTTTGATCAATAGTAACAATCAACATAATTTCAATGTTAAATCATGTTAATCAATCAAATTTCAAGTTGATTATTAAGGTGACAAGGTAATGATAAAAATAGTAATCAACTGATAGTGTTAACTATTACCAAGGATTATTAATGACAATTAACATAATGATGATCAACATTATGATGACCTGAGCTGATTATTTTCACTGATGAAAGTTAATTTGTCATTTGTAAGGTTACAAGTTATTCAATGATGATTAACCAATCAATCAATTGTTTAGCTAAATTTTCAACAGTTGATTGTATTGACAATCAGTAAATTACAATCTAATGATGATCACAATATTAATATACACACAGACAAATGTAAAGGTAATGATAATAATTATCATTTTTATCATCAATCGGAAATACAGTTACTCCTTTAACTCATCATCTTAAGCTTTTAACTAAAGCTCACTAACCAAACAGATCCGGAAATAGTTACATATATATATTAACTTCCGGTTATAATTGAGTTTCCTTGGAGGAGTAAAAAAAAAACTCACTGGATAATAAGTTTACCATGATAATAATAAAGTAACATCCTGATGATATCATGATGAAGATAATTCAGTTCTGATTATTTATACATAAATATCATCATCTAAATTGAATACTAGATGATGATCAAGATGAGGATAAAAGCGGAAGTTATCAGAAAACTTTACTTGATCTTCCGGTTTTAATTGAATCTATTGTAACACTAACATTGTAACCTTAATGTTAAACCAAAATTAAAACACCATTACAACGTGAATTTAACAATCAACACATTGACAATCATTTAAAATACTTGATTACTGTTTATCATTAGTTAATTATTATCACTGTTAACAATTAACCGTTATCCGTTATTGTCAATCTGTCAATTGCCACTCAAAGTTTATCATTAAGGTTATCGTGTCCAGCACGTTAGCACTTGTCCATTGTTTTCATCACTCATGAGTATATTTTATCCCTGACAGGAAATTGTCACAATCAAAATTGATTTTTTTTTCTCTTAAGAAGCAATTAACTTTTTTTTTCTTCTACACCTTAACTTATACTCTAATTGTTATCCTAACTATCTTAGTGAGATTTCAATTGTTGTCACTTCCCTTCATTATCATTGGATTTATAAACCAACAATTAACTGTTTGTATCGTGATTGTTAACAGTAACTTTTTTACCTCCGTTTACTTGGATCCGGCTTCTTCTAGCACAATATGTAACCCAAACAAACAAACAATCAGTACGTTAATTTAACATTGGTACGGATGATTAATAAATTAATTGTCTAAATGTTTTTTCATCTTGACAATACCTTAGCACGATTACCGTTAGGATGTCAGGGAGACACTGATTATATAACCAGAGAGCAAGAGAGAGAGAGAGAGATTGAATATTTGATATTGTTTCCGACATATGGACAATTAGAGCTCGTATTTGACTAACTGGCCTTACGGTTTTAGGTCCGGTTTTTTTGGCCGTCAGTTCTTACTACATGTTACATTTACACTGGATTTAATTGTCAGGTGATACTTTTCACCTTCCGGTCAGTATCTTAAACGATAATGATATGACCTTTTTCTTGACATCTTTCGATACTCGAGGATAAGAGGATGATACTAATGTAAGTTGACTTGCCGATGATGAAGATCTAATAAAGTATTGAATGAAAATAAGGTGAAAGGTAAATATCATCTTCTTCCTGATGATATTTATCATTTTTCACTCTCATCGAAATCAAAACATCACAATTTTCAAAAGAAATTTTCTCTTCGAGGTGAAAGGATTGCGGTGGTACAAATAATGCCCATGGTAGAGAGAGAGAGAGAGAGAGAGAGAGAGAGAGAGAGAGACGAAATCGCAATGTCTGTGTAACAAGGAAGTGGAAATGATGATGATAAAATTTTCCAAGAAATGGAAAGGTGTTAAAAAGAAAGAAGAAAAAGTTACCTAAGAATTGAAGCGAAAAAGGAAAAAAAGTGTCAACTCGAAAAGAAGAAAAGATTTTGTTCTATTCTATGTTGATAGTTAATGGTAGGTGAATGATAAAAATAGAAGAGAGAGAAGAAAAGAAAGAGAAGAAAAGATTTCTCTTCTTTAAACACAAATGGGAGTGAGAAGATGATAATGATGATAAAAGAGAGAGAGAAAGAGATGATAAAGTTACCCACAGTGGGGATTGTGGTTGTGGTGGTTAACCAACAACAGAAAAAAAGGTAAACCACGAAAAATAGAAGAGGGAGAAAGAGAGAGAGAAAGAGAAGATAAATAAGAGGAGAAAAAGAAGAAGAGAAAGAGGAAGTTCATCTCTTGCCCATCGTCTTCGTGTATATCGAATTCGTGATCCATTTAAACGTAACAAGACCAAAGTCTTTATTACTTTCGAACAAAAAAAAAATAGAAATGAAGAAGAAAAAAAGGTGAAGATGATGATGATAAAAAAACGATCCAAGAAGTCGAAAGAGTCTTAACTTATATTATAACAATGGTACGAATAAAACGCGTCAAGAGTAGTACCAAAAAGTAACATTGCCACGAATTGAATACAATCAACACACAACAACAATTACAAAGTCTAAATCTCACAAAATTACAAACACACACATAAGACACACGCTTATGTACATATTATCATATTTTATTGAACATAATAGGAAAACTTTAAATTCGAGGAAAAAAAGTTTTGTCCGCTCAAAGGAATCGATGCCTTCTTGTGATCTCTTTTAGCGCCATTGTCCATAGGCACTATTTATCTTCATCCTCATCCTCATCTTCATCTTCATCATTTTTCATTCATCAATATTTCGAAGAGAGAGAGAGATTATCTTCTCTATCATTGATATTACATTATAATTGGCGCAAAGTAGATTGATTTAAATTGGCTCAACTATTGGAAACTAAATTAAATCCTAATCATAATAATTTCTTTGAACGATGATAAAGATGATAATTTTCATCTATTCTTTCACACCTTATATAAGCTAATCTATTGGAAAAGAAGTTGAAAGAGAGAGAAAATGATAATATGAAAAGAAGAAGATAAAAGAAAAACTAAATTGATTCCATTTGGATTACGAGTCATTGGATAATCAATGAGCCAAAGATTAGCTGATGAAGATTATGATAATGATTAAATGATTGAAAATTAAAATTCTAACAACTCGGATGATAATAATAGGAAATAAAAAATTATCACCTCAACACACCCACAAGTTATCAACACAATGATCAACAATTTGATCCATCAAATAAGCAAATAGGTTATGTTTTGTTTCTGGAAACAAGATAACAACATTTACCTTCCCACCCTCGACCTCCACCATCACATCATCACCACCACCACCTCCCACTCCCAGTTAACCTATATATAAATATAAGATAATACTAATAATAATAACCCCCAATATCCTAAAAATAATATCATCAAGGTGAGAGAGACAATAGTTTACCTATAGGGTTACCACACCTTTTAATATATTCATGATAAAAACTCCTCAGAAAGTTATCATATTATTATCATTATTTATATACTTTGTCTCATATTGAAACAAAGTCATCATTAAGGTGAGTAAGTCAATCTCACCCTGTATATATATATGGTTACCTATACACTATTGATTATCATCTTTGTTATAACAATCAAAGAAAACAAAACACAAAAAGATATCAAGTTATATATAATCAGCTGATTGTTATCATTGATATTTAGGTTACTACAAAGATGATAATAAATATTATGAATGTTAATTGTAATAAATTATTACTTTGATATTCACACACAGAGAGAGAGAGATACAAACATACAGGTAATATTGTTATTATCATAATATATCATTGTTGATATGATAATATTTTTACCTGACTACATTTATCATCTCTCATCATCATCTTCACAAGGTAACAATTTAAATTGATTACAATTTAAAAGTTTAAATTAAGTGAACCAAACTGATTGAATGTATAAAATATATAAATGGTTCTCATTTTCCTATTCAAAATCATCAATGATAATAATAATAAAAGTGACTTGATAAATGTTATCATATATTATAAACTTTTTTTTTTATTTCTTCAATCAGATTAATGTATTTTCATTGATGTCTTGTAATATTTTGAGTGAGTTTATTATATTATTGTTTGTAACGCGCTGATGATGATTTTTGCATGTTTTTTTTTATCATCATCATCAGTAGATCTAGATTTCCAGTAGATTTAATAGATTAGGATGAGGATGATAAGGGAGGTCAGGGAAGGGTTCGGAAAGGGTAAAGAGGAAGGTTAAAAGAGTTGACAAAAAATTATCCAATATAATATATGAGATATTGAGGACACATATTGGTACTTTCTCTCTCTCTCTCTCTCTCTCTCTCTTCATCTGTGTTCGGATGTGGTTTATGATTATAAGACCGTAACGAGGCCAAATCCGGACACGAAAATATGATAATAATGATATTTAACAAAAGGAAACTGAATGTGTAACTGAAGTGGGTGGTGAACCACAGATTATTATTATTATTATTATACTTTTTGCTTTGATAACAATTGATGATGATAATGCAATATGAATATGAATACTATATATTGGATGATGATGATGATATAAAATTTATCTTCAAGAAGTAAAGATGAGAAAAAAAAATGTTGGGAGGTTAAAAGGAGGAAAGGGGAAGGTGGGTAATGATGATGATGGAGAGCGAGAGAGAGACAAAAGATGAAGGATAAGGTCGGGGTTAAAAGGGACTTGAGGCTATTGGAAATTATTATTACTGTTATGACGATGATAAAAATGAATGAGAGAGAGAGAGAGAGAGAGAGAGAGAGAGAGAGATACAGGAGGAGAGGGAGGATGAAGAGAAATGAAATTGGGTGAGAAGTATGAATTGATTTTACATTCAAATGGGTTGATTGTAATCAACTTTATCATAGTTTGTTACGCTATCAGAAAAGGAGGAGGATGAAAAGAGAATGAGAGAGAAAAAAATGTGGGTGAGAAATATGAGTCATATTAAAAGAGAGAGAGAGAGAGAGAGAGAGAGATACAGGAGGAGAGGGAGGATGAAGAGAAATGAAATTGGGTGAGAAGTATGAATTGATTTTACATTCAAATGGGTTGATTGTAATCAACTTTATCATAGTTTGTTACGCTATCAGAAAAGGAGGAGGATGAAAAGAGAATGAGAGAGAAAAAAATGTGGGTGAGAAATATGAGTCATATTAAAAGAGAGAGAGAGAGATTTTTGTCATCATAAGTGAGATTGGGGATGATTAGGATAGTTAAATCTTGGAGCTTTTTTTTCCTTGTTATTAATATATGTTATTGTTATCAAGAACTCCCAGTGACCTTATACAAACTCGATGTGTTTGTAATATTGGCACGGAGATGATGATCTTGCCCTTTGACTTGACCAGTTCCCGTTATCGTCCGTCCTCTCAATGTCCTACCACTTCGCCTCCCTCCTTTCGGTCAATCTGTCCACTTTCCCTTTCAAACCCTAACTTACATTATACCAATACTAATATGGATGATAAAATATGGAAGAAAAAAATTCTTTTTCATCACTTTCGATTTCCTCTTTGCATATTGACCACCATCCTATCAATAAAAGTGACCAATCAACCGATTTATCATATGAATGTAACTACAAAAGACAAATAACAACAAAAAATGACCAACAGTTTCAATGTCTAGCAAGATTTTGGTTTAAGGGTTAAAACGACCCTTATGATCAGTTATGGTCAGTTTAATGTCCATAGGAACAGAAAAAAAGACAAAGTATCAAGTCCATTGGGCTTTTTATCATCATATCCCTTTGATTATCACTTGGATGATCTCAACTGACCTTTATTATTAATATCACTTTCATCAATTTCCATGACTCTTTCCTCCTCCTTGTGGGTCACATTCATCATTTTAATAACATGAGCTGACCAATGGACGATAATGAGACTAATATATTCAATTTTGACCCATAAACTATGATCCTTTTAATCATGCAACTTTTTCCTCTACTGTTAATCGTGTTAATCTTAATGATAAATTGTTAATCAAATTGATTATGCTCGTGTTAACATTTTAACCAAATTTGTTGATTGTCCATTAACGGTCAGTTCACAAAAGACATTCAATCAATATTAAGTTTTATAATTTTCTCGTTGAAACAAATTGAAACAATTTTAATTGTTGCCGTAATCTTATTTATTATTAATTGTTATATTGACGTTTATATTCAATAATTACTTATTATGAAACAATTTATACACTCGATGGATGATAATATTGATGAAAATGAGAGAGAGAGAGAGAGAGAGAGAGAGAGAGAGAGAGAACGCAAAAAAAATGGAGACAAAAAAATACTAAAAAAGATGAAGGTGATGATGAAGATGAGAAACTGATGATGATGAGGAAGAGAAAAAAAAAATATAAGTAAATAATCAACAATTGCTTTGGAAGATGCTAAAAGGGGATGAGGGATATTAACACTATTATCAAAGGTAAACATCATCTTGACCAATGTCCAGTTTGTTTTCATCATTCTCCTTCTAAATGACATAACAATAGTGAAAATTATTCGAGAAAAAAAATTTTTTCTTCTTCTCTTTGTTGTCATTTCCATTATTGTCTATTGTCCATGTGGGTGTTGGGAGTGGACAATAAGAAAGAGGAGGAGGTGAGAGAGTTAAGAAGAAGGTGGGAGTGGGAGTCAAATTGTACTGATGTAAATGAGAGATGAGAGGGAGAGAGCAGTGGGAATAATGGAAATATCGAATTTTTTGTTCTATTCGATATAAAATTTTTTTCTTCGTGACGATAAAGATGAAGACGACGATGACCACTACTCTTGTCTATGTTAACAAGCCAAATAGCCCGGTGGTGGCCAATGAAGAGGTGGGATGTTTTCATTAAGCAGAGCGTTTCTGATGAGCTGATCGATCGGCATTTTTGCCGTCACTCCAAACAAAAATATCTGCTCGATTACTTGGCTACTAATTGTCCGAAGTGATGGTAAACGAAGTAACAATTTACCAAATCGTGTCGGTTGATTAGGATATGTGGTCCTACAATATTCCTCGAGGGCACATTGAGATTTTTCTTGTAAACTTTCAATATGATTGACATCGGTTAAGCCACAAGCATCTGAAACAATTAAAACAGAAAAACAATTAGCTCTCCATTGATATAATTAGTAAATTGTCCCATTGAAATTTACTCTTTATTTCAATCACATTATTTGCTCAATCAATTTGGATTTCATTGTTTACTTAATAATAATCATGATTAACTTGATTGTGTTTTATTATTATCATTTTTGTTTACGCAATGGTCAAATTAAGGGTCTAATTGTTTACTAATTGTCATCTCATTTAGTTTATATGTAAACTTGATTATCAGATTTAATTGTTTTACATCTGATTGGTAAAACAATTTACTTGAGGTAATTTGCCTCAAGGTACAAACTAAATTGTGGTTTATTAGCAATTTAATAATTTCTGTTTTCATATAATATTAACAAGTTAATTGATTTTTGTTTTTTTTTCTTCGGTAAATTTGATCACTAATTTAATTGGTGTTTCAATTAATCACGCAACAATTTACTGATTGTCAGTTTAGTATAAATTGTTACACAAATAAATCATCATCAATTGTCAAGGATAATTATGTTTCTCTTTTCATTTTAAGTGATTAGTTAATTGTGATCAAGGGGGTAAGATTATAAAACATTTTGATTGTAATTTAATTTGTATATAGTTGGATAATTTTAAATAGTATCAATTGATTGTTACCTTGACAATTAACGGAGAAGGTGAAAAAAAAAGGAAAATATGAAATTAATGAAAGGTTTTTGTATCTAATAGAAAGTGATCAATTTAATTGTGTGTACATGTATTTAGCTAATCAATGAATAGTAACTAAGAATTAAGTTAATTCATAATAATAACTGAATAAAAGTGTTATTAAGTTGCAATTAAATTTAAATACCATGTAAACCTAACCATGAATTAGGAAAAAATAATCTCAGAATGAGATGAAAATGAAGAGACCACCTAAAGTCATCATCATCATCATCTGATGATGATGAAATTAGCCTTAACATCACGTAATCTATGTTGATGCCCTGAGGAAATGTAACTCGATTAAGATTGATTGTTAGGAGACAATTTAATTTGTGTTAATTTCCTTTGTACTATTATCCCTCTAGAGGGAAGAGACAAACTCACGGAAAATGTTTAAAGGTGAAAAACAAATGAAATTGTGAATTGGATTGAAATTAGATGACGATGATTATCATGATGATAAAAGCGAGAGAGAGAGAGAGAGAGAGAGAGAGATAATCTTACCTGTTGAGAAAAGGACAATGGCTTTAAGACAACTATATTCAGCTCTGTCTACATGAAGTGACTTGAGTTTATCTACTTGTTCCTGAAAGATTCTGATATTATCCATGAAAGTGATCACCCGATCGGCTGCAAATGGAGTCGAGGCGTGGACTGAGGAGGCTGCTAGTAAAGGGGCTACCGTCACATTAATTGAGCATTGGGAAGCGTTAAGGACAAACAATTCTGACCAGACAACTCGTAGAAGGGCAACTTGATCGGTCACTTGAAGGTCAGGGAAAAAAGGTATATTTCGAGCCCAATCAATGGCCGAGATTAATAGACGAGTGGCTATGTCATTAATTGATTCCATGGTCATCATGTTTGGTGTTTGTGCGTACTGGACATACTGTGATGATGGATCAGCGCGAACCAGTAACGTTATGAAAGATGATAAATATGCGTGTCCATTTAACGTTTCACCGTTGGTCAATGCTGGGGTCATTTGGCCTGGTAGAACGTGTTGACTTGGTGGTACTCGTCCTCTTTGGACAGCTAATCGATTTGGAAGAAAAAAGAATTTTTTGTTTTGCAAACAATTAGTTAATTGTATTGATTTCAATTAATTGGTTTATTTTTTTTCTTCTCTTCTCTTCCCTTCCAATCAATAGATAAACATTTTCGTATCAATTGATTGTTGTTCAATTTGCTGATTGATTTTTGCTTTGCAAATGATTCTCATCTATGCAAATTGAATTAGTTGATTGTTATGATAGATTTTTTTTAGCTTTAATCATTTTTATCATCATGTTTCTCAGATAAACAATTAGATCGGTTTATTGTTGTTCAGCGATTTGCTGATTGTCTGGGCTGATTATGGTTGTTGATTTTGATAAATGTGTGAAATGTTGATTGTTTAGTAAATTGTTTGTTACAGTGAATTAAATTGTAATTGGTGGATGTAAGAAACAAACAACAATTTAAATGTCAATCGTAAGAGTATAAGATTAACTTTAACCTCAATCATCACAATTATATTATATCTGAGGTGATGGAGAGAGAGAGATGATGAAGATGAGGATGGAGATGAAGATGAAGATGAATCGGAAATAGACCGAAGCTGTTACAAGGAAGCGTGAAAATATGAATCAACGATGCTTAGCAAAGCGAATCACAATTAAATTTAATTGTGATTCTGATTCTGACTCTGATTCTCAATTATTACGAGTAAATTTTGTTACTCTTATCAAAAGTTATCATAAACTTTTATCAATGATTTTTATTTATTGTTAGTTTTTTGTTGGTGTTGTTGTTGTTCAATCAACAGCAACACCAAATTTAATCATCAACAATTTACTTGTACTCATCATGAATTGATTGTAAAACAAAAACAACCCTCAGGCTAATTGAAATATCATCAATTTTTGTGATCACAATTGAATTGATATTATTATTACCACGATTTCAAATAATAGAAAAGGAAATGAGAAAACTTTTTCCAACTAGTTTTCGAGTCATTAGAACTTTTTTCTTCCAGTTTCGATCTTAATTGTTATGCTAATTTTTTCTGACTATGATGATGATGATGATGGAATAGATTAATTGTAATGTAATCAACAAATTGAATTAATTGCTGACCACTTTATTTTCCTTTTCTTCATCATCTTGACCCTCTTGTTCTGGTCAGAGAGTTTTTTTTTCATCCTTCTCATCATAAATTCAAATCAGTTGACTGATTGTTGTTGACTTTTCGTATTGTGATAATTAGTCTTAAACTGGATTAAGTTTATTACTTAAAAAATTTCAAGGTCAACGGAAGGTGATTAAGTTGATTCTCTCTTTTAATAATCTAAATCATTGTTCAAATCATGATTTAAGATTGATTAATGTTCATCATGATGAACCGGAAAAAGGAAGTGAAAGTTTTTCAAATCTAATCCTTTACAGACTAAATGAATCCGGAAAAGGAAATGATAACGTTTATCAATTTTCATTCAATAATAATAATAAATAAATTTAACTAATTGTTACAATCAAACAATAAAGATGAAAGAAAAAGGTTTTAAAATTAAAGTTAATGTTAATTAATATTAGGATTGCTATTAATTGATTAATAAGAAAATTGTAATCAACTCTTACCAGTGATAATCATGATTAATATTGATTCAGTTTAGCGATTCAATTGGAAACAATTAAATTAACTTTGGATTGGAAATGATTAACTAACCAGAAACAACACCTAAGGGCAAAAGAGTAGCAATCAAAATGTATTACAATTTGTATCTCTTTGGTGTAAATCAAATCATCACAATTAAAAGTAACGGTTAATTTTTGTTCACCTTCTTTAACAAGGGAAACAAATTAATTACTTTACCAGAAAATGATAACAATTAATATAATCAGATTGAATGATAATCATGTAAAATTGATCAACTTAATTGTAATGAAATGATTGTGTAAATTGTGATCATTTTCAACTAACAATTTACTGATTGTTGATGTTTGGCTAATCGTTGTTGTCTTTAAATGGATCATTAAACTTTGCCTGTTAATGCATAAAAGATGATTAACAATTAAAGATCAGGTTAATTGTTTAGAAAAAGTATTATTAATGATTAAACATACAACCGAAAATGAGGTTCAAGTTGTAGTTGATTACAACAATTAATTGCCTATGAAGTTAATTGTTACAATCAGTGTAACGATGTAAGTAAATAAAAAATTAATACCAAACTTAAATCTCTCAATGATAATTCAAGGTTAGATTAATTTGAAACAATCAAATTTAATCATACGAAATGAAGTTTCAAACAATTTAAACAATGAAGGAAACTTTTTCAATCAATTCTAATTTTAAACTGACCATCATGATTAACTAATCATCGTGATTAAATCAATCTAATCTCTAAGCCAGCTAATTGTTTAATTACTTTCACTTTGAACAATTTATATTAATAATAATAATGGAAAGTTAATCAATCTCATCAAACAACAATACCTGAGATTTAATTGTGATATAACGTTTAATCATTAATTAATGATCAATTAACAACTGGGAAAACAAGTTAATTGTTTAGATTGTGTTAATTGTGTTTACATTGTGAGAAAGTAATCAAAAAGTTTAACCATAAGCTTTTAATTAAAATTGATTGTAATTGATGAAAGTTTAGTTTAGATACAAGGTTTAATTAAACTTGACAAAAAAAAGGTAAACTTAATTGTTTGAATCAAATCATGATCAATGTTTAATGATGATGTTAAATGATGATAATTGTGATGATAGTTATTAAATTGGTTTCCATGATTTTTGTGATTAGAGGTTTGTTTCTTGTTCATGGG
The DNA here is from genome assembly GCF_014898815.1 of Panonychus citri. Classification (NCBI taxonomy): domain Eukaryota; kingdom Metazoa; phylum Arthropoda; class Arachnida; order Trombidiformes; family Tetranychidae; genus Panonychus; species Panonychus citri. The sequence continues at coordinate 167,256 of NW_026515529.1, read as the reverse complement.
TTACAGTTAATAACAATTAACTCAATGGTTCACAACTAATTGTTCATCTGTGATTAACATGAATCATCAACATGATTTAACTTGATTATCTTCAGTTGATTAAGATAAAATTTAGGAATAAGGTCAGAGTGAGTTGATGGATTATCCATTGAACCGGAATAGGGAGAAAGAGAGAGAGAGAGATTAAGAAAATAATCAAGACAATAAGGATAATCATGATAATGATTATCTCTTAATTATCATTATGGAAAAGGGCTCAAGGTCATAAAGGGGTAATGATGATGATGAAATAACGATTAGTAGGATTAGATGAGAGCTCAACTATTGCCACTTGATTCCGATTGAAAATTAGGGCGAGACAATTTAAATAGTGAGAATCAGAATGTTGATAATCATCGTTTTGTCACCAAATTATCATCATTATCATCATTGATGAACCATATGATAGATCGTGATGATGGATAAAATGAAATTGGATAACAAGAAAAAAAAGAAACCACAACAAGATAAACAAACATTTCAGAGTGAAAAGTGATGATGATGAGGATAAAAAGATGAGAAAGAGAGAGAGAGAAGATGATGATGGCGAAATATTGTTTACCTGTTGTTTACACGCTCACCTGACTACTACTTTTATCATTCTCATCATCATGTTGTTGTTTCATGTCAAGTAAATTGTTGTTTCTGTTTAAACTCATCATCTTCATATGTATTATTATTTGTGGTGAATTCATAGTTATGTTTACAGTTGATATTCACTTTTCCATCTTCCTCTCTCTCTCTCTCTCTCATCATCATCATCATCATCTTAAGATGATGATTAAGATGATGATGCACCCAAGTTACATTATAATGCTATGGATGGTTGATTCAAGGTCAATTCCAGGTTCAAAAATCAAGGTAAAACTATCGACAAGGCCTTTTACCTTCATTATAATACTTTTATCAAGGTTCCTGTTTTTTTTTGTTGGTTCCTCACCTTAGACAAAAACTAAATCAACATCGGTGGTGATTACCTGTTGAACTAATTTATCCGTCAAATCAATCTTGTTAATCATTGCAATTTATTTTGATTAACATGTAATAGTTTGCAAAACTTTCTTACCCACTGATTACATTTCCTGTCAAAAATGATGATAACTTTTTCACAACGTTGCAGTCAAGAAAAAAACAATTTAAATTGCGATTTAACTATTTGCAATTATGATTATTAATAAATCAATTGATTGTTATCTAGACTTTAGCGCTTTTTGGTTTACTTTCAATTTAAAGTCGCAAATTGTTTTGAGATTTTACAAAACTAATTGTTGACGTTTCTCTTTCTCTCTCTCTCTCTCTGGGATCATTTGACAGTTGAGTTGAAATGAAGATGAGGATGCGGATCATCAGCATCTTTTATCTTCATCTTTACACAGAAACAAAAAACAGTTCACTTTTCCTCTTCTTCTTAGCAACAAGTTATTATTGACCTCTTATTGACCTTTTGCATTTCTTGAGTCAACATGTGTCCACCATGTGTCCACTCCGGTGGTGATTCTTAAATCATCATCATTAACCTCTTGGTTTCATCTTCATCTTCCTCTTTATCCTCCTCCTCATCCTCATCTCTACTTTGTTTATCTTCTAGGAATTTTTTTTCCAACAAGGAGAAAAACAAAAGTAACTGTTACCGACCGAGAGAGAAACCCAAAGATGAAAACGATGATGATCATCATTATCATCTTCATCTTGAGAGATGATAAACTTAAAGAAAATAAACTTTACACTGACCACTAAAGCTAAAGAATTCAAAGTGACCAGTTGAGAATAACAAAATTCACGCTGATCCTTAAAACTTTCCAATGTAATTGCGATTGATGATCAGGGTAATTATAATAATCGACTATCAATGAATAGTAAATTATACATTTTGAACACGAATTTCAATCGTAACAAGCTACTTTCAAGATCAATTGGTCAATTGAGAGAGAAGGAAAAAAAAATGATGATGAAAGAAGATAAATGAAAGATGAAAACTTACCTTCTCTCCTCATACCCATTTTTAGGCACTTTTTTAGCCTACAATATTGGCACTGATTACGATGGTGTTGATCTATTGGACAATTGCGACTTCCTCGACAAGTATAAGTTAAATTACGTCGAACTGACCTTTTGAAAAATGATTTACAACCTTCACAGGTAAACTGACCATAGTGTTTACCTGATGATTTATCACCACAAACTACACATTCAATTGATTGACCATTTTTATCAGGTTCTGATGTTGGTGTCACTGATTTCCCAGAATCTGATGAGCTATTATTGTGATGATGATGATGATGATGGACAAGGTAAAGTGATGAACTGATTGAAGGTGATACCAATTGATCAGTTAAACTGTGATTTAGTTTGGATGATAAAGGAGTTAATGAAGATGTTTCCATCATTTCTAATTAGTATTTATTGATTGTTGACAATTTACAAATCAAATGAAAGGTGAAAAACAAACTATTATCACAGATAAACAAACACACAGAGATACACATTCAATGAGATAGTAATTCACTCGGAGTAATTTACTAATTGTTACACAAACCGTTGATCTGATAATTTCGTGTGAAACAATTGCTCCAATACTGAAAACATAGTCATTTAGATTCAATCCTGATTAGTTGATTAAATTATCATTTTTGATTGTTTGGCAAATCAATTAATCTATAAAAATTTAATCCATTTGGTTGTTTGTTGATTGTTGCTTTTTGAACAGAACAGAAAAAAAAACTTTTTTCAATTATCACTTTGATGATATTGGTGATTTATAGTTAATTGTAGTTTGATTACACTGAGAACTGATTAATTTACACTGATTATTATTAAGATTAACTCGTTAATTGTGATTAGTTGTATTGTCATCGAAACCACAATAAGTTTGAAAAAAAAGTTTCGAATCTAAGTTAACCATTCAACAGAACAAAATATAATAACAAGTAATCCAACAGAAAACTCGCTCTCCTCTTTCTTATCATCTTCTCTCTCTCTCTCTCTCTCTCTCTCTCCTTATCTTCATCTTCTCTTACTTTTTGCCCTCTCTTCTCTTCTGTCTCCCTCTTTCTCTTTGCTTCTTCTCTTTCTTTTTTTATCGTAACATTTTTTCTTCTCTCTCTTTCTCTCTTTGCTTTTCTCTTTGGTCTTTCTGATTCTCTCTCAACTTTATCTTCATCATCTTCATCTTTCTCTTTCTTCTCTTTCCCTCTGTCTTTTTACAGGGTGTTAAAAAAGGTCTTTGGATGCGCAAGATGCAGTTTATCATCCTTATCATCCTTATTATTTTCTCTCTTCATCATCTATTTTTTTCTGCGCAAAGGGAAACATTTTGTTTTTCTTCCCTTCGAAATGGGAGGAGGGACGAAAACGATGATAGTCATCATGAAAATGATGATAAGACGATGAACATGATGATGATGGAAAAGAAAGAGAAGAGAGAGAGAGAGAGAGAGAGAGAGAGAGAAAATTTCTTATAGAGAAAAAAAGATTCATTCGATTTTTTTCTCGAGTTCTAATGATAATGTTCTAACCCTCCAACCACCGCAAGTTCACAGTTGATATTCAGTGTTGATAGTTTGTTAATTCTTTACCATGAACAACAATTTGATCATTTGTCAATTTAATTGCTATCGAATTGTCAATAAATAATCAACTTTAAACAATTTGTCAACAAGATGAAAAAAAAAGTCAATTAACAAATTGTCCAGTAGGAAAATCTCATCAAAATTAATGGTCACTTTTAAAGTCAAGTATCAATAATGATTAACTTAAATTCAATCATTAATCATCTGATTGATACAAAAAAACTTCAAATTCAACTAATCCAGTTGATAAAAAAGTTAATTGTCAATGGACAAAATTTACAACAACAATTAACTTTATCTGTGAGCTATGTAGCAAAATATCTAGAAGCAAATTAAAAAGTTAATCATGATTAAAATTCACAATAAACATACACATTAAGCTCATCGTCCTCTATGTTAATTGTAACAATTAACTTTCGTCTTTGGTTTAATCACAATTACGATACAATTTGATAAAGAAATTTTTTAACAAAATAAGTGACCTTTAAATAGACTTGAATATGATTAACATGATAATGATGATTAAATTAATTAACATAATCATCAGGATGATGATGATGATAGTCAAAAGTGATGAGGAGATGCTAATGATGATGACCTTGCCTTGGTTTTTTTTGTTAATCAATTAATTAACTCATTGAAATGATAATTAACGAATGAGTGATAAAAAAGTTTCCATTGCTCTGTTGACCAGGAAATGAATTAAATCTAATTGTAATCAATTTTAATCATAATCACTGGATGAAGAAAAAAAAGTCAACTCTCTGGTTAATTGATTAACTTTTAATTATCCTTGATTAAGTCATTTCCATGATAATAAGCAACTCAAATTATAATAATAACCTTAAGGCCAAAATCTAGCAAAGTATAACATTAGATCAACGATTAACATGATTAACAATTAATCTAATTGTCCACCTTAATTGTTTATCCTTGATCCATAATCGTATTGAATTTGTTACACCAAGAAAAAAAGTTTCGAAAACTTTTTCAAAAAGTTCAATGCTCATGATCAATTCTATATGTTTACTGATTTATATTATTACCTGGGGATGGAGATGTTGATCTGAAGATGATCAAGATGATTTAATTGTCATCGTTTTCTAATAACAATTAACTAACAAATCAGTGTGATAATCAAACACTTAATTATTTTCTTCATATTCTAAAGAAATAATCGCAAACATAATTCAAGAGAAAAAGTTTTCAGAACTTTTTTCAAGAGAGAAAAGAAGAAAATTTTTCATTCTTTTCCAAATACCTGTAATTTACTTTCATTTATCTTCCTCCTTCTCATCATCATCATCATCATCTTCATCATCATTGATGTAAACTGCCTTCTCTCTCACTTATCACCATCATCTTTGATCATCAACCCAACAATTAATTGTTAACCAATCCTGGTAATCAACTTGATGAAAGGTAAGATTATTAAAGCGAATCAGAAATTTATTGGTTAACAATTAACGATTATGATGATAATTGATTGTTATCATTGTCGTTTCAAATGATAACCAACAATTGATTTGATTAAATTGTTAATTTCCTCTCTTTTTCTGGTTAAATTGTTACTCTCTGGAAATTTAAATTGTTCATCATGATTTATCGTGATTATCATTTAAGTTAAATTGTTTATCAAATTTTCACTTTTCCATTTAATTAATTAACCTCACCAACATTCAATCCAACTAATTTCCATTAATTAATTAAATTATTCACTGTAAATTTAACTAATTGTTTCAAGTGTTTTTGTTTGCTTCAAATCACTGGTATTAACAATTAAAACTAAACCCAGAAAAGTTTAATTGTGATCAACCGATTTACAATCTAATTAATTGTGTGTCAAGTTATCAAACAATTAAGTGTGAAAATTAATCAACTATTTGTGAATATCATCAAAGGGGTTAATTAATTTTAACTCCGTGATCATAATTAACTTTATCTACTAATTAACTAATCCACAATTAACCTTGAAATTTGGTAAGAAATTTAAATATTATTCAATTAGAGTTAAATTTGAATTAAGTCACGATTTAATTTCCAACAATTAACAATGAAAACACAAAGAGAATTAAGAAAAAATAAATTCTTAATTGTTGTGGTTGATTAAACAAGGAAATGTTGATTGATTGATAAAGGGACTTGATTGTACAATTTGTTAATTGTTACCTTGACTAAATTGTGATACTGATTAAGATCATTAGTTATTGATAAGTTTGATTGTAATGAATAAACAATCAGTTAATTATTTTTCAAGTGCAAAGGGTTAAGTGACATAATCATCATTTGTTAATTACTTTGACCCTTTTTTAATTACTTACAATCATAATTAGATGTAGGAAACTAATTAAAATATCATAGATTTAACCTTAAGCTTAATTCATTAGTTAATTTTAACAATTAACCCTCAGGTAAAATTAAGATAAAAGTTAATCATCGACATTGATAATGATGATAAGTAACAGTTGATAAAGTTACAATGATAATTAATTAGTAATTCAATTGATTAATTATCAATGGACTAGATTTTGATTTGATTTGATTGATCAACAATCTAAACTTTGATTGGTAATCGAAACCCTAAAGTTAATCATTATCATCAAGAGTTAATTGTTTTCCATGTTTAATCATTATCGTTAACTTTTCATTGTTAGTTAAACCAAAGATAATTTAAAACTTTATTATCATCATTAGTTTTAATTGTGATACCATTTAATTTGATTTACCTCGAGGATAATAATGTTACCTTAATTGTTAGTAAATTTATTGGATGCTAAATTGGTAATTAGATGATAATTAACAACAATCAATAATATCCAAAACAAATCAATCAAGTGTAAATGGTTAAGATGAGTTGGATTATTTAGAAACAAATTTTCACAATTTAAGTTGACAATTTAATCATATTCAACATAATCTCAATATCCAAGCAATTGTTAAATCACTGACCATGAAAAAAAAATCAATCCAATTGTTAACAATTAGATTTAAACTGAATCAATGTGACGATTAGAGTGACAAAATTTCTGGTTCATCGGTGGATTAACCAGATTAACAAAGATTTAAGTTCACAATTTAAATAACAATTAACATTATTAATAGTTTGTTACCTGATCGATACATAGATTGATATAAAATTGACCATGACCTGAGTGATAAAGGTCAGTTTGTTTCCGGTGTAAAGGTGATTCCAGTTTTGGAGGGATTGAAACGCAAAATCATTGATTTATCAGCTGGACAATCAACAAGGAGAGAGAGAGAGTCAAGTGTCAAAGGTTATGATATATGTTGATTGATATCAGTTGATGAACAAATCGTTGCAATAATCAGGAAACAAGATTAAGATTTTTCTTCGGACCAAAAAAAAAAGGTAAATCTATTTACCTGTTGGTCAGTTTATTTGTTGTAATGAGTAAACATGAATATTTTTTTCTACTGTTTATCATCATTGGTCATCTTGGACTAATCCTCTTCCTCCTTGACCAACTGACCTTACCGGTTAGTGATGATGTTGTATGATGATGGACAGTAAAGATACATAAGCTTGACCAAACAAAAGTGACTGACCTCAGGTTAACATGAAGATGTTTAAACTTAGTTTTTTTAATAATAATTTTACTAAAACTAACGGATCTTTTAACCTTGGCCTTTAACCTTAAACTAAAATACCAATAGAGATGACCAGTAGTAATAGATTATTTGTAAATCTGATTGTCCAGTTTATTGCTAATTGTTTGTATGATCAGTGTTTAGATTTTACAACAACAACAAAAAGGTCAACAAAAGTTTGTTGTTGGTGTTAAACAGTTAAGGGTCAGGTCATTTTGGGGAAAACAAAATCAACATAATTAGTTGATAGTCTTAAAGATGAAGATGAAGATAAAGGTAAAGAAAGTAAAGTGGGAGGAGGAGAGAACGATGGAGATGATGATGATGATAATGATGATGATGATATTCTCTCTTCTTAAATGAAAGTAAATTTTTTCTTCTATTTCTCTTCCCAAGGAAAAAGAAAAAGTTTTTACCTGTAAGTTTTTTTTTCCTTTCTCAATGTTAATTGTTACTGGTCAGAAATGATGATCAACATTATTGCGATGGCGATTACGTGCTAAACAACATTCCAGTTATCTAGTTAGCTTCTTGATCATCATCATCATCATCATCATCTTCATCTTCATCTTCAACAACAACATAACAAGTTTGATGAAGATAATGATGATGTCTATCAAAGATACACTTCATGGTTCATCAATTGCCTCCTTTTTGTTACCTGGATCATTTGAAAGTACACATTCAATTAATTGAAAATTGCTTGATGAAGATGATGAAGATAATCAGAGATAAAAGAATCGAAAAGTTTGTTTTCTTTTTTTTCATCTCTTTGAAACATTCACATTCTGACAAGCTCATGATGAGAATGATGAGATTTCCCTTTTCTTTATCATCTCTCTCTCTCTCTCTCTCTCTTGATTCATCTTCATAGACAATTTTATGTTTCTCATCATCTTGACCATTCTTTAATCATTTGGAATGACCTTTCATGTTTTATTTGTTCATTTTCTGTCAATAATAATAAACGCGAATCAAAACAAAAATAAATTCTGATTTTTTTTTCATGCAAAAAAAAAAGATTTCAGTTAATATGAATCGATGAATAGAGACAATGATGATTAGGCTACTTGATTTTGATTTGATTTTTGGTTTGCAAAAGAAAAGCAAACCCAAACAATTAACTGTTTTATGCGTTTGCAAATGCAATTAACTGTTACAATTAATTTGCAATTTACAGTTCACTCAAGATTCAAGTCAAGGGTCAAATGGTCAAGATGATTTATGGTTGGAAAGAAAATTTCTCTTTCATCTAGAGCGTTTTCAATTGAGAATAAACTTTCACCCAGAAGAAAAAAAAGAGCTAAAAATAAACACCAACAATAACCACCTAATGGAGATGATAAAATGGTTACTGAAGTTAAATCTTTGTCTTTGCAATAGTCGCATCATCATCATCTCCATCATCTCCATCGTCTTCATCATCTTCATCTTACTTGCAGACCAAAAACTGGAAGCCTAAAAAAGTCCCGTTGACTGTAATCTGAGCATTTATTTCTTACTGTAACAACAAGAAGGCCAATAACGAAGGTCTAATCATCTAAACTATTCCCGTCAGTGCCCAGCCCTTTAACCTTAAGGGTCATTTCATTTTCATCATCTGAAGCATTTTCTCACTGGGTTTCACTTCAACTTTCAAATTTGCAAGATGATGAAAAGCAAGAAAGCAACAACATGAAGCAAGTAGTTAGTAATAATAATAAGCAGAAGCAAAGGAAAAGTAGAAAAAAAATTAAATTAACACAGCAACATCATCATCATCATCTTCATCTTCGTCTTCATCTTCATCAACAACAACAACAGTAACTGCAAAAAATAGTTTTGACCTGGAACGACCCTTGAGGGTCTAAGTTGAAGACCGGGTTAAATGGGCAAGTTAAGAGGAAAAAGACGACGAAGGAAAGTCAAGTAGAGTAACTAACAAGTACCACAAGAAAAGGGCAAAGGTCTCTCTCAAACGGTCAGAGGTCTTCTCCGCCCTAGTCTATTCCTGAACCACAACCGAAAGTGAAAGAGAGAGAGAGAGAGAGAGAGAGAGAGAGAGAAAGAAAGACAGACAATAGTAATAACGACATGTAGATGATGACAATGGTTCTTGAAATTATCTGTTGATTTGTTTGACGAGTGTTTTTTAGATCGAGTAAACAAAACAAAAACAGCGACATTCGGTTCTAACGGCGATCACGATTTCGATTGCTATGAAATTTATGGCATAAGTTTTGAGAGATTGACATTATCATGATTTGATGGTCAACGGTTGATGGTCACTATGAAGATAAAGAATGAGGGAAACATGCAGAGAGATGGAGAGAAAGAGAGAAACTAAATCAACTCTTCTTCATCATGTTCACCTTTGTTTGTTGTTACGCCCCAACTCTGGTTCTAGGAAGATGATGAGAATATGATGATGAAGATAAGAAAGAGAGTAAGAGAAAGAGAAATATTTTACTCTCTCTCTCTCTCTCTCTCTCTCTCTCTCTCTCTCTCTCTCTCTCTCTCTCTCTCGTTTAAACAAAAGTTAAAAGGATACAATTTTCCAAGGTATATCAACTTACCTGTGTGAATACACATCCAGTGTATATGTTACCTCAATTGTGTTAATAGAGTTTTTTTTTCATTGCAAATTGTTGTTAATCAACTGATTGGCACCAATACCGATGGTCACTACCCTTAAATTATAACTCTGTTAATAATAATAATGGACTTTGCTTTTACTGACCAAGTGAAATTTGTGTTTTGGTCAGTTACCTTCACACCTTTTTTTCATCCATTGAACCAACTAAACCTTTCAATTATCACCAATCAATGAGCTGATTGTTGTTATTGTTGACCATTCAATGGACATACATTCACACTTAATAATAAAAATTTCTTACATTTTCAATCAATCGATTGTAATAATACTTGTAAAGAGTAACAACAATTAAACAAGAATTAAACTTTTTTTTCCACAAAAATAGAAAAGAATTTGAAAAATTCGACAATTTCGAATTGGCAAAAAGTTCTCAAATTTTGAGCTCAAACGATAACTGTACTTTCCACACCAAATCGCCTTCTTAACCGATGATCAGTTGGTTTAAATGTTTTCTTAGTATTTGAGTAGCATCAGCACTTCCGAGTCGCATATCGATTATATTGATATAAAGAGCGGAAACAAAACTCTCGAATCTGATGAAAAATGACCTTAGATTATTTCTCATACTATTGACCTTTCATATCACCTTGGTTGTTATTATCAGCCTTCGTCCATTGTAATGATAAAATTGGTCAAGTTTAAGGGAAAAAAGCGTTTAAATTATAAAAGTTGAACATCATAAAAACTGACCCTTAGAATGTAATGGTCAACAAAACCTCAGCACCTTAAAAGTCCAAAAGCAAGTGGTCATTTTGAAGAAAGAGTCATTGAGGTCATTGGTCGAGGTTCAACAATACTAACAACTTGAAAAGGTTCAGAAGGGGGGAGTGGGTGGAGGAAAAGGTCAAAATGATTGCGGATATTGGAAGAGAAATCAAGTTTTCCCTACCTGAGTTATCAGAGGATAGACCTTGTTAACCTCACGATCTCACTCTTCACCTTTATCCTCACATCATCTTAACCTCTCTCTCTCTCTCATCATCATCATCATCATCTCTCTCACCAGTACCCCGACCTGTGTGACCTGTCTTGTAAGCTTTATATATATACCGATCTTCCGTAAAGCCAAAAAAAGGTCAAATGTTTTTCAAGAACTAAAATCAACCCAAAGTAAAATACAAGGAGGAAAATCCCTGAAACAAGAGCCAAGGTTAACAAATATACTAAAACTACAACAACAATGAAAACAAAAATCCACCGAGTAAAACGAAAAGTTTGCCGTTTACCACTGTGACCTTAACTCTGCGGTCAATAAACAATGAACATATATCTACACACACAAACAATGGATGATAATAAAAAAGTTATCACAACATCAGCACGTAATAGTTACAGTTTTTTGTGCACACAAAGTGGGCAAGGTAATCAAATGGGCTCATGTATCAAATTATTTGAAGGAAAAAACTTCAATGACAGTTGATGATGGATACAATTTAACAAAGGAGCAAAACTTAACCACCCTCCACCTCCTCCTCCCACCGATCATCCCATTGATAAAAATATTATTCATATTTTATATTCATAATAATAATACCATCAAGATAATAACTATTATTTAACATTAACCATTAAGTTTTTTATGTTATATGAAAAAAAACTTTTCACTAGTGTACAATTTTCCCATTGATCATAATGATAATAGAACCGTTTCTTTGACACTTTCGATGTGTGTGTTTGTTTGGTTTACATAATGACCCCTGAACGACCTCTGATCGATAACTTCATCTTGACCTTAACGGGATGTGAATTGACCACGAGCCAAGTTTGTCCAATTGTTGTTTACCTTATAAAAAATCTCTTGTTGATAATATTTTATGTATGGAAGAAAAATCAATTTTTCCTCTTCTTTTTTCATCATTAATTGATTATGAAAATAATTCATCTTGACCATTGGTCATTTTTGATTATCCTTTATGAAAGAAGAAATTTTTTTCCTCTCTTACAGTTGATCTTTTATTTAATCTCAGAGAATCGTCATCATCATTGGTTACTCTCTGTTGTTGAGTCTTTTTTAGATTTGGATTATCTCTCTCTCTCTGTCTTCATGTTTATCCACTAGATACAGAGGAGGTTAAGGGCTAATCCCTTCCCAATGGATAAGCTTGATTTAGTTAATATAAAGTAAGTCAATCTGACCTTTTATTATAGTTAAATCATTTTCCTTTCAGTTTTATCATCCATTCAATTTTCAATGGATTTAACTTTATAACCTTTACCTATGGAGGAGAGAGACAGAGAGAGGATAAAGTTTGCAAAGGTAAAAGATTAAGATTGAGATGCTTTTTGTCAATCAAATGAATCAATCTTATATATTTATGAGAGCCTTTAATATTATTGGATTTTGTTAGAAGATGAAAAAAAACTCAAATGGATTAACAAAACCCTCTTAATCCTGTTGGTCTTTTTTTTGTTGTTACTACTCACCACAAAGGTAGACCACGAGTAGTAAAAAAAAATAAAGGGATAAGATTAAATTGAAAATCTAAATTGAATCACTTAGTTAATCCACTGGAAGATATTATCAAATAATCAAAGATTAACATGTTAATCAAAGTGGATACAAGAAAGTAATCAGAAGCCTATTAATTAGCTGAGTAAATGTTGAAATTATGAGAGTCACAATTTTCTGAGCTTAAAAGTGAAGATGAAAAAAATAATGAAATTGATTCAGAATTGATTTTATTTATCATGGATTGAATTTATCTACAATGAAATTTAATAAACATCATCATCAGATTAATAATGTGTCTTCAGTGAATCTAATCAAAAATAAACAAATAATATAACACCAACAATGTAGAGCTTGTTAATCTCAATGGGAAACTGATTGTAAGTTTTGTTATTATCACCAAACATTGAGAGTGAAAAGGTTTATCATCATGATCATGTATTGAGAAAAAAATAATAATAACGTGACTTTGTGGATGAAAAAAGCATCACCAGGATGATGGAAGATAGTAAAATGATGAGGAAGAAAAAATAATGAGAAAAAAATACCTGTGAAGATGCAAATAGAAAGAGAGAGAGAGAGAGAGAGAGAAACGTAAGTGAAGATTAAGTTTACCATTATGATGATGAAGATCAACTTAATTTTTTTTCAAAGTCAAAGGTAAACAAGAAGATGGATGAGAGGAGACAAAGTAAGATGATGATAGAGGATGAGGAGGAAAATATCATCCTCATCACTTTTGAATCTATTAGTAACTGTAAAACCTTAAGCCCAACCTCTGCTCAGGTAAGATAACATTGAGGAAAATGTATTCGCAAACAAAATATTCAATATGATTAACTTGATGCTCTTGTTTTGATTAGTGGTGGGAGTCACCACACCCACCATTCAACTACCTGTATATTTATAATGAAATATCAATGATGAAATTGCTTAAATTATTACCCATATGATTAACTAATCAGTTGATTAACTCGAGTTCTCTCCTTTGAATTAACATTCATAATCTTTAACTTTCCCATTTTTCCCACCTTTATATTATTTCAAAAGTTTTACCCTCCAATGACCTTCAACCTTTTCTTAAAAAAAAACAACAACAACAACTCATATTAATCAATCAATCAATTAATTGTTGATCAACAAAATTAGTTGGTCTCAATAGTATGAAAATGTTTAAATCTATTACATTTACACTTAGGGAAACTTTTTCGTGCCAACTGATGCCATCTCGTGGGTTTTAACTACTCGCATGTTAATTGTAGCAATTTACTTAATTCAGTTGTTAACAAATTTGATTAAGATGAAAACCAGAAAAATGGTATCATGAGTTTACCATGAAATCTGAAAAAAGGTCAGAAAATGATACAAAAGCTGAAAATTCAAAACTTTTTTTGAATTTTCTTCACGGTTCAAAGTTATCTTCATCATCTTCATGGTATTATCATCTTTTCACCATCTCTCTCTCTCTCTCTCTCTCTCTCTCTCTCTCGGTCTTTTCATCCTTATCATCATGGTGTCCAGAGATTGATTATTTGTTACAATACATGTATTGTATTCAGTGGAAACTTTTTTTCTTCATCAAGAGTAAATGTATCAACCTGACAATCTGATGGACTTTTTGTATCTTCCTTTTATCATCATGATATTTGTACCTCATCTTCATTATCATTCCCTGTTTATCTCTCCCTTTCTTTGCTCACTCTCTCTCTTCGCTCTGTTGATTTGACACATTTTGTTAACCGCATCATCTTGTCATCATTTTCATCCGCATCACTTTTTGACCAAAAATCATTTACAGTCCAGAAAATACTCTATACCTTTTTTTTTCCTTCTCCTTTTATAATAAAAACATTTCATATCTTTTATTGTATTTGAAAGAAACAAAAATTTCACGTCAAGAGTAATTTTCATCCTCCTCTTCCTCCTTCATCCACCTCACATCATCCTCATCTTCATCTTCATCTTCATCTTTCACCTTCATCCTCATCTTGATCCCCTTCCTTACCAATGGCTACTTTTTTGTGTCACACTTGAAACCTATTCACCTTTATTATTATCACTCTTATTATCATCATTATTATTTGAATATGATTAGTTTTTTATTTCATACTTATCACTTATCATCATCTTCTTCATCCTCATCATCTGTAGATATTTTCAACCTTCTGTTATCCTCTCATTTAAATCACTTTGAAGGTTTTTCAACATCTCTCTCTCTCTCTCTCTCTCTCTCTCTCTCTCTCTCTCTCTCTCTCTCTCTCTCTCATCCGCATCCCAACCATTTTACTAGATCATTAGGCAAGGATAAAAGGATCACACCTCATCTTCATCCTCTGTCTTCTCAATTGACTCCTCTTCAACTACTAAATCCTCTTTCCTCCCTCTATCTTTTGCCTTCAATGTCACAAAAGCGTATTATCAATAAAATGGATTCACTTTCCACCCTCCACCTCCTCCTCCTCCTCCCACTCCCACCCCAACATTGGATTTACAACAATATAATATTATCATTGAAATAACTGATTCTTGGTCAACCAAATATCATCAAGTTTCAATCACACATCAAACAGCTTAAACATTAACAATTCAATTTCAATTGTCCATCTTTTTTGTCATCCTCCATGTCCAACTTATCTAATTACTTTCAGACTCTCAATTTAGATTGTAAATCCTTAAATTTTACATTCATTTAATTTACTCACAATTTATTTCAATTATTCAACGTGAACAATTAAACTGATCATTTAAGTACCAAGAATTTTTTAACTGAAAATTGATTGAAACAATCATGTTACACTTTTAATTAATCACTTTCATCACAAAACTTGTAAGATTAAATTGTAACAAAAAGATTAATGAAAACTTTAGCTAATTATTAAAAACTGATCCTAATTTAATCCCGATTATGTAAAAATAAGTTGACAGTTTATTTTAAATGGACAATATTTAATTATCATTAGTCAATGTTGATCATCAAACTAATTAACATCAACAATTAAGCTTTCTACCCAATGCAAAAGTTAATCATTGATAATTTTTTGTACAAACTATTATGATATTTGTTATTGATTGGAAATTAATATTATCAGTGTCACTGTTACAGTTAAAGTGTGTCAATCAAACAGTTAAAATTGATTGTTACAATTAGATTTGATTGTTATTATCATTTTTGATACAAGATTATAACAGTTATCTTGACATTAATTGTAACAATAATCATAACTAATAATAACTTTGTCAATGGAAAAAGTTTATTGAAAATGACCAATGGTCAATATCGAGTTGATAATCAATTGACTTTACGGGGTTTTCATTGTTAAACCTTTTGTTAACTTATAAAAACGATGGTCAAACATGATTACTGACCTTAACCTTTTGGTCAATTGAAAGGATTGAGAAGGGGGTCAAAACGGATTAGCGGAAGTTTCTTATCTCTTGACCATTCCAACCTTTTCCTTATAATCTCTTGCCCTGATTGTGGGTCACACAATCAACCAAATTTGTTGATTGTCCTCCAATCACTAAGATTATATGTAATATTTAAATTAATCAATTGGAAGATAAGATTAGACTGACCAAAGAAAAGGGATAAACTGACCATTGGTAAAGTTTTCCTTTCATAGTCAACAAATGTTAAAGGTCACTTTTGACCTTAACCTTTGGCTTCAACTCTTTTTTTCTGGCTAAACATTTAATTCATTTTTAGGTCATCATCATCATCATCTACTACTGACCATTGGTCACTTCTTATTGATAAAGCAGAGAAAATGTTAATAATGACTTTCCATGTGGAAAAAAAAGTGAAAAAGCAAAAGATTTAATTTTGTTACGGATTGGTCAGTATCTTTTGTATGTTCATGTGGTCAGTATTATCATCACACTGGTCAAGTCTTTTATAGGAAATTAGTTTTCAATTGAATTTTGAGAGAGTAGATTTGTCAACAGAAAAAAAACTGTTCCTCTCTTCCGGTGAGCAAAAACTTTTAACCGAAAGAAAAGATTTCTGAACAATAAGTTATTAATATAATCGTTTGGTCAGTTGGTCATCTTTTTCATTCTCGTAAAGTTTTACCAATCAATTGACCATTTTTAATCTTTATCTACATCAGAGTGACCACTTAATTGATTGGAAAGAGAAAAGTTTCTTCAAATATCAAATGAATTTCATAAACTGGAAAACTTTTCAAAAATGGTCAGCAGATATTGACACAACTGACCAGTATCAAGTGATTGACAATTTTTCCATCACCATCATCATGAGAAGATCAAATTTCATCATCTATTTTGATCTTTCCTCTTTAATAAGGTCCTTAAAGGTGTAACTATCAGGATTTTCGAATATACTATTTCCGTTTCCCTTTTCATCCTCATCTTCATTGAAATGGATGAGGATGTAAATACAATAATAACGGTGAAAAAGTGAAAGAGGTGACAACAAACAATCAAATGAAAGTGTGAAAAGTTTTTACACCCTGATGATGGTATTGTTATGGAAGATGAAAAAGAAGATGATGAAGAAAAAAAGGGAAAGATAAAGATTCAGGAAGGATATTGGGATATAAGAAGATGAAGATGAAGATGATGAGGATGGAGATGAAAATGATGAAACTGTTTGACTTCAAGTGGGAAGGATGTAATAACCACAATAACAGATAACAAACAGATCAATGTATAGATTCAATTGATGACAATTGACTTTATCCTCATCTTCTCGCATCCTTTTATCTTACTTTTCATTTCTTTTTCTCTGTCAAGAGGATGATGATGATGATGATGAACATACACAATCACTTGTAACCACAGTCTCTCTCACTTCTCCTCTCCTCTCTTCTTATCTTCTCCTCTTCTTCCCTTTAATCCAATTAATGAAATTGATCTGATGCAGAGATTGAGATTCACTTGGATTGGAAACAAATGAAGTCATGATGAAGAAGATGAAGATTCCAATTGACTAGACAGTGAGAGTAGTAGAGGATTGAAGAGATGATCAAGAGGATGAAGGATGAGAGGCAGTTGTTATATTTGTCAATGAACTTTATCCCTATCACTTTACTTTCATCGCATCATTTCCGTTTCCTTTTTAATCATCACCATACAAACAGAATTGAAATGAATCAGATGGTTTATATACTTTTTTTTGTTTTTTTTTCTCATTTCATGATGAATTATTTGCATCACTTTCTTCACTTTAACCTAATGAACTCTAAATGTCCACCAACGAGAGGTCATCATGAAAAAGCAACGGGTTGACCCACAATGAACCTTAATCTTTACCCTTTTTATTTATCCAAAAGATGAAAGTCTTTCATTATCTTCATCTTTTCATATTCAAACATTTTTTTCATCTCTATTTTTATTAATATATTATCCATATAGTTGATGACCATCTGTGGTCATCCATAATCTTCATCCTCACCTCCTCCTCATCCTCTCTCTCTCTCTCTCTCTCTCTCTCTCTCTCTCTTTATCATCATTATCCCTCCCACTCTTTACTGATGTTACCAAGAAAATTAAAATAAGGTTCCAATTGAATCTAATAACTCTGGGTGAAGATGATGAAGAAGAGGAAAAATCTTATCATCATTATGTTCATCACTCTTTCTCAATGATTAACTGACCATCTCTGTCTCTCTCTCTTTCTATGTAAAGTTATCTGACCATCATTATCATCACACTATTCACATCATTAGAGTTACATTAGAAAACAAATGATCCTGTAAGGATGAGGAAAAAAATTGATTATTCTGACCAGTTTCATGTGTTAATGAGACTCACCATCATGATAACTTTATTATTATTTATCTTCATCGTCATCATGGTGATCACCAAGAAACTACTTCCTTTTGGTTTTAACATAAAAAGTTTATATGAAAAGGACCTTTGATTATGAACATGTCATGTCAATAGAAAGGGAGGAAGAGGAAGAAAGGAGCTGATATTGATGAAGATAATGATTAAAATGATGATGATCAGGGAGGTTGAAGAGACGGTCAAGATATGTGAATAAAAAACAAGAAAAAGTTACTGACCATCGACTATGAACAGGTCATTGGGATCGATCATCATTCTTATCATTGTTCATTATCTAATTTATCCGCATCTTCTGCATCTTCCTCATGATCATCAACATGATAAGAAGCAAATGAAAAGCAAAATGTAGCAAAGAGTGAGGCAAGTGATTGGATGGAGGGAGCAAGGATGCAAATGCTAATATTACACCGAGGTAAAAAACGGACCACATTACATATGAAAGACTTTTGGGAAAGGATGGAAAAAAAAGTTTCTTTCTCATCTCTGATGTATTCTCTTGGAAGAGCAATATGAGAAGATGAGGATGAAGATGAAGATAAGGTTGGTGATGATGATGAAGCAAAGAGGTTGATAAAGGCCACAGTAAAGGGCAAAGTAAAAAAAGATGCTGAGGATAAATGATAATAAAAAAAGATTCAGAACAAACCACAACCAAAACTGATTTTGTGTTGAGTTTTTTTGCTTGATACCATTTGATTTGATCTATTCTGGTCCGTTAAGCTTAAGAAGATGATCAAGATGAAGATGAAAAGCAAGATGATACAGATGATGATGACGAGAGAGAGAGAGAGAGAGAGACCAGTGTCCGATTATATTAAAGATCATTCATCCATTTTGTCACTTCTTTTTTTCAATTTCCCGTTGAGATGAGTATTAAAAAGCCACAGTGAGAGAGAGAGAGAGAGAGATGATGATGATGAGGATAAAAAAGATGACAAGGATGAGGATGATATAATATCTATCAATTTTTCAAGGCAAAAGAAAAAAATTGCAATTGAGAAAATCTTATCCTCAATGTTTGATCTTGATCACCTTTTTTTTCATCATGTAACATGATAAAAAATAGGTGAAAATGAAAAGACAATATCAGTTAATCATTATAATGTTATTTGTCCATTACTGTATTAACTAATCACTTACAAGGTTACAACTTTAATCTCAGTTAATCTGAGCAAGAGATTAACATGAGATAAACACATATAATAGTATATCTATGATATGATGTATCTACCTGATTGAATACGTTTCATGAATTTGAAAAAAATGAGGATCAACATGATTATTGATCATCAATTAAATTGACTTGAAACATGTAACAACATTAAACTCAAGTATTGATATGGAAGTCTGAATCCTCCCCGCCCTGTTAAACCCCATGGGATGAAGATGAAGATGAAGATGAGTAAATCATATTTAGCCTTCTTCATCCTCATCATCAGTTATCATCTTATTTTTTTTTACTTTCTACTTTAATTTTTCATTGACGATTGATGACCAAACAAAAGTCTCAACAAATCGGAAGTAACAAGATGTTGATGATGATAATGATGATGAACAGCTAAACATGGATGATGATGAAAAAAAAGGATGAGGATGCTGAGATTTGTAATGATGAGGATGATCAGTGAAAAAATGAGTTGACAAGATTATTTCCTGTTAAAATGTTTCAATATATAAAATCCATTGATACGGATCATAAAGTTTAGATTAAAGTTAAACAACAATTTGTTTCCACCATAATAAACAACAATCAATGATGATTATCATCATCATCATCTTCATCTTCATTTCTTCATCATCATTTCTTAAGAAATGATACAAGGAAAAGATTATCAAGAGATTCAGTTGAAATGTTCAAAATCTCCGGTTCGATAAACAAACATGAGACTTTTTTTATTAATTTTCCGGCCTTTTGATCAACTAATCATCTTGATTATCCACCATTTCAATTGTGAAATGATGCTCATTATCCAGGGAAATCATTTTTATCATTAGTTGATTCGTATAAGTATTTAATTAATTACAATTATACTCAATGAAAGTCAAACATTGACCAAAATTTGACCATTTGAACATTAGCTGAATGAATTTTACAAACAGGGAATGAGTGAAAATTTTCATTTCCAAGTTTATTATCATGAGTCAAGTGTATTTACTGGACATGAATGATGGTGAATATTCAATGAATGGTCAGTCTAATAGTTGTAGTATTGGTAATGGTCATCATGTAATATCATCATGATCATGGTAATGACCAAGGAATGTAGTGAATGGTCAAAAGTCTGTTGAAAGGATCAACCTTTTTCATGTAAAAATGTTCATTGTTTTCAGAATCACTCAACATTCAAACGTAACCTTAAATAGTAGTGATAAAAGTTTTATAAGATCGATGACAATTTAACAACTGATCAACTTCAGTTCTTGATCAACTAATCATCATCATCATCATCATCAACAACCAACAACATCATAATCATTATCATCTTCATCCTCATCAAGAGCTTAAGTTAAAAGCATCATTATTCACTCAATACAAGAGCTAAAGCTCAATGATTTTTTCTTCTTCTTCATGTTCTTCATTAAATTAACTCATAAACTTGAGAATAGTGAAGATAAAGAGATGATGATAATGATGATAATGTTTTCAAGTAAATCTTCCATTCATATAGTGGGAAGTTGTGGTTACTCAGGTAAGATGAAGAAGAGAATATAAAAAAAAATTTTCCTTCCGAATTAGTTCAAAGTCTATGGAGGTTTTTTCCGTTTTCTGTTTTATCCTCATCTTTTTTGATAGGCAAGAAAACATAAGCCTCTTTGAGAATGATTTTTTTAACTTCATATCCATCACATAGGAAAATATTAAAAAGGATGATAAAGAAGATACCAAATGATGATGATGAAGATAATGGGGGAAGGGAGGATAATTTTGACATTACACTGTTTTTCAATATATAATTACTTATATATTATGAAAAAAAAGGAGTAGGATGTCATCCTCATGAGAGATACTTTCATTTTTACAACTATTTTTTTTTCTCATCCTCATCATCATCATCATTTTCATCCATAGATGCAACTAGTTACCTCTCCCAGCTCTCTTCCCATCACATGTCTCTTCCTGTGTTTACATATTTAACTAACTGTTTAATTGGTTACGTTTTAGTAGTTTTTCATCTTCTATCTGCTATGTTACCTTAATCAACTCAACAATTAACAGTAATCAAGAGTATGACAAACCCACACAGAGAAATCAAAACAAAAAAGTCAATCTGAAACAATGACAAAGAAACAGAAAAAAAAGTGATGCGGATGCTAGGGGATAAAGATAACATAAGAGACCAAGAGAGAGAGAGAGAGAGAGAGATGACAAAAAAGACACACAATTGTATCAAATCAACAAAGTGATTAAAAAAATGAAATGATTTTTTCAACTTAATAACAATGATCAGTGACAATGATCATAATCACTAGAGAGAGACAATCATTTTGACATTTACAATTAAAACCGTTATTCCAATCATCCTCAGCAGTTAACTCTATAGCTAATATATTATTATTACTTTAATCATCGCCATGTATTAATAATGTAATTATATTCAATGATACATGATAATTTAAATTCAGAATATGATAAGTTGGGAGTGAAAAAACTCCCAGAATTTTTTTTTCTCATTTCTGATTAGAACTTTTTTTTCAAGGGAAAAAATTGATGATGCGATTTTTTCTCTCTCCTTTTTTTTCCACGAATGTGTAATTGTTTGAATTAACATCAATTATCATCTTAGACTAGTTGCTTATGATGATTAAGAAATCGAAATTATTTAAATAAAGAATAATTAAGATGAGAGAAAACCTTATGTTGTCAAGTGATGAGGATGCTAAAAGATGATGAGCCTTTTCCGTTTACATATGAGATGATTTGTGATGAGTGACTTTTAATTTAGATGATGATTCAAACTGATTTACTTGATTGCTGTTACCATGTTTCTAATGGAAATTAAATTAATTGTTGTAGTTAATGGTTAACAAATTTGCTCTCTCTCTCTCTCTCTCTCTTCCACTTTCTCTCTATGGTTAATGATTAAAACCCTTTGGATCCCAATGTTAATAATACACAACAATCATTAATAATCCTCTAGTTATTATTTATCATTCAACCGTTAATTTTATCATCAACATAATCAACTAAATTGTTAACACAATAATCAACTTTTTAACTCTTTGTCTAATTTACCTTAATCACTGTTTGTGTCCGTTAATCATTGTATTAATATGATCACAATTTAATTGTGATCATGATCATTTAGTTGCGGTCAAGTTGATTCTTCCGGTCAATTGTAACAACAATTTGTCAATTAACTTGGTCACTTAGTTGTTGTTTGAAATCTATTGAATTGTTTTAAACTGTTTTCTTGATTAAGTTAATTGTTACACTTTGTTAAACATTTTCTGTTTTTCATTCAAATGTTAGTATAAAAAATTTTCAAAAGTAAAAATTTGATTACCAATCAGTTTTGAATGAATTTACATCAAATTGATTGTGGGTTAATACAATTAATCAATCAAATTGATAAAAATTTATCTCTCCAACTGTAATCATGAAGGGACAAATTGTCATGATTATTATTATTGATAGTAAACAATATAAATACAACTATTAAGTTAATTTTGTTTTCATCAGAAAATATTTTTTTTTCCTTGATTCAGTTACCATTTTGTTGGTTGATTGTTAATCTAGATTGATTGTTGCTGGAGTAAACCAGATCATCTTACCACAATTTACTGTATTAAGATAATGATAATAGTTTATGTAATAATAAGGTTCATTTTGATGAAGATGATGAAAAAAGATGAGGATGAAAACAACAACAAAGTTAACCCTCTACTCTTGTTGTTGGGATGATTAATGATGTAAACAAACAAATTTTTTAGCATCATGACTGATGATCATTTGTTCAAAGTGTATGTGATTATCAGGATGATGATGATGATGAGGATGAAGAAATGATAAAGATGCTCATCATCATCAAGATGATTGGTTAAAGAAAAATAAACTAACGGTAACAATTGGGCGAAGAAAAATTTTCATTCCATCATTATCATCATCAGCATCTTAATTTGCTTTTAACAAACTTTATCTCTTTCTTTAGCATCCTCATCTTCATCTTATCATCATTTGTCTTCTTTCACACTGATACAATTACTCATTGAAAAATTTACAAGTCAACCAACTATTTATCATGGAAACACTTTCACTTTCATGATGATGATGATGATTATGATAATCCTTCAGATTGTCAGCATCCATTTTTTTTACTGTTACTCATCATCCAGAACAAATTGTTATTTACACTCTATCATTATCACCAGGAAACATCATTCATCCTCATCACTTTTACCTTGATTTTTACAGTTTCTCATATTTCCTTCAGATTTTAGATTCTTAATTTTCAAGTAGTAATTACAGTTAATGATAAATCCTTAAAAGCAACTAACAGTTCAGATAAATAACAATCAATTTCAATCATCATATGAATAATTATATAATATTAATCGAGTCTTTTACCTCAAAATGATATATTCTTGATAAAAAAAGATGATGACAATAAGTTAGAATTGAAAAGTGATCAAGTTTATCATCATTGAAATCTTGGTGAAAATTTATCATTTCCTTTTCCGGTTAATTTTCAAATTCACTGTTGAATTATCAGGAACAAATCAAAAAGTCAACTAAGCTTAGGGTCATTTGTTGTTGTTTTTTTTTCTCTCTCATCATTTGTTACCATATTTACAGTTATACTGAAACTGTAAATCACAATATGATTTAAACAGGATTTATGATTATTACTTTTTCTTTCACCATTTAGTAAACTTTCAAGAGTGATAATGATGATGCGGTGGGTGAGATGATGACCATGAAGCCCACAGAGATACACAGGAGTCAACTGGGAGTAATTGATTTCAAAGGCGTGAAAATTTCAGAGTTAACTGTAAATTGATAAAAAAATAAATTCACTTTATATATAATTTTTTTCTCGCAAAATTGAATCAATTTTGTACCATCATCATGATGTGGATGATGGTTATTAAAGCTTCAGGAAGTAACGTGGATAAGGATGCGGATGATAATAAGTGACCTTATTGGAGAAAAGTAAAAAAAAATTATTATGATTTAAACGCGTGTTTGAAAACGCGTGTTGAGATATAATATATTAGTTGGTCTTTTTTACCACAATCAATTTAATCATTGTTATTATCTCAATCATATATTGATATGATATTATGAATGATTTGATTGTTAATCTCTCTCTCTCTCTCTCTCTCTCTCTCTCTCACTCCTCGTAGTTTTAATGTATTATGATGATAAAAAATGATGAGGATGCTGAGGATAAATGTTAAGACAGATGACTTATTATTATCATTTTTTGAATGTATAAATGATTGCACAATTGAGTTTGTTATTAGTGGATAATTTTTAAGAAAAAATTATTAACCATTGTAATAAATTATTCATTATAATAACAACGGGGTCCAATATGGTTCATAGTTACTGGCCTAGGGCGACCTCGAATTTGATTGTTGATTGTTTGTAAACAATTAACGATCGACTATTGATCTGAATGTTTGTTAATTATTGTTACAAAATTAATTAACTTTTTATCTCTCAGATTAGTAATTAAAAAGGTGATTTTATTAATGGGATAAACTTCCAGCGGAAACGGATACCATATATATCTTTGATTTGTGAGGATGTTGTCAGTGTGTGTGGGTGGGTGTAAGTGTTATGTAATTAAATTGTTTCCCCTCATTGAATTAAATTAAATTTCAACCTTAATTAGCATGAAACAATTACAGTTGAACTGAGACTTTTTCACTCGTATCTTCATTTCATTTTTCTGAAAACTGTAACACTCCCAGTCTCATAGTAAACAATTAACTAATTGTGATAAAGTTTTTACATCTCAAGTTAAATAATTATCATTATCATTATAATAATTATCACAATGGGTTAAGTCAAATGAAAAGAAACTGTAAATAATGATAATAATGATGAGAAAGATGATCAAAGGAAAACGCAAGTAATTAAGGATTAATGTTAGTTGAATATGTGTCCATGATTATACCGAGTTGATTGTGATTAGATTATTTTGATGATGGTAAAAAAAAGTATCACTAATCATGGTTGACATGATCTCCTCTAAGCTTGTTGACCACCAACTTGGTTCATCATCATCATCATCATCATTATCATCATGATAATCATCGGGAGTCTTTCTGTTCATTGTTATCCGAGGTTGATGATCATGTTGATTTTTTTTCTTCTCCTCTTTTGGTAAGTTGATTATCATGATTATTATTTGTTATTCTGCCACCGTTGTTGTTATAGTCGATGCTGGGATTGTATCAATGAATTATTGCCAAGAAAAAAACTGTCCATGTAAAGGTAACAATAGTAGAAGACATTTTGAGTTGATCTTTTTTTGATTTTTTCCCTTTGATGATGATACATTTTTCTTATTATTATCATTTGGATCTCTTGTTGTTTTCTTTCATTGGACATTATCACCATCACCATGTTCAGAATCCTAATTTTCCACCATAATTGTTATATATTAAAGAGGAAAAGGCAAAAGCCAAGGGTAAAACAATTATCATTCGTCATGAAAATCTCTCTCATCTTCTTTTTTCTTCATTCTTTTATTCAAAATCTTGAATCGAATAAACTTTCCACCAGAATCCATGAGTAAATTAACAATAGCATTCCAAGTATATTTTTCTCTCTCCTTTTTTTTCATCGACTTTTATGTTATCCTTCATGTTGATCCTTTTAGCCTTGTAATTGTAGCGATGGTGATGCTTGATTGTGATCTTTTCCTCTTCTTTCTGTACAATTATTATATCTTTCCAACAACATTCTTACCAAAATATTTACTAAAATTGAACTGAAAAGAGATGATGTCAGTTAGCTTTTTTCTTCACTTATTATTGTGATATTATTACAAGTTACTTGAGGTTAAATGATTTGTCTTGAAGAAAAAAAGAACTGAATCAAAATGATTGGAGAAGAAGAAAGAAAAAGTGTAAAAGATGGTAAAGTGAATTCTCTTTTCTCTCCTTCATCTTCTTTCCTTTTACTTCCCTGGACTGTCTTTTTATCACTTTGTACTTTTCTGCTTTTCTCCATGAATGGATGATTCTATTAATATTTTATCAGTTTGATGATGGTTCATTCCCATGTTCATTTCTGATAAATCACTTTACCATGAGACGCTCACATTTATCATAACGTGGTGAGAGAAAGACAATGTGAAAGAGATTAAAACTATTAATAAATTAAACCACTGCAAGACCAAATGAACAATAATAAAATAATGTAGATGATGTATTAGAAGAAAAGATCGACAGTATTCTTCTTCATTCTTATTGTTAATAAATGAGAAAACAATCAAACGTGTATAAAATTAAACCCGTTAATACGTGATACGAAAAAATTCCAAAAATTAACAGAATCGTGCTTCTTAAACTAATTGTCAAGTAAAATTATGACGAACACAGATTTAGTAAAAAGTGATCTTGTTGATTAAATGAACTTTAATGTCGAAACACAGTGAATAATAAAACGATACATAAAGTTGAACAGAATAATTAATGGACTTTGTGGGTGAGAGTTAATCGTCGAATTGACCACCTGAGAACAATTAATTAATTGAGATTACATTAAGATAAAGGGAGTTACAATAATTGAATAATTAATAATAAAGAATAACAACTAAGATCTGAGATTAACAATTGAGAATGTCAATGCCTAACTGATAAAGAGTTGAATACAATATCGGCGGGATGGTCAGGTTTAAACTTGATCATAATCGACAGTTCTACAGAATCAAAAAATTTGTCCAATCTTTCAATCACTTTGATAACGGAATATATTCGTAAAGATAAAGAGAGAAAGAGGACCAAAAGAAAGAGAAACTCATCAAGTCAGACTACCTGATCTGATAAATTTCGGCTGTCTGAGGTGGGAGAAGAATGATTCTATCGAGCTCGGACTTCCCGACAATTGAATGTAAGGGAGGGAAGAGAAAGGAAAAAGAAGGAGAAAAAGAAAGAAGAAAGAAAGAGCAAACCAACCTCGATGATGATAATGATTGTTGTTACTGTTAATTGTTGTTTATTGGGAATGGTGATGACTTATGCGCCAGTCCCTGAATCATCATACTCGTCGTTACCAGTATCATTATCATTATCATCTTGTTTTCTCATAATTTTCGCTAAAACATCATGTTTCCTCATGCTTATCAACATTCGCATGTTGTTTTCTTATCACCATTATCTCAATTATCAATCAGCATTTTTTGCTGATTATTAATTATGATTTTATGATAATTGTTTTTTTAATTGTTAAATTGATCTGATTACAACAGACCATCGTCATCAAAATCCAATCAGCGAACCAGAAAAGCAAGACCGATTAGTAAGTTTCGCTTTTTCGCTTTCTATCCTTCTAACCATCATCTTGCTTTTCATTTCTGCAACTCTTGTAATTGCCGTGCAAGCTAACTCAACGATCCAATTTCACTTATCAATTTTCAGATTCCAATCAATTATCATCGATATCACAAAGGCAATTGTCAGTGGATTGAAACCAGGTGACTCCATCATAGTTGAAGGTAATTTCCTTCAACGAAACTTTTCTGCTTGGTTCTCGACCCAATCGCTGTTTGTTTTTATATAATTACATGTTTATTAGATAATTATGTTTTTCGATTTAAGCAATCGTTTATTTAGTTAAAATAACTACAATTAAAAGTGTCATAAAATTATAAATGATACAACATCTTAACAACCAGAAACTTCCACGCGGATTAACCTTTAAGAAATGAAATAGATTATAAAAGTAGTTAAACCCTTTTTCTTAATTAAATTAAATCCCCTCACCTCCACTAATCAACCATAATTAAACCTCATAAGATTATGATTAACTAATTATCGATAATTAATTATTTGTGATTAAACTTTGTACTTAGATTAATTAAGTGTAGATTGTTGTTGAATAATCGTCATCACTGATCAATTACTGATCAAGATAATTTTCACCTTGATCAGCAATTTTTCAAGAGTTTTGTTTTTGTAGCAGATCAATGCTTGCGATAATTCGTAATGCTTACGTATAAAAACCAAGCAATAATCAGATTGAAGTAGAATCTCAGAGAGACAACATTATATTGTAATTTTTCTTAAAATTTACTATTCTTTTCTGCGTAATATTAAAAATTCTGTTTAAATTCATTTAATGAAATTAAGTTATTAAACTTTTGTGTAAAGATTGTGCCATCAGTACGAATATTGATTCGAGTAATAGTGATATTAAAAATATCAGTTAACCCATCTCCTTGGCCTAAGTCAAACCCGACAAGGTAACCTGCTCACCATTAAGATAAGTGAGAATTAAACAATTTTCTTTATTAATTATCTAACAATTGTAAATTACTATAAAAGAGTAAGAGAAAAAAATAAAGATCAGATTTTCTTTGGCACGAACATCGTCGAAGAGTCTCAATCAGTTTTAGTCTCATTGAAACTCTCAATACGGACAAATTCAATAACAAATGGAGCCCACGATGAGGAATATTAGTCCCGAGTTTCAATGAGAGCTAAACTTCATTAGTTAATATTTCAACTTTATTTCAAAAAGTGTCTTATGTAATAAAATAATTTTTAACCAGACTGTGACCATAGGTAACCATGGCCAGGTCACAGTCTGGTGATTGATTTATGTTGATCACTTTCGTGATGATGATGATAATGATGATAATGAAGATAATGATGATCATGATGATGCTCAATAGATATTGTAGTGTATCTAATATACAATGTATCTAATTCATAATACTCACTCTCTCTCTCGACCTTTGGTTTGAAAAGATTAAAAGTTAAAAACTTCAAGTAGTTAATAAAAAATTCATTTCACTTATTCAACAACCAGTTAACCCTCGAGTTATAATTCTAACAAAAATTTACCCATCAAGTGATAATTACCCAACATCCAATTTATCAGTTCGTCGAAAACCTCATAAGATTATGATTAACTTATTATCGATAATTAATTATTTGTGATTAAACTTTGTACTTAGATTAATTAAATGTAGATTGTAAATTACTATAAAAGAGTAAGAGAAAAAATAAAGATTAGATTTTCTTTGGCACGAACATCGTCAAAGAGTCTCAATCAGTTTTAGTCTCATTGAAACTTTCGTTACGGACAAATTCCGTAACAAAAAGAAATATTAAATTTAACAAAGGCAGCTTTAAGAGTAAATGAAAAACATTCAAACTTTTTTAAAATTAACTTTATTGTTGTCTCTGAAAGACTCTATTACACCCTGATTATTATTTGATTTTTCAGTAAGCATTACGTATTATATTAATCATTGATCAGTTACAAAAACAAAACACTTGAAACAATTGATAAAGGTAATTTTCACCATGATCAGCAATTGATCATTTATGTAATTTTTCAACATTCTATTTTATTATTTCAGTACTCATGGCTTCCGGGTTGAAATTTCACGGGAGAAAGAAGGCACCAGAATTTCTGATCTAGTTTATACCAGAAATGGTGGATGCAGCAAAAATCAATGAAGAGATGAAAACAAAATTAGAAACGAGCCCTCCAACCAATGGATATCGAAGATGTATGTGATCGTATTGTGTCTCAAACAAATTGGAGACGTATGGCCGAAGCAACTGATTTTTACAACACATGAGAAAAATAGCATTTGCAAGATTCAAAGTCAAGCCTCATCGCCTCAAATCTTTCAAATTA
The DNA here is from genome assembly GCF_014898815.1 of Panonychus citri. NCBI lineage: Eukaryota > Metazoa > Arthropoda > Arachnida > Trombidiformes > Tetranychidae > Panonychus > Panonychus citri. Next base: position 137,317 of record NW_026515529.1, on the reverse strand, counting down.
ATCCAAAGATCAAAAGGCCAATTGCAATATTATCATTAGCAACTTGGTGTAATTTATATGAGATCTTAAATGGAATGAACTTCAATTGTGATATTATTTCCTAAATTTTATGCATTCTCTACCGGAACCTTGAATCAAACGACCACACCAGCTGAAGATTTATACCGAAGAAAAATGTCTCAATCGAGAATTGGATTAAGCTCTTTGAGTCTGTTGGAAAAAGATACGGCTGGTCCGAAGAGGTGATGCTCGATATTCTCAGTGAAGCTCTTGAGCAAAATCCTTTAGATTTCTATCTCTGTGAAAGAGACATATCCGTGTAACGTAAAAAGTTACTTAATGAGTGATAAATGAATTAAATAAAGTGAGAACACAATAAGAAGGATTTTAACTAATATAATTGAACTTTTATTATCCAATGGTTGATTAAATGATTGTAATGAATTACACAGATTATTAGAATGGGTTAACTTAATTAAAAGGGTGATGACGAGATGAAATCTTCTGTCTAATGTTGTGATGATTCTAAAAGAAGTGAAAATTCTATTAGTAAGTGATCTGGTTTTATAAAGAATCATCGAGAGTCACGAGTGTCTCGTGAGTCGAAGTTTTTATTCATCTTTGTCGGTTAGTAATAAAGATTTAGGTTGATTAGTAATTAATGATTATGAGCCAAATATAGTAAAGACCATATATTGATACAAGTTATTGATTATTGAAGGAAGTAATCCTAAATAAGGGTAAATTGGTTATTGATTATTGATAATGGACGGATTTATCCTTGTAAGGGTTTGTAACCAGTGATGAATAATGCGATCGAAATTTACGTTACATTCCCCCCGACTAGAAGTGGAAACAGTCCCTTGTTTCAGTTTTCACTGTTGCAAAGTCGTTGACTTCTGGGGTCCTTTAGTCTTAGAGAAAGTTGAACGCCAATTCAATGATGAAGATGAGCTTTCGCATGTTGGACTGAGGATAGCTAATGTACGATCATATTTAAGTTGTCGACAGTTCTGTCTGATATAACCAGGTTCTTTGCGAAAGTAAAATAGTCTTACGTTCTTTGCTTGGTTCGTCCTTTGGTTGGATAGGAGTATTGAGATGTCTAGCGGTCTCAACCAGTGTACTTGCTATGTACGAATGTTATGGCAAATTTCATCGGGTGAAACCGAGAAAGGAGACTTGGCTTTATCCAGAAGTTCACTATTTTAGATCTTAGGGATAAACGACAACTGAGTTAATGTGGAGATTAATTATATTAATATATATTAATTATTAGTTATATAGAATTAAATGGAGACGATCACTAATGAATATGATTTTATGTAGAATTGATGTAAAATTATTTAAAGTTGAACTGATTAATGTTAACTGGATTGTAGATTCAGGTTGAGTGATGAATGTGATTGATGAGCAACTGTTTTTATATGGAAAATGAATTACTTTTCGATATTAACGGAAGTTACTTATATGGATTTTTGTATATAACATTCCCTTTTTGGTGTTCAAATTTGGCGGAAATAGTTTGGGAGCTATAATAGCAATGACAACAGATGTCGTGACGTAGATAGTGTATTGAGGTGATTCATGTTTAGTTAAGCTACTAGTATTTCTCTATAATAATTTTGTTAATGTTTCTTTCTGTCTGTTTTGTTTTTGTTAATTACGTTTCAATATTAATATTTTATTTTTTTCTTAAAAACGTGTCAACAAGATAATTTTAAAGGTGAAAAGATGAGTCACGACTCAAGTTCTAACGGTTAAACGGGGGATAAACAATAATTGTTAATTAATTTGTTGATTATTTATTTTTAGTATTTAATTCATTAATATGTTTAGTTTTTATTTGTTTAAAAGTTAAAAGCTTATTTATTGATGGTATAGTTCTAATTGATAGAATAGTCGAGGCAGGTGATTGATTTGCTAAATTTTGTCGAAGGTCACTTTCAAAGTTCATTAATATGATCGAAGGAATTGAAACAATGAGTCATTTAAGTCGTTTAGATCCCTCACACGGACCATTAAGTTGTTGGTTAACTTTTACGGTCGACTCACGATCACTAAACGTTTACATAAAGAAAGAAAATAAAACTCATTTTTAACCTTTCTCAGGTTTTGGTAACACCGTTACTAATTACTTTTATTGATTAATACAATTTTACTGTATGAACGTTATCGGTTTAAACGGCAACTGATAATGTTAAGTACTTTGTTTATAATTTTTCTAAACTTAACAAACGGTTGGTAACAATTATCAAATGGGATCATCTACTGATCCAATATCACTACACCAGGGTCAGAATAAATTGGAACCAGAATCAGAATAAATGATGACAATAAGAATAAAGTTAATTGTCAATATTGAATGGTAAACGAAATGTTGAAAAGTAAACCACAATTAACAAAAAGATAATCAATGAAATAATAAAAATTATCATTTAGATCACAATAAACTAATCACAATTGAAAAATTAACTTTTTCAATTGTTAACAAGAAATTTTATTAATTTACGACATTGCGAAGACACCAAAATTTGTTGAACAAATTAGATTAACTAATCGTTGATAATCTTAATGATTTACTGATTGATTTTAATCAAGAACAATTTTCTTTTTAAACATAAAGATTGAAATTTATATCCACCCTAAGGTTGATATATAAATCTAATTATTACGATTAATTAAAATCATAAAACTTGAAGGTTACTTGAAGGTGAAAGCCTTAATTTGGTCCGTCGGAGCCGGATTACAGCAGTTGAGTAAAAATGTAATATTTTAGAAAATAATATAAATTACATATGCAAATAGTATTAAAATTCTGACTGTATTTAATTGTGAACTATCCAATTATCTTCTCCGCACATCCTTTTTGTCCTCATCCTACTTTCAATAATGACATGATTGAAACGATAGTTGCGTTATTCACATTAAGAATCACCAAATATTACGAACTAATATTATTACGACACTTAAAAATAATTTAAACACAATAAGATTTAATGTTATCTAAGGGAAGAGGGAATGGGGACTGAGTAAAACAATACAATGTATTACAATATAACGAAGGTGATCATGATCAGAGTATCATGATCACCTTAAGACTCTAGAACATTCTAAACAATCGATACAATATCGTGACTATACCTAAATGACCCTGATACTCATGGTCATCATCATGGTAACGAGCAAAACACAGACTAATCAATAATTTTGTTACATGATGTCCAAAGGTGAATTCTGAATAATTCCAGTGCTTCTTTGTTAACTATATTTGTTTATGTGTGTCAATAATTTAAAGTAAATGGCAAAAACGCAAAGATTGTAATATGAATTACCACTAATTTTCAGTAAATTGAACATTATTGTCAAATATGTCAAATATTCATCGATGATGTACCATCAATTAATGCTCATATAATTGATACACTCCCATAATTAGCAAGTTAATTATCAACGTTTTTATGTCTATTAATAGTACTTCGAATCCTCTCTAAATTATAATTACTTTCAAGCAATCTGATGCTTCATTTGTACCTTTGAATAAGAATCAGATTGGAGAGTTTAATCAATCTTTCGTATATTATTAATTAAAAACTTGTTATCCTGAACTCATATAACGTAAACTTTTCGTGACGTAGTCACGGTAGAGGGCGCACATTGAAAACATTATCAATTAATTTTCTTTTTTGAGAAACTAATAAATATCAGATTTCATGAACTTATATCGAGTGAATCAAAAGTTATTAAAGAAAAGAGTTGTTTAGTAGCCGTTTTAACACGATGTAATTAGTTAAATGAAAATAAATCAGTTTCCTCGTCATGTTGAACCCAAGATAAGTCCAAATAAAAGGATTTGAACATATGAAGTTGCGACAAAAGTTTAGGTCTTTCGTAAAAAATCGAATGCCAATATTGATCATCATTTTGATTCATTCATATTTTGATCAGCTTTATCACACAATGAGTTTGGGATAATTTTGCCAAAATCGAACTATTAAGTAAAAAGTTATCAAAATTCGAATTTAACATGGGGGTCAATGGAAAATAACGGGTTTTAATTAATATGAGACCAATTGTAAAGTCATTTTCTGCAAAACCTGTTTCATAGATTATCAGAAACGATAAAACCTAGAATGTCCCGCCAGATGTGGCTTAGCCTTTGACCCAATGTATCTTAGATACACAGAACCGATTTTGATGAACTCGTTTTGTAAATTATTAGTACAATGTCTGGATCAAAACTGTAACCAAATTATGACTGTACGAAAGTACAAAATTTATATCCGAAGAAAACACCGAGCCAGTTGGATCTGAGCAATGAAATGGTCACTATAACACCGGGGAAATGTTGGCAACTCAAACATATAAATAAAGATGAAGATGAAGATGAAAATGGAAAATTGTAATTTTTAGTTAGTTCAGGGATCTCAACCCACCAACATGTCTGAATAAATGATGTTTAAAATAATAACAGAGGTGACTTGAAGGTGAAAAAGCCTTCAACTGGATCATGGGTCTTGAGCTCACTGAAGGTGGAGAGAACGTTTCATCTCCCCCTAAAAAGCCGCTCGTCTTTAAACTTTTGACGAGTTTATCTCTATGCAGTGTTAATAATTAGTTAAATAAATGGTCTATAAAAATTATGTAAAAAATTTTTCTCGTCATTTTCAAATCTAATATCAATGACTATTATACTTCTGAAAAAGTTATAAGTTTATCTTAACTAGAGCTGTAGTTATAGTCAATTGACTGTTGTCCTCAAACTTTTGCCGAGGACTGTATAACTTGGAGACTTGGTGAAATTCCCTGTAGTAAGCTGAAAGAGAGAATTCATCTGTGTAATTTTGTAACCTTTATTATTTTTGCGTATTGGTAAGCTCGATTATTATTTGAAGGGCTCTCAAAGTACTATTGGACATCAAGAAGATACATTTAAAAAAATATGAGAATGCTGATGATAAATAGAAGATTAAGATATGAAGAAGATCTGAAAAGATAAAGAAAAGCAAAAGTTATATGAATCGGTTAACATCTAAAAAGATGATGATGGTTAATGAATTTTTTCTTCCAATTTCATCGGGCATATTACATTCATAATAAGAGAGAGAGAGAGAGAGAGAGAGAGAGAGACAAAACAATGTATTAGACATGAATATATATTTCGATTTAGTGTTATTTTTCCTTCTCAATCCTTATATTAATTCCAACACTAACAACTGAAGTAATTGATAACAAGGACAACAAGAAATCATCGAAATGGGCAGAGTTGAATGTGAATGAAAATCTATTCCAAGACCTTAACCTATTCAACCAACAATTCTTATTGACAGGCAACATATAACATTAACCATGATGTGTATATATACAGAGATATTTATATTTGTACATAGATTTATAAATATATGATATATGTATTTATCTATGCATGTATGAATATACCTTTATTCAGCATCTATTTAGCATATTATTTGTATTATTATCAACCTCAAGTGTCATCAAGTTTTGTCTTCTTTCATATAAATATCCCTCTCATTCAATAGAAACAAGTTGTTATCAACAGAAAAGAGAAATCAAAGTTTGAGGATCAAGAGGAACCACGAAAAAAAAGAAACATTTCCATCTCTTGCTCTCTCTCTCTCTCTCTCTCTCTCTCTCTCTCTCTCTCTCTCTCTCTCTACATCATGTTTTTTCTTGTTAAGGCTTTGTTGTTGATCCTGGTTTCAGAATATCAACTTAGAACTTTTATATTTATATTATAATCATCATCTTCATCATCATCATTTATTGTTATTACTATTATCACAAAGAGGCAGCAAATAACAACAGAATATGAAAAAAATCAACTAATATCATTTAGCCAACAGACAAGCTAAATGTTGTGTCGAAATATAAAATTACTCCAATAATTATTAACAAAGGATGACAATCCTATGGATGCATTTTTGTCACAATTTTCTGTTGATAATATAAGTAATCATGGTGATGATTTGATTATGTATTAAGAAGGTAAAAGTTGCTTCCATTTGGAATCAATTAAAGATAATTAAAGGATTTGCCTTTCTCGATACTGATAATTGATTGTTGATTTTTATTATGTAATAACCTTACAATTGATTCATCATACTTTTGCTCCAATTACTTTCAATTATTGGTTGTTAATTGTTTCATAAATGATGAAATTTATCCTTGATTGATTGGTCAATTGGAAGAAACAATAATCATTGAGTAAGTAAAGTAATTGTTAACAATTAAGTATCAATCGTGATTCAATTGTCTCAAGGCGAAAACTACCAAAAGTTTGATTCACAAAGAAAAATTAGTTAGCAATTAACTAAATCATTTTTTTTTGCCTAGCGAATCGTGAGAGTAAGATTTAACAATCGATTTAATTGTAACTATTTAATCTTCTCCTAAACTAAATCCATTGATTGATGAGAAACTTAATCGTGATCAATTCTGATCACCGACAATCGGTTCGAGTGAAAAATTATACTTTTTGACAAGAATTTAATTTCAATTAACTTCATGTCAAATGATTAGTATTAATAGTATCCTCTAAGAGATGATGAGTATGACAAAAAGAGAGATGGTGATGATGATGATGAGGATGAGGATGAGGATGATGATGATGGTGATAATGGTGATGAACATCAAGGTTGGATACAAAGATAACTTGAACATCCGATTGAATGGAAATGAAAGGAAGATGAAAAAATCGTAAAAAGGTGAAAATGGACAAAGAATGAAAGAAAAAAGAAAGAAAAAGATGAAGATAAGGATGAGAAAAAAACAGGAAGATGATAAACAGGAAGAGAGATTGAAGATGAAAAGCTTTTAGGATATAATATTTTTTTGCCTTCCATTTCATTCATTCAATGTCCGGAGTAGTTATTAAATCATAGACAAAGAAGATATCGTAATATATGTTTCTATCATCATTCCCTATCCCCACTATTACCATCATCATGAACATTATCATCATTCAATTTCAATCTCTTCCATTGATTTGTCAACCTTTTTCATTTCTCTCTCATTTCTAGAATATAAGTTGACTTTGACTTTACAACGAACTTCAGTATCACTTTCTACCATCTACAAATAACACAACTTAAATTCCAATGATCATCATGTTAATCATCATGTTGATCATTCCACATGATGGAATAATTCAAATTGAGTTCATATCACCATCATTGTGGCGATTCCATGATAGATTTGCAAGAATCGATTGAATCAAGTAAGAAAAAAGTTCGAAAACTGTTTCTTGTTTCAATTCAATTGATTAAATTTAAATTCTATCATTTGTAACTGTATCATCACCATCATCATCATCATCATCATCATCGTTCAGAGTGTGACGCCATATGTTTAATGTAATTTCAAATGATCTACTTAATGATGATCTGAGGTTTAAATTGTTACAGAAAAAAAAAGTTAATAGAATCATTTTTTTTTCTTCTTTTTCAATATTCTGACCAATAGATTACAGTTAACATTTTAATGTCCATTGGAAAAGATGAGGATGAAGATGAATTGTTAACAATGATTTTGATTTTCTTTTGACAAAAGATGAGAGATGAACCATCATCATCAGTTACATTTTCATCCTGACAAAAGATGTGTCATCAATGATAAAGGTGATGAAGATGATAATCAGTTGATCATCAATGATGAAAATGAAGAAGAAAAAAAATCCAATACAATTTTTTAATCATCTTAATCTTTTATCCGGATCACTTATATTTTTCAGAATTTCTTTTTGGAAGAAAACTTTTTTTCCTCTCTCTTCCTCTAACTTTTTCCAAAGGTTAAGATTATCATTCTGAACTGGACTGAACTTTTTGCTACTCTGATGACCTCCAACTAAAGGGTAACTTAGGTGATGGACTTTTTTTTCATTGACAGGGAAAAATTTTCCACTGGAGAAGAAAAAATTTCATCATGATTAAGTTTCAATGGTAATGATTATAATCATGATCACATTGAAAGGTTACCTCGTTTCGATATATCAAGTTATCATCTTAATCATCACCTTGGGTTATGAGTATTAATATTGAATCCAAATTAACTAATCAGCTTGATTGTTGGTGATCAGAGACAGAGAAAGTGATGAATTGCAATTTATTCACTGTGATCACTAATTTAGTTAATCAACAATTTATTACCCAATATCCTTTACCTTCATCTTCATCTATTGATATTAATCTAATTTTATCTTCTTATGTTTCTCCTCATTAGCATCTTCATCTATCATCTTGTATCATCATCATCTCTTTCAATAGTTTATACCTTTTATAGACTAATATCCTTTGGGTCAGTTTATTTTCAATGGACTCAAGTTGTTGGACAATGTTTTTGTTGGTCAGTTTTATTAGTCTGTTAATGGTCATCTCACTCTCTCTCTCTCTCTCTCTCTCTCTCTCTCTCTCTCTGGTCACTTGTTAGTGTACGTGTTAGTTAATTGAAAGGATGAATGAAGAGGATGATAATGATAATGATAAGAAGGATAAAATTTGAGTAGCCTTTAGTTGACCATTTAATGGTCAACAATATAACCTAATCATTTTTATTACTTTTATTACTATTATCATTATTATGGTCAACTAACAATTTACTGACCATTACCTGTGCTATTTACTGTTACCAATATGTGATAGGAAAATGACCAATTATAATAAAAATCAATTAATTGTTGATTATATTTATTAAATCAAGTTTTCCAATTAACTGGCTCATTGATTATCTAACACCTAATCCTCTTGTGTTTAATTTTAATACATGTATCAACCGACTGGGTTACAACAATTAAAAGTTGATTGTTAATTGAGTTTTAGAAAAGCAAATTAAATCAATGTTATTTCATTATGTGAATGAAACAACATAATTATGAACAAAATATTCAACTAATCATTTTAAATTATTCAAATTAAGTCATTGATCATTATGGTCAGTTGATTGAATGGTTAGTTGATTATTGTAACAGGCAAAAAAAAAACTTAGATTAAAACAAATCTAATAATGTATCAATGTCAAGTAATTAACTCAACTCATTATTGTGAACAAAAAAAAGTGATTAATGCAAAAAAGGTAAATGTGATGATGAAGGAGGTGGTGATGGGGATTAAGTTGAGGATGAAGATGAAGATGAAGATGATGCGCAATTGTATGAAATAAGAGGGATGATTAAGGTCGGTATGAAGGGTAAATGAGGGTTACATTGAGGGTGAGAGAAGGTGAATAAGGAGAGAGGAGGACAGAAGATGAAGATTGGGAGTGGAAGAGAAAGAGAGAGAGAGAGAGAGAAAGAGAGAGAGAGAGAGAAGATAAATAAGTTCACCTTGTGTTGTTTTCTGTTCCTGAAACCAAGTGAATTTACAGAAAAAAAGAGAATCGGTTACTATGACAACGTTCTCGATAAATGATTCTCATTGGTAACTTAGGTTTTCCAAGGCAACTCCTACTTTCTGTACATTTCCTTCATCACCTTTACCTCCCTCTGTATTCAACTCATCCCTCCCTCCATCATCATCATTATCATCATTACCACGCCATCTTTAGTGTCCACTATTGAACTGACCATAAAGCTTGAAGAAAGAAAAAAAATTTTTCTAAATCATTTCAAATTGTTAACATTACTTTTGACTTTCATTTTCTTAACACAAGTAAATTAGTTTAAATGTTTATTAACATGTTAATTGTGATTGTGGATTTACTTAAATTGATCAACCACAATCAACTTTTATTGTTATTTGGTTAGTTAATTTGATTTGTCTCTGATGATTGAAAGTAATATTACAATTGAGATTGTTACAATTATTGGTTGGGGTTGTTAATTTAATTACTGATTGTAGTTACATTGTATTCATTGATTGTAATAACAATCAAGATATAATTATCTGGGTGAAAACTTAATCAATGTAACAATCATAATCTATTAAATGGGATAATCTGTTTGTTATTAGATAATCATTTCAATTGTAAATAAGATTATCCCATTTGGGGAAAAAGTAAGAAAAAAAAATTCTCATCATCTTGATGATGAAGATTTTTACAGTTATGATTAGAAGATGATAAATTAAGTTGATCTTTTTTTTTTCATCTTCTTGCTAAATCTCATTAAGGATGAAAAAGTAGCAAATGATTATGAAGATAAAGAGACAAGGATGAGGATGAGATTTGGGTGGACAATGAGGATGATGAAGCCTTTGAATTGATGATGATCAAGTCATTTTGATGAATACAAGTGACCTGCAAGCTAAATGACCATTGGTCAGGACTTTAACTTATCTATTGTTGGGTAACTGATTCTCTTATTTTTTTTGTCTGTTGGTCATCATCATGAAAAGACAACAAATGATGATGGAAATGATTTAACATCTTTCATCATCTTTATCCTTCATCATCATTATCTTAACTCATTTAGTTTGTAAGTCAAAAAGATGAGGATAAAAAACAGCCTTGATAACCACAATGACCAATGGTCAATCTGATTTACCTTAATATAATAACAAGAAAGTAACAAAAATTGTCAATGTAAATTCAATGATTAATTGAACAATTTGATGTTTATGATTAACAAATGAGTTTTGAGATGATAATCAAATAAACCATTTGGCATTTAGATTTAATTTCAATCATAATAATCTTTAATATTCAAAGAATTGAAATTCAATAGTTACATGAAATTTTCATGGAAATGATAAAGTTAATCAGGGTTAGGAAATTTCAATGTTTACCTATTGAAATGTAACAAGAAGTTGAGAGAGATTAAACTAAAACTTGTATACTTTTCAGATTCATGAGATTCACCATGAAATTTATCATGTATTCAACTGATATTAGTGTCAAACGTTATCAGGGTGAAAAAGATTTTGAAAGAATCTCAATTTTTGAATTGGAAATAAAAAAAAATCGATCGACTTTGAGAAGGAAAAAAAAGTTCAATTGATCTGAAAACTTTTTTTTTCCAAAAAGAGGAAAACAAAATTTCATCATGAAAAATTCAGTTTCAGGATTGAGAAAGAGAGAGAGAGATAAAGATTAAACTCTATAACCAATTTACCATGTAAACCAATTGATGAATTATTGAGACTAAATTGTTGATTAAGACGGAAAGTGTTTCCATCAAAGGTTCATCATTCATATCTCATGAGATGATCAGTTGATTGTCGATAAAGTTGATATTTAATCAAGATGAATTACCTGTCATTCCCTTGAATACATTAAAACAATCAGTAGTTACTTTCATCATTAAAGTTCACAATTAATCAATAGTAAACATTGATTCAACTATCCAACTGATTGATTGAGTCAATTTTTAATTCAGTTTAAATAATTTTTTTCAATATTTTCAATGTATTAATACATTTGATAAATTGTATTTTTATCATCGGTGTTTATTGTTATGTATTGATTGTTATCTAGATAACTGTTAATTCTGGTTAAGTGTCAGTAAGTTAATTTAATTATTAAGCTACAGTTAATTTAGGTAACTTGATAATTTCATTTTCAGATGTTGAGTTAATCAATTCTGATCACATTCACCATCCCAATGGTTAATAATAATGTAATAATCTGTAGGTAAATGTAATATTAACAACAATCAAGCTTTCCAATTGTAACTAAATTACTATTATTATTATTCAATTATCTTATATCAAATCATCTTCATCTTTATCTTCATCCTCATCATCATCTTCATCTTCATTGTTACCTGGTTGTCATCAGTTGTAAAGGTGAAAATGAAATCTGACTTTAGGTTCAATGTTATTTGAATGTTTAATAAACTTAACTTTTTTTTATATTCACCTTGATTGTTGATTAAATTGTTTCCACTATTTATAAATTAGTGGGATAATTTAATTAGCATAATTTAACTTTGTTAAAAAGCAAAGTTAACAATCAACTGAATTTGGATACGTTTCAGATTCACCAACGATAATGATTATATTAACAATCAGCCAAGTTAATTGGATAAAAACAAAGTGAACAATTTAATATGATCAATTTTAATATAAGAATCAGAAGAAGATGAAAGAATCAAAAAATTTATGGTAATTTGATTGTGAAAACTAATTGTTGACAATTAGAAATTTATTGTTTTTCTCTATCATCGAGGGTCCAAAATGTTGTCAATTTAATTTTCTTACTGTTCAGCTGATCATTAGTACTAATTTACTGGGCTAATGGTCAGTAATGTATATTAATAATACATGACTGACCCTCTATCAAAAGGGATCAATAAATTGGTTGAAAATAACAGTGTTATTAACTTGCAAGAGGAAAGTGAATTAAATTAATAAATATTAAATTCATATCACAAATTGTAAACCATTAAGATGAAACTTTTAGGTGTTGGTCTAATGGATGAAGATGAAGGTTATTTGTAAGTTGATGATGGACAGAGAGAGAGAGAGAGAGAGAGAGAGGAGACCATAGCCAATGGTCAAGGAAAAGTGATATCAGAATATGTTTTGATTAATAAGATTGTTTTTTTTCTCGAACATCAAAATATAGTGAGAAAAAAACATAACGATAGTTGGTGATGGGTGAAAGTGAGAAGGATGGGAGATTAATAGATTGATATAAATCAAGTGAGAAGATGATGAAGAGCAAGAAGATAATCTACTGTTAAAGAGGAAGGTTAATGTTCAGTCTAGTTTTCTGTTTTTGATGGTTCATCATCTTCATCATCTTTCTCATTTTCAGGTAATTTGTTGGCTCTAATGCTTTTTATGCGTTATCATCATAATCATCATCATCATGGTCAAAGAAAGAAAATGATGATGAAGTGAAAGAAAAATAGAAGATATAAAAAAAAGAGTCATAAGTGAATTGACATTTTTCTCAGGTTAAAGGATAAAGAGGAAAAGGAAATCAGGATGAGAGATGATCTTTATTCTCATTATCATCATTTTTGTTTCCCTTTCTCAAATCTCTTGATGTTAATAACTTTTTTTTTCCTATGGTTACATGAATTTCCACTTATATCATTAGTTTGATGATGAAATAGAGAGAAAGAGAGTGAGAGAAAGGAAGACAAAGATGATGAGAGATGATAGATATGAAAAATGAGAAGTAAAGTGAAAAAAAAGATCTAAATGAATATGAATCACCTTACGATCAAACTATATATACAGAGAGAAATGATATAAAGATGATTACATATGAAATAGACAGAGATGGAGAAAGAGATGATCAACTGGATGATTATGGTGATGACGATAATTTAGTAAAGGTGAATGAAGATGTATATCTGCATAAGTGTTATGTGGTTTCAAGATAAATAGTTATCTTTTTCCTCCTTTGGTGTCGATCCTTTTAACCAGGGAAAATGTTGCTCTCCAACTTATTTAATAAACTGTTCATTCAAATTATCCTTGTCCCTTGTTATTGAGTATTCACTTTAAGAGGCAAAGTCCATTAGCATCTTCATCTTTCGAGTTTTTCCTTTTCTCTTATTTTTCTCTTTCTTTTTGCTTCTTCTCATCATTTTGATTGCTTTCTTTTTTTTCTTCTTCTTCTTATCATCCTTTCCAATGGTTCATCTCTTTCTATAATGGATTCACCACTTTCCATTTATCTTTTTTCCATTTGCCTTCTTTTTTTTCCTTTGGTAACTCTTTGGTGATGGTTGTGAGTATTTTCCCTCCTTGTTGTTGTTGTTGTTGTTGTTGGATCTTGATAACTGTTAATAGTAGTTTATATTCATCACCATTAGATAATATTCAAGTCACAAAGTGATAGTTTTGCCATTTTAGTTGCGATCAATTTTTGATGGGAATTCACTTATATCCTTTTGTCTCTTTCTTGGTTCCTTTCTTGGTTTGGTTTCCGAGTTCCTTTGTGGTTACAATTATCATGGGGCGAGAAAAAGTGATCTATCAAATTGTTCACAGTTTGAACAAATTGAATCAACGAGTCATTAATTAATAAATTGATATACTTACAGTTTATTTTATTTACCTCTTTATCTAATATACATTATCAAGATAACTCTTTCCATTCCTAAGGCTACTTTTAAACGGAAAAACTATTATCTCAATAGAAGTGTTTTTTTGTCTTGGATAATACAAACTTTGTATCAAATTTATATGGGATAAATTGGGATTGACCATAAGTTCATAGGTTGACCAGTACTTTAACAATATTGATTTTGAACATAGGGTTTGATAAATGTTTTATATATATAGGGATTTTTGTCCGTCCTTAGATTACCAGGAGTTTGGTATCATCTTTAGGTTAGAATTCCTCTTACGGCCATATCCTCGATGTAAGACTTTTTCTTTTGCTAAAATTGATTGAAAGATCGAGAAATCAAATTATTATTATTAGAAGAAGAAGATAAAACAAAGAAATAGAAATTTAATCAAAAGAATATTGAAAAATGTAGTATTACTTGAATCTCTGGTGCATCCGCATTTTCTTTGGCTATCCTATTCCTCCAAGCAATTAAAAGAGAGTCATGGTGAGGTTCAATTATTCCAGCATAACCTACAATTAAGAAGAAGGTTAAATAGTAAAATGTAAGATTAAAGAATTAATGATAAATAAGAATTAAAAATTGAAACATTTGAAATGATCAATCCGGTTTCAATTTTTCCTTTCAACATTTTGGCTTAACATGAATTAGATTTTAGATCATAACCAAAAAAAGAAAACATTTACAACTTACCCAATAAAGCTGCAGATCCTGGTGATAGTTTAGCACCTTTACCAAGCCAATAATTTAATCGATCAATATCAACGGCAAATAATCTCTCATTAGTTTCATTAGGAAATAAATCAAACGAACCAATTACTTCATCGGGAACTCGACCGACCCTTTTTTTAGAAGGTAAAACAGCAAGATGATAGAAAGGACGATTCACACAACCTTCTCTAACGAACCTAATGGTTAATCCCGATGGCCAGAAGAATTTACGTCTCATAATTACAATTAATCAAAGTCAACAATCAACACAAAAAGAACAACAATTAAATTAAATCATGAGAAAAAATAAAAACAACAGAACAAAATTTCATTTTGTTCATCAGATTGAGAACACATGGTGAACAAGTTACGCCATCTGAGGAGAAGAAACGAAAAACCCAAAAAGAACAAAAAATTTACCATATGTTTGAAAATCGAAAAAAAAATTCTCTTCACTTTTGTCTTTTTCTCTTTCAATCAATGGTGTTTAATTTAAATCGATTGTCTTTATCTTTAGAAATTTAATCAAATTAACGTTTTCTCCATTCAATAAGAATAATTATTTTACTCTCTTGGTTTTTGGATTAGTTTCTTTTCTGTTACTTTGGTTTAATTATCAGGTAAGCCGGTTAACCTTTTTCTTTTACCTCTTCTCTCTTGTATATGTTTGCATCTCTCTCTCTCTCTCATTCTCCCCTCTTGCTCTTGTAACCTGTTCTATTAAAATTGATTTATATCTAATAAGGATTTTTGTTTGAAAAGGTAGAAAAACTTGCTTATGTCAACCGTCAATTGATTCAGTTTATTCTGTATTACTGCTAATATATATATTACCTGTTTCTTGCTAATTTGTATCCTCTTTCATTATTTTTCTATCTCCCTCCCTCCTTCATTGCCCATCACCATCATTATCGTCATCTTTTTGCCTCTCTCGCTCTCTAAATATCGCTCTCTCTCTCTCCCTCTCTATCGCTATCAAATGCTCAAAAGAATAATTTCTGTTTCTGCTTATACTCATCTTCCTGTTTTTCTTTTCACTAATTTACTAACATTGTCTTAATTTGACTTGAGTTTATTTTTGTTTTCATTCAAGTGTAACCTTTGTCATTTTCTTTTTCTTTTACTTGTGAATATAAACCAGTGAGCAACACGAAAAATCATGTCATCAGATAGTAAAACATTTGGTACCAATGGTGTTGACAATACAGTTTACCTTGGATTTGCAAATTTACCCAATCAAGTTCATCGTAAATCGGTTAAAAAAGGATTCGAGTTCACTTTAATGGTTGTTGGTGAGAGTGGTCTTGGTAAAAGTACCCTGATTAACGCCCTCTTTTACAGTCAATTGTATAAAGAGCGAAAAGTACCTGCGGTTCAAGATCTCATGGAAAGCACCGTAAACATTAAGCCAAGTTCAGTTGAAATTGAGGAAAAGGGTGTAAAACTTAAATTAACTGTCGTTGATACTCCAGGTAATTTTTGATAACACACAAATCAAACTGCAATTAATTTTTTTCCCTTTAATGTACACTTTTTTATTGTACAGATTGTCATTTATCATTTTCAATAATGATATCTCATTATTCATTTCCTTTCATTTATTGTTTGTAATATACTCACTCTATCATTTTCCCTCTTTTGTTTCTCCTCCTTTGTGATTGAACATAAAAACTATAGGTTTTGGTGATGCTATCGATAATACAACTTGTATCCAACCAATAATCAGTTATATTGATGAACAATATGGTAAATTCCTTGAATATGAAAGTGGTTTAAATCGTAAACACATTGCCGATAGTAGGATTCATTGTTGTTTCTACTTTATCTCACCTGTTGGTTATGGACTTAAACCATTGGATATTCAGGCAATGAAATCTTTACACACCAAGGTTAACCTGATACCGATTATTGGTAAAGCTGATGCCCTGACAAGACAGGAAGTTACCGATTTAAAGAAACGTATTATGAAAGAGATTGAAGCCAATGGAATCTCAATTTACACTGTACCAGATTGTGATTCTGATGAAGATGAAGATTATAAGGAGCAAATTAGATTGATTAAAAATGCTGTTCCCTTTGCAGTTTCATCTTCTTGTGAATTAGTTGACCTAAAAGGACGTAAAGTTCAAGGACGACAATATCCATGGGGAATATTGGAAACTGAGAATCCTGAACACAGTGACTTTGTTAAACTTAAATCTCTCCTTGTGACCCATATGCAAGATCTTAGAGAGGTAACTCATGAAGTTCATTATGAAAATTATCGTGAAATGAGACTCACCCAACGATCATCAAGCATCGTTTCACAGCAAAGTCTGGTCGAATCACTTTCTTCATCTGATGATCCTGATCGTATATTAAGAGAAAAGGAGGAAGAATTGATGAGAATGAAGCAACAATTATTACAACTTCAAAGTGCCATGAAACATCCAACCAATGGAAACAACGGAACAAACGGAACAAATGGAAATAATTGTTCGGACAATTAAACTCACAACCACAGACACCATTAAACTCATTCAAACAACCAAACAGGAAAAACCAACGAACAAACAAAATCGAGCAAAAGAACAGTATTTCCATCTCTGTCATTCTCTCTCTCTCTCTCTCTTTCTCTCCTTAAATCAGTATATCCATCATCAATTCCGAGATCTCATCATCCAAATCAAAATTGATTTTATGACACAATCAACGAATGACATTAGTTCATAACACAAACTCATTGGAAGAAATCTCTAAATGGACAACCACGCACTTTTTTTTACTCATACATATACATTTCTTAACATTGATGAAAATCGGCTGAAATTTACTATCATATTTTAATTACCGCCATAATTAACATTAATATAAATTGTCTGAATGATGAAAACCCTTTTTTTTATAATATACACACAACAATTAATTAACCAAATGTTTGCCAAAATTATGCTGATGAGAAAATGATTAAATTCAAATAAGCCTAAATTAATCGCAATTGTTTTCCCGCAAATTTATGCAATTTGATTCATTCAACAATCAAGGAACTCGATTTGTCCCCAATTAATTTGATTCCAATCTAAGATTATAATCAAATTATAATCATTAGCAAATTTTTAAGCAAAAAAAACCTTGAAGCAAAAAAGATGAGCTCAGATTATTGAGCTTGATTAAAATTCAATCAGGTTATTGAAAAATTGTTTCAAAATCAATTTTCTAGATTTAAATAACAATTAATTTTAATTGATAATAGAAATGATAATCAAAACTTATTTACGAAAAAATAATTTCTTGATTAACAATACAAACAAATGAACCAAATAAGATACAAAAATAACAGTTAATGATAAATTTACACAATCAGTAATACTTATGGTTTAAATTGTCAATTGATTTGTTAATTTTGTCTGCACAATTTAAATTGTTAACCAGTTAATTGTTTCCTCATGTTAACAATTCGTTCACTTAATGATTTGTCTCCAGGTCCACATTTCTTGTGAACATAATCAAGAGCTTCAACATCTTTAACCATGAAAGCAATTTTGGCAGCATCTTCCAACAATCTAGGTGACAATTAAGGGAAACAATTTAGTTAATCATAATCAAATTATCGACAATTAACTTACCCTGTTTTAACATAATAATTAACTTTATATTCCTCTCTCACTTTGATGACATATTTTTGAGCTTCGGATTTGTTTTTATATTTAAGACAAACGGTAACAAATGGCTGTTGGTTAATCAGTAATTAAGAAGAAGAAGAGAAAAAGATAATTGATTAATTGATTTGATCGTAATTAGTTGATTAACTTTTGGTGTTTTCTTTTACCTCATAGCCTATTGGTGATTTTTTACTTTTACTGAATCTCTCAAGTTCTAGCCAATCTTTTTGCTCGGCAAGTATGTTGATCTTAAGGAGCCAATATCGACGATCGGGAACTTTGAAATCTTTTTTTAACCCTTCGGCTAATTTGACCTCTTTATCGCGTAAAAGTTTGGACATTGTCTCTTGTAGAGACAGGCCCAAAAAGGGTTGTTTAAATTTCTCTTCTAATTTAACTTGATTTTCCATTAATTTCAATTGCTCTTCAGTTGCCATTGTGCTAAATTCATTTTTACCCCGACGGAAACACTCTTGGGCTTCAAGTAAACAACGTCGACGATCACTAAGGCCATTATGTTGATAGGCTTCCATTACTTTAATATAACCCTGAGAATTGCAATCAGATTCTTGGGTGTAAATGTCATATAATTTTTGAAGATCTTCATCTTGACAATGCTAATGGAGTGAAAATGGAGAAAATAAATTCAATCAGTTAATTGTTTCATTCCAGATGAACACTTACCTTTTTATATAAAGCGTAAGCCTCTGGGTGTTTTCTGATTATTAGGAGTAACTCTTTCCTCGTTTGATTGGTCAGTACATCGATGACCATGTAAATGAGATCAGAATTGCCGCTTTCACTTGCCTTCTTACAGGCTTGTTCGTATTGTTTCAATTCGAGGAGAAGTGGAACTTGTTTCGACGCTTTAAGTTCACAATTAAGCAATAGAATTGCTAATTCATCTCTTTTCTCCTTAATTGCTTGTTCAGCAATCTCTGCGAAAGAAACACTCGAATGTGAATCAATTTTTCTAATAATATCTTGAGCAATTTCGATATCATCAAGTTCACGTTGTTTAATCTTATAAAAAGCCCAATTTCTCAATATATGGCCAACCCCTTGATCATCGGGCATCTTCAAGTATTTGGCGATTTTAATTGCTAGAAAATATTGTCTGCGTAAAATGAGTCGATCAATTAAAACGGGAATCGAAAGGTAATCCAATTGGGTATAAGTTAAAAGTAGTCCAACACTCGATGATCTGATTGTGTTTAAAATTCGTAAATTTTGGCAAACATTTAAAAACGATTGACTAGAATCACCATCGGGAATGAATAGTTTACCAAATGATGCCGCTCGAAGTAACATCTTTTCCGAACTGACTTGAAATTCGTGACCAGCGGCAAGAGTACATTGTTTAACGGCACAATTGATCTCGTTTCGTTCACTTAAGAGTCTCATATATTCATTGGCCTTATGGACTCGCCTCTCGAACTCTTTGTTGGCCTCCATTAGAAGTGCACCAGGAGCAAGTGAACCAATTTTGAAAACTTGAACCAACGGATCGGGAACTTTTTGTATTATCTCATTGGTGTCATTGGTGATCACCCGGATTCCATCAATTTCCGGAATCAATTGAACAGGTCCATCCATTAGGTAATTTAACCAATCCTTTTCAAGGCCAACAAGGAGTAGAATCTCTTTCCATAGGCAACAAACGGCCTCATTTCCGCACCATAGCATAAATTCAGGTGAATCCTCGTATTTGGTGACAAATTCACAGATTTGTGAGACAACTCCCGTTTCGTATGATCCAATCCAAAGGATTCCAGTTTCCAGGTAAATTGCAACCTTCTTGTAATCCGAGGTAAAGGTAATATCCAAAATTGCTGATGTTCCAGTTCGTTGAAAGGCCAAAGGTTCACATTTGTTGACACTTAATTGGTACAAAAGTCCTTGTCGGGCGAACAGAATTTTAATCTCACTATTCTTACAAGCGATTACATTCCAACAGGTCGGCGGTTTCTCGCCTTTCACCATTTCATGGTACTGACGGACAATATGAGACTCGATGTTACTGATGACGTAAAATTTTTGTGACTCCGTTAAAACGGCGACACCAGTAGCATAGGAACCAGTGAATATTTTACATTGGAAAGTTTCACCCGATTTACTAAGATCATCATGGATTAGGAAACTATTCTGAAGATCACCGAAAAAATCGTAAACATAAACATAACCATTGTCTGCGATACAAATTAAGCTCTCCTTGTTTGACCAGCCCATGGTAATTAGATTAGAGGTTTTCAATTTTAAGCTTGAGAAAAAATCACCAAAAGGAGTAAATATAAACACGATTGATTTTGTATTCTGATTGGAACCAGAAAGTAATCGTACAGCGACATTGTCCTTTTCTCGTGGATGTAAAGCTAAAGACAATTTCAAAAGAAAAACAAAACAAAACAATCAAATCATAAATTAGAAAATAGATGAAAATTATTTCTGCAAAGGTGTAACTTCGGGTGTTTATAAACACTAATATACAAGTGAATGAATCAACTTTTTCATGGAAAATTAGTTGATTGTTTAGTCGTTGATTACCTATGAATCCGGAAAAAGGGGCAACACACACTTTGTATTTAGATAAATCAATTCCTTCGGTGGACCAATTAAGTGAACACAATTCAACCCGCCGGTAAAAATCACGACCAAGTGGATTCCAATCAGCAGTTGGCATTGACATGATTAGAATCTTAATACAATCAAATTCACATAAACATTCAATAAGAATTTACAATATAAATTAGTATAACTAAATTAGTTAATAATGATTACAAGATTGTGAGATTAATTAGTAAAAAAAAGTGACATTAAATCAAGAAAAAAATTTCAACCAAACAGCTGAGACTCAGAATGTAAACAAATCCGAGATCCGATATTTAGAGATTCGGATCCACAGGAAAAGTTGAAAAAAAAGTTTTTTAATTCAGTTAAATTGTAACAATTAAAGGACAGTATCAATTAAGGTTTACACTTGAATTTTATCAAAAATAAATTGAAATCAAATCAACCTTGATGAGGTAATTTTTTCCAATTGTTTCCTAAAAACTAATTTTGGTAACAATAAAAATCTGAAGAGACGGAAAAAAATTGATCAAAATCATCAGGAATGGTTAACAATTAACAGTGAACTAAATTAACAGCGTAACAATTAATAGAATTGTGATCAAACTTTAGCCTCAATTTAAAGCTAAAATTAATTAGAGGAAAATGTTTCCGATGATTGATTATAATCAGAAATCAATGAAACAACAACAAGAAGAAAAACAAAGTTTTCCAAATTTAATGGAGAAAAAAAAACCATAAAAAATTCAATTAAACTTCAATTAAACTTGAACAATTGAAGAAATGATGAAAAATTTTAGGAAATAATTAGTAGACTAATTAAATCATAACCGTAAATGACCAGAAAGGGTTAACCTTAAGGTTGGAAAGAGGGAGAAATCAAGTCAGATGAAATGAAAACTGACCAGGTAACATTGAGGGGAAAAAATTTGTCGGAAGATGAAGAAAAGGGAAGAGGATTATGAAAAAGGAAAGATGATGATAGCAGGATGATAAAGATGAGGATGATAAGGGATAACTATGATGATGTGAAATGAATGAGCCTGATGATGAAAAAATCATCTCACCGTAAGAAAAAAGGTAAAGAGATTGGGTCTAAGTATGAGGAAAAAAAAGTGCGGCTACGAATCGTAAGGTTGATGGAGTTCAGTGCCCTTATCCTGAAGAAGAAGAAGATGATGATGATGAAGATGAAGGAGGAAAAAGGTGAATGAAGGAGGAGATGAATGGATGAGAGAGAAAGAGAGAGATGAAGATAATATGGTTTGAATATCGTTGGAAAATCTTAGGAAAAACTGGTTCCAAGGTAATACATGCTTTCGCTCTTAAGGAACAGCTTCTTTACCTGAACAACATTTATCTTCATCTTTTATCTTCTTCCTCTCTCTCTCTCTCTCTCTTGATACTTTTTGCTCCTTCATCTTCTTTTCTCCTTATTCTTATTCTTCATCAGTTTTGTTGTTTATTTGACTGTAAAGAGATAACTTATTTCTTTGATTCCAGTTTATTTTCTTGATTCTTTTTCAGTGTTTACCTTTATTCTTGTGCTGGTCAATTTTCTTGATTGTGGTCATTTACTTGTAAATCTATCGTTTTGTCCACTTCTTTTTAATCATATGTTGATATTATTGTTTACAAATCCCTTTAATCTTTGTGTTACAACCAGAAAATTGGATTAACTTTCCAGTGGATTTGTGATTTTATCAGAAAAAAAATTCTATTTTCTCAATCATCTTAAATTGCTGTTTAATTTTTCACCCAAATGTTGTTGATAATTAACTAAATTTAATCATCTTTACTTTTCTGTTTACCTGTTGATTGCTTCTGATGGTCATCAACAAGTTAATAACAATCAACATCTGATGATTACCTTATCCATTGGACTTTTAAATTATTTTTCAAAGTCAACAATTAAGAGTTAATTGTTAACCTTATCGCTTTTTGTTGACTAATTAATTATTTCTTCTCCTTTATTTGATTAAAATATGCGGTTAAAGGATCTATTATGATACTTAAAGTTAATCACAATTTAAATTATCGTTCACCTTGTAAATTAATATCTCACAACAATTTAGGTTTACTGTTAACCTTGTTGTTAACAGCAATCAATTTAATACCAACATGTTTTTCCGAGTTAACCAAAGAAAATTTAACAACAATTAACTCACCATCTTCTAGCAATTTAAATAATCAACCAATTAGTATAAGTGAACTGACCACTCTAAGGATTGACCGGAGGGAGGATATTGATGTAACAACCACCGACAATGGTATTGGTTCATTGGAATCAGTTGATTCTAAATCAGGTAAATTAAAGTTAATCATTTACTTTATTGTCCAACAATTAACTAAATTGTGAGAAGCAAAGAAAGTTTCATGTTTAAATAAAACTAATAGGAAAACATTAACCTTTTGATTACAATGAGCAAAGAAAAGGGAAAAGTTAATTGTTGGCTCGTAGTCTAAATTGTAAACTGATTGGTTCACTGATTAACTAACACTGATTGTTAGAAATGATAATCCATTTGATTACATTGATCTGTTTATAGTAAAATCTAATAGTCTAATTGTTGGACAATGTTAAACATGAAAAAGAGTAACAATCAAAGTTAATTTGGTTCACTGATTAATAATTGGCATTGAATTTAAATTTCTTTACAAATTTAAATGAATGAAAGTTAACATTTTAATTACAATGGTAACTTTCATTTTCTTATGAGTACAATTAAATTAATTCATCTCCACCCAAGAACAATTAAGAGAAAGTCTAATTGTTAGGACAAAATAAAATAATAAGACAATTGAAAAAAAACAAACAAACAACAAAAGTTTAATCAAGTTAATCGCAATCATAATCAAATTAACTTCCTTAATTTTGTGATTAACTTTTCATTAGATTAAATTATGTTTAATGTAGTTGATAATTAGCAGGATAAAAGTTAATAACAATAGTTTAATTGTCATAATTTAATTCCAAGTGATTATTGTTGATATGAAGCCAACAGATGAATAATTGTCAACAATTAACTTATTATCGTATTAGAAATGAAAAAGATTACAAAAGACAGAGAAAATGATTTAATTGTGATGAGGAAATGATTAAAATCTTGTTGATTGTTGACTTTTAGAAATGAAATTTGAAGATGAGAAAATGAATGTAAGGCCAATTTAACTAAATTAACACGCGATTAGTGTTGAATGTTGAGTTTTAATTGATTTTAATTGTTCATTTATCTCTAAATCCTCTGGATTCATGACAATTAGAAGCTGTTGAGTCAACTGGTAATCGTGATGGTAACACGGCAGAAATTGTATCTACAAAAGTGACCTCAGTAAATCAGAATTCATCTGATGTTAAATCAACGCCATTTTCATCTTTATCATCATCTTCATCTTCACCGTTACCTTTATCATCAACAGAGAATCAGTCATCATCATCCAATCTGCCATCCACAGTATCAACATCAACGACAACAACAAAAGTCCCACCACCAGAATCATCATCATCTTCATTACCTGTTGATGTAAATAAACAATCAACAAGTAAATCATTAAATAGTGATAGTAATTCAAATGAGCCTTCTGCTAAATCATCTGAATCATTTGCGCCATCAGCGATTAGGCAAAATGTCACGGAAGTTGCTTCAAGAAGAGATGAGAATCACAAACGAAAGGTTAACGGTAATAATCCAGTTGATATAATTGGTAGTATAATCCAACTGATCGGTGGTAATGTGAAATTAAGCCGACCGCCGATCACACCAAGGCCCGTAAATGTTGGCGGTGGGTTACCTCAACCTCACATGGGTCCCCCTCCAGGTAGACCCATGTTGATACCTCGTCCTCCACCTCAACAGCAACAACAACCTCCACCAACCCTTGGATTACATCAACATCAACAACAGCAACAACAACAACAACAACAACAGCAACAAGGATCAGCTAATAATCCGTCACGAATCAATAATCGAGGTCCACCAAAAGTACCTTACATTGGTGCTCAAAATGGTGGATCACCTTTCCCACCAAACATTTTCGTTGGCCCTGGACAACCGGCGGGCTTACCAATTCCAATACCGACCAACTTTAATCAACCTTATCCGGTCATCCCGCAACAGAATCCAAGGCCATTAGAACATATTCCTTCCGGTCGACCACCAAACAGAGAACCAGAAGAATCCGAGGTTCGACCAAATGAAATTAATTACAATAATCGAAAACAGGTAATCGTTAATGAAGCAGTTAACGATCTTAATTCACTTGGATCAGGAGGGTCAGAGGTAAATAAACACCAACACCATCAACAGCATAATCCAAATCAACGTTACAAAGGACAACAATCAGTGTTAATTCAAGGAGAAAGTGTGAACAGTGCAAATTTTGATGATCCACCAAATCGACAGCCACCGGTGACAATTGACTCTTCCCAATCAACTCCAACAATCAGCCAATCAACTAAACAACCAAACTCATTTAATAGCAAAAATAGTTACGAATTAAATGAAGGATTATCTCCAATTAATCGGACAACAGTTTTAGAACCTTCGATTGCCCCTTTGAATGAAGATTTTATCGTTAAACCGGGATTATCTTCATCAACCTCAGGCTATTCAATTAGCTCTTCAGTTACACCTTCACTTGATTCAAGTTCAACATCTTCAACAATCAGTCCAACTGATAATAGTGCCTCAGTACCGAGTGGACCTGTGACCGCTTGGTTACCCTTTTTTGTTCAGCCCAGTGTTTCATCATCAAAGGTAATGTGGTCCGATGAACCACCGCCCATCATAACCAAGCCCGAAGAACCCTCTGTATTTGATATAACCGTTAAACACAAGATTGGACCAAATTCAGCTCGAGTTCAAGAAATACCCAAAATTGTACCAACTCGACCCGTTGAATCTGCTGTGATCATTTCACCGACCAGTGTGATTAATCAATTGTCACCTTCATCCTCATCTAGTTCAACAATTACACCTTCATTAGACGAAACAATTGTCTCAACTGTTTCCTCAAATTCCCAAGTATCGCAAGAGTTTAGTTTCACTCTTTCACCATCATCGACATCGACATCCTATGAAGTGACACGAACTGTTGAACCTGAACGATCATCGTCCAATTCAACACGAATCTTATTTCCCTCTCGTCCAGTAACAAATGAACCTGAACCCGATATTGTCTACGGTAGACCAGCAAATAAGGATCTCGAGGGTCCAGGTAATCGGGGAGCCGCTCACAAACCCACTGGTTATCAGTCTGGTTATCAACCCTCAGGTAAACCGATTAACAATGGACAGAATCGTATACCAATGACCACCAAGGAATTGGCTCGTCCCTTGATTCCAACATCGGTGATTAAACCCTCAAGTTCATCTTCAACTGCGATGCTTGGACGTCCCATCGTTATTCCTGTTGATGTTGATGAGGTTCGTCCAAACATCGGCGGTGGTAGAGGAGGAAGTGTAGGAGGTGGTAGTAACGGCGACTCCCAAGGAACACCTGACGTTCTTACCGAACCAGGTCAAGGATCAGTTTTCATCGACGGTAAACCAACCTACTTCAAGATCAGACCAGGTCCACCTAAACCTGTTGGTCCAACAATGCAGGTCGGTTCCGGTGTAACAATAAACATTGATAATCCACCGCCATCAATTGGTGGGGGTAACAAACCTTTACCACCTTCACCTCAATCTCAAGTTCCCGTTTCTGGATTACCAGGTAATCCAAGTACAATATCAGGTACAGGTTCAAGATCACCACCCGGATCATCATCAACTTCATCTTCTACCTCGGTGGTTCGTCGGCCTCCCTTTAGACCCCGTCCAAATACACCTTTAGTACGTATTGATACCTGCATAGTGGGCGATGATTCGACCTGCGGTGCCAATTTAAATGAACATTGTAAGACGGAAGTGGGAATCTCTTCATGTCAGTGTAAACCAGGTTACGGTCGAACCACAGTTCGAGGTATGTGTACACCAATAGCCTCATTGGGGGTCTTCCTGAGAATAGATAAATTAGGTGAAGCAAAGGTCACTTTTAATCGTAAATTGCTGGATCCCGATACGGAAGAATTTCAATATTTAGAATATGAAACAAATCAAGCGCTTAATTCACTATTAACAACCTCGAGATTGGGTAAAGTGTTTAAAGGAGCAAAAGTGAACAAATTTTATTCCCTTGGAGGTAAAACTGTGGCCAATGCGACAATTGAACTTGATCGTACCAATGTGACCCGATCACCGACAATTAAACGTATTGTACAACAAGAATTGGTTCGAGTTATCGCCTCGAACAATAATCGCCTTGGTGATTCTCAACTGTTCGTTGATGCCTCTTTACATGCTATTCCAAAGGTAGATGATATCAACGAATGTGCAAATATTGATCTAAATGATTGTTCAAAATTTGCCGTTTGCACCAATGAATTTGGTTCCTATCGGTGTACCTGTAAATCGGGATACGAAGATAAATTTCCAAGTGACCCGGTAAAATCGGGAAGACAGTGCGCTACCTGTTCACCGGCATATTGTTCAAATAGAGGTGATTGTATAATCGCCAACGGGGAGAAAGAGTGTCGATGTCGAGGTAATTTCATCGGCTCAAGATGCGACATCGATGGTGAGGTTCTCGGTGTGGCACTTGGTGGGTCAGTCGCCGCTCTCATTATAATTATAATCACATTCTTGTGTCTCTATATGTGGAAGTGAGTACAATTTACTTTACAATTGTTTCATCATCAACAACAATCAAGTAACTGTAATGTAATATTTTTAGGTTATTAGCATTTTCCTTGATTCCCAGTTGATTAACTTGTTAATCTCTTAATTGTAATAGTAGATTTTTATATCATTTAGGTGAATCAATTATCATCAGGGCTCCAATTTATTATTAAATCACCGTAACAATCAAACATCATCTTAATATTAGACTGAGGGAAAAAAAGTTCTATGAATATTTATGTTGATTGTTCATTGATTAGGTTGATGATTTAATTTTTTTCTTCTTCTTCATAAATTATATTGTGTGTTGATTAACATTTACTTTGCAATTGATTTACTAATTTGGTTGTTTCTTCCTGTTCCTTGTTGTTATTATTCAATTTAGTCAAAGATGGAAACGGGAGCAGCAAAAAATGGAGGCCATGTCATCCGGAAGTGGTCAAACTTTTAGCTATGTAAATAAAACCCAAGCTGCGGCCAATTACCGCTGTGGCCTGGATGATCGAGCTCGTTGGGCGACAATGGCTCATACACTTCCTGTTAATCCAAATTATAACTATTATGTCGTAAGTATTAGTGTACAAATTGTGGAAAACAATTAAAAACTTTCTCCCGGATAAGATAATCTAAATTTAAGGCTTTCTCATCATAACAATCAACTGATTATCTTTTGATTACATGAATAGATCATCGATCTGATTTAATCGCTTCGATGGAAAAAAAATTTAAACATCTATGTGATACTCTGTTGATTATCTTGTTGTTGTTATGCCTCATTAATTGTCAATGACAATTTAACTTTCTCTCTCTCTCTCTGTTAACTCTCATAATTAAGTAAATGTTATTCTGTAAATTGTGATTTAAGAATCAAAGTGAAAGTCAATTGTGATCATCAACAAATGACAATTAAGTTTTGATGATTCTTTTGTCTCTTTTATCCCATTAACCTTAGATTAGTTTAAATATCATTTCAAGTTTGATTTTCGGGTTGATTCATGAGAGAGAAATTTTCACATTCAGATTTATCTTAATGATGATGATGATGATTAATTTGTTTCTCACTGATTGTCTCTTAATTGTTAGAATCCTGAACAATTAATGGCAACTAGTCAACAACATGTCTATGCTACTCCTGGACGAGCTCAAACACCCGATGCATTGATTAACGATGATTCCTGTCCAGTTGATTCTCGCCATTATCCAAGGCCAATTAGATCAAAATCCCGTGCATCCTTAGCCCCAGGCGCTTACTCCACAATGGTAAGACTAAATGAACCTTAAATCACACACACACACAAGTTCAATCAACTTAAAGGTGATAACAATCAATGGCGATCGTTGAATTGGTTAAACAAGAAAAAAAAGTCAATCACCACAATCAATTGGGCTAACCTTTTATTTGGGTTGATTGTTGGGATTGATATTAATTTCAATCAATCAGATTATAACCTTAATTCAAGTGAAACAGAGTATCCCAAGAGTATCATCAACAATTAGAACTGGAAAGAAAAAAGTTCAATTAGTTAATAGTAAAGTTTTGATCAGAAAAGTTAATCAATTTTCAATTCATTTCTTCATATAAATAACAATTAACAAGATCAATTTGTCTACTATTATTTACTAATTGTCAACAAATAATTTGAACTCAATGGCAACGGACAATCATTATAACCATTATTATTATTATTATGGTTGATTGATTGAAAATGTAATTGTCAACAAATTGTAAGGTCAACAATTAACGTTGATTGGAAAATTGTTTCATCAAACTGGAAAATTAAGATATTGGGAACATGTTATTAAGAAACTTAAATTGTGTCCGGTTGATTGGATATTGTTGTTGATTGCGAGGAAAAATATTTTATAACAAACACAATTTAATCTCCACAGAGTCACAATTAGATTAGTCATCATCGTCATCTTTTCTTCCGCATCATCATCTGATTGGATTCCACGGATTAACAGTTAACTTTTTTTTACCTTTCGCCATCAATGTCAACTGTTTATTACCTGTAACAAAAACCATACATCTTTATGGTGACAATCAACAATCATGTTCATTGATTGTGATTAGAAAAAAAAAGATGATTAGTTGATGATAATAATTCAATGGTTAACAGTTAACTCGATTCTGTATATTATCAGTTGTACTTTTTTTTTCATATTCAACTTCAAGTTCTTCCTGTAATCAACTAAATCAATTGATTGTTGATTGTAAATTTAAGTTCACCATCAATGATCAGTTATTCTTGATGATTTTTTTTTCATTGGATTAAAAAAAATATTCATCTAACCATGAAAGATGAAGTTAAATTTGCAATCAACTGATTGTGATCATCATATTGTGATTACTCTCTTGATTAATTGTCTCTTGATACTATTGTTTGGATTGGCTTTTTGTTTTGAAACAATATTTTGATTCAATTAATGTTACTAACAATCAGCTGATTGTTTAAACTGATTATCGACAATTTAATAAAGATTATCATGTTAATCTTCATCTAAATTATCACAATAATCATGTTTAACTAATCTTTAGTGTTGAACAATTTTTGCAATTGGTTGATTAGTCTGATTGTTATTGTATCATCAATTTATAATTAGATAACTAATTTTATCTATTAGAACACAATTTAAGGATTATATACAATTTAGAACAGTTAATTAAATGGATGATAGAATCCAATTAGATTTTGAAATTGTCTTTGTTTCATCAACCGCAAGGTAAATTTAACAATAGTTTCAACAATTAATACGAATTTAGAATCTTTAATTGTTGTGCTAATTAAAAGCAAAGATTTTAATTTAATTCTGTGGAAAATTGAAAAAAAAAGTCAATCAAGGAGAAAGTAAATTGTATTAATTGTTGTAACATTTGATAATCTGTATTAATGATTAACATGATTTCATTTCATTTCACGTTCGTTTAGAAAACTAAATCAATGAACCGATGGAGAGGGTAACAATTATCATTAATCAATTCAGTTAATCATCAAACTATTCAGACTGTTGTATGAACACATACATGAGAAACTAAAGAGATAAATTCATGATGATTAAATGGAAAGAGATGATGAAATGTTTTGAATCATCGGGATGAAATGAAGGAGAAATTATCATTAATAGTACTTAATGTATATGAAAAAAATAGTGAATTAAGTAAATCACAATTTCTTGAAATCATTATTATCATGATTAACTCGATTTTCACTTGTGGTTTCACTGAAAAAAAAGAGAGAATGAGAAAAGAGAGAAGATGAAACTTCCATGGATCGGTGATAATTCATAATGTTCTATTATTCCAACAATAGTTTTACCTGAATTAAAGGTGATTAAAGGTAAAAGGTGAGAGTGGTTTTTGTGTTTCTGGTGAAAAAGAAGAAAAAAGAAGTGATGATAAAATAGAAGTTAATTGTCGTTGGTAATTTCTTGATGAATGATCAACATTCAGGGGATATAATTTTCAGTCAAGTGTCGATAGGGATCATTAAGTTTAGAGCTTGAGAATATGCGGTTTTTAGATTATTCTGGTTTCATGATGATTTCCTGTCTCACTCACCTTTATTTCTTCATTTTTTGCTCTCTCTCTTTTTATCTTCATCATTACCATTTTCCATCATCTGGTCTTTCTCTTTTTATTTTTCTCTTCCTGTTTACAGGGAAGACAAGCAAGTAACCTTAAACACTGCGAGTTGTTGTTGTTTCTCATTATTTATACTTGTTGTTCCATCTTCATGTTACTCTGCTTTTCACCTTGGAATGTAAGTTTTTCCTCTCAATGTAATGAGAAAGTTAAATGAGAGAATTAAGTTTAACATTGAAAACATTAAATTGTCCAGACTTGGCCAATGAAAATGCTGATGGGGTAATAACAATTAACGTTACAATCCGTGTTATCAAAATATTAACCTCTCTTAAAACAGCATGTTAATCATTCATTCAGTGTTGATATATTAACTCATTCATAACTGTAAGAATTTCAATATTTAACCAACGGATAATGTAACATGGTTTCTTTGAGTTAATATTTCACGATCAACAGGAGCACAATTAAATTAAACCAAATCAACCTCGAAGCCAAATGGTAAACATTATAATAGATAAACCAAACCACCGGCAATCAGAACAATGAGAAACATTACACATGTCATTAGATTTAATTACTAGAATAAAGTAACATTTTCTTTTCTCTCCTCCCGAACATCATGCAGGCATTAAGAGTTTGATTAGGCCTAAAAATGGAAGAAGAAAAAAAATGAAAATGATTAGTAATTAGAAGTAATTATATTATATGTACAATTGAAGATATTGTATTACATGAAAATGTAAATTATTCTAAAAGTTGAATTCATGAGATGTGTTATCTTTTTCAGGCCAATCTATGAATCCAAGTTTTCTTTCGTATATCTAATTATTGATTGGTGTTATTATCGTTATTATTTAATAATAATATCAAAAATTAGAGGGAACGTCTACTATAAATTTTCAAGTTCAATGTACTGATATTCTTGATTTTTTTTTCTCTTCTCATAATAGAAGAGAAGATAAAAATTCTTCTCTCTCTCTCTCTCTGCCAATAGGCACCTTTTTTTTTACTTACCTTTTCTCTAGATTGAAGAATTTTTCAACCTGACTTTCAACCTGATCAATTCAGAGTAAACCGGTTTATCCGATGGATCAAGTATTACCTTTAAATCTCACATCTCTTATTTCATCTCTTCATCTTCATCAAAAATTTTCTCTCTCAGCATATTCACTATGCTATTATTAATATTAGGTAGCTCTTCTGTAGGTAGTTGGGGTACATTTTTTTAACACATTAACCATCAAGGTATATATTATACTCGTTGTGTGATTATAAAGGGAGAGAGAGAGAGATTATTTATTGGAAGAAAGTAGAATTTCTTACCTTGGAGAAGAAGAAAAAAAAGAGAAAAGAAAACATTGAAAAAAAATGTTCTCTTCTTTTTCGTTTTCTGATTAGTTTGAACAGGTTGAGATCACATTGATTTTACACAGATACAAAAAGAATTTAATTGTTGACATTAACGACAATTTAATTTGTTCGTTAAATTTTCCAAAAAATGATTAAATAAATCACTTTGATAAGAAAGAAAAGAGAAAATTTTGTCTACTCATCAGCTGAAAATTTGGAGGGAAATTAATTATCGATTCGAATTTCGAATTTTAATCCTTTACCGGATAAGCGGCGGTTCGGTTATTCTGATAACCGTTTTCTTTTTTAATTCTAATTGATTTAAATTCTCATTTTAATTGTTATGGTTTTAATTCTTTAATCAATGACAGAGATTAATCACCGAGTTGATTTTCTTTTGGAAATAAATTTGCGTGATCATCTGTTTTCTCTCTTTGATTAGGTGAGAGAATTAAATTAATTTGAATTAATTCTCCATCTTTTTTTATCCTTGGAACTTGCCTTATGTTTTCTTCACGTTTTCTTTTTTTTCTTTACCTGTTGAATTATTGTTATTATACAATATTGTTCTTTCTTTTAACCTTCTCCTACCCTTTTTACACCCTGATTGACCTGTTGGCTTGAATATTCCATTATAATTGTGTACATTCTAATGAAATTACTCGATTCTATGATTTAGAGAAAAAACCAGTTTCCGGATTCCATGTTTTCTTTTCTCTAACCCTAATACTCCAATCACCAGCTCGATATCAATCAATAGTTTCTTCATTTCAATCTAATTTCTACTCTAAAATCAACAATCAACACATTTTCATGGTTCCATAAAAATGTATTATACTTTATTAACCTTTTTCTAAGTTAGTAGTGTATCTCCATCATTATTGACAAGTTGACAAAAGAATGAAAGAAGAACCTATTGAAACTTACCTGAATCTTTCATGGAACAAAATAATTCAGGTAATTTATGTTACATTTAACTACTACAAAGTAACAATTAGTTAACTGACATGTAAATTACTTGCTAGTCTCTTATAACCATAACCTTAATAGAAACGTAAATATTAACTATCAATCTACATTTTAAATTCTAAATGTAGGTTTATGGTTTGAACGTATCTCTCTCTCTCTCTCTCTCTCTGATCAGATTAACCATTTAATCCCATCAAGTTAATCTTTTCCAATTAACCTTTTTTTCCTTTTGATTTCTCTTGATTTAGATTATAAGTTAATATACATAATATTTACTTTAAAGTGTATCAATGGTTCTGGTTGTTGTCGTGTAGTTGAGCTGATCAACTAATTTGATAATTTAGTTTTTCTGTCATGTGTTGGGTCAATTTGGAATCCATTTTAAACTCCCACGGTTGTTTATCTTAATTGTTTGTAATTTAACCTGTTCCATGTTGTAATCTTGATGACCATATGTTTATATATGGACAACAAGAGCATCTGATTGTTTGCGATCACGAAACCATGATGGTCAAGAGACGGACACTCCTGTTGTCCAGTTAATCATCTTCTAATGTTAACGGTTGACTGCGAATCCATAACCAAGGTTGATAATGATGATAATTATCATTTTCGCTCTTCCCTTTTGTGAAAATGTTTCCATTCTGTAGCAGATTAACTCAAGATAACCCGTTAATCCTTTCAGCTGATTTTGGTTTCTGACAACAACAATTTGGATCAACCATCAACATCATCAAGTGTAAAAGGATCTCAAAACATGAAAAGGTTTAAACAATTAACTCCGGGAATCAATTGGTGTTGTTACTGTTGTCCAAATCTCTCGCACAATTAAATTAAATTGGATTGATCACCATCAAAAACGAGCCATCATCTTTAACTTTAATCTCTTATTTTTTTTCTCTCTCTCTCTACAAAATCTTATTCAACTTTCTCTCTCACTTCCTTCTCATCATTCTGGTCAATTTACTTTTCATTAACTGGACTCAAACTCTCACCCACTTAATCTCACAACAACACCCAAATTGTTAACTTAATCAATTCTAAATCCTCACTAATCACTAATTCACACCATGAACACACACACACACACACACACACACACACACACACACTGGAAACATTTAACAATCATCTATTGTTGATGTTGATGGTGATGAAAAAATAAATCATCAGATAAAGATGATGAGATTATCAAATGCTCAAGATTCAACAATAACTTATTGTCAATAAGTAAATGAACTGATGGAGATGGAGAAAAAAAAAATGAAAATTTTCATCATCATCATAGTTAATGTATCAATAATTCATTGACAGGAAGCTCATCATCATCATCATCATCATCTTTTTTTCATCATTTCTGCTTCCTCCTCCTTGTCTTGTTAACCAACATCATCCAAATCAATTTCATCATCATTTCCATCATCAGGAGACCTCCAGCATCGCTTGTCTAATAATCTACTGATGTGACCTTGAAGAAACAAAAGATCAACTTATCTTCATCATCTCTTTTTTTTTCACCTCATCACCTTGCCCTTGAAATATAATCATCATCTTTTGATGATGATGATGAGAATCAAAAAGATACCTCGTTGTGTGTGTTGATGATTAGATGAAAACTAACAAAAAAAACAAGAGATAATATTGTTAATCACTATTGTCCATATCAAGGTTATCCTCCCTCAATTCATTTCTTCATCACTTTTTATCTAATTGTGATTCTTTGTCCCTCCCTAACTCCCATTGTCCAGTGAATCTTTTTCTCCATCATCATCCCAATGATGATGAAAGAAGATGAAAACTTTTTTCTCAACACTTTTCCATTATTCTTTTCCTCTTAATCCATCATAATCATCAAGCGAATCTTTTTTTTTCTCCTTCTAATTTGATTAACCATTTGATCAATTTATAAGATTTTCCAATCATCACCATTGGTCAATCAATACTGACCTTTAATATTGATTGTCTTTTGATTGTTGATTTGATCACTTGATTATAAGTTTCTTTTTATATACTTGAACAATTCAAGTTTCTCGTCTTTACGACAATTAGCTAATTTGATTATAACTTGAACTTGTTGCAATACGTTAATTGTTACAATTGTTGTGTTCTAATTTGTTATGTTAATTGCTGTTAATCATCACGATCTTGATGAAGAGACAAATGGTAATAATAATAATCATTTAAAGTTAATTGCGTTACTTTAATTATTATCATAGTTGATCAAGTGAAACAATGATTCTTACAATTAGATGATAATTGTAAGATTGATTATACATCTTTAATTGTTCATCAACTGACTAATTAACTAAATTAATCTTTACACTTG
Organism: Panonychus citri; assembly: GCF_014898815.1. Taxonomy (NCBI): domain Eukaryota; kingdom Metazoa; phylum Arthropoda; class Arachnida; order Trombidiformes; family Tetranychidae; genus Panonychus; species Panonychus citri. Next base: position 101,463 of record NW_026515529.1, on the reverse strand, counting down.
TTTCGTGTTTACAGTTTAGTTAATCTTTTAATTGTGATCATATCTATTCAACTCTTTTCCATTGATTGTTATCCAGTTTTTCATGATTACATTTTTTTCTCTCTCAAATTCTTACAATTTATTAATTATTTTCTCTTTCTCTTCTCATCAGGGATATGGAGCCGGAAGTGTTTACAATGAAACGGAATTTTCAACACGAGAAACAATTTACACTCCATCACATGTAATCATCCCACCGCGGACGAAATACTCTCCTTACAATTAACTGGACACACGAAATCAGGAAATGGACTTTAATTGTTACCATTAAATGTTTTTTCTTTTCTTTTGTCAACATTGGAAACGATCAATGGAAAAGTAAATTAGTAAATTGTCCAAAAGAGGGCAAATGTGATTTTCCAAGAAAAACAAAGTGATTAAGGAAACCGGAAGAAACGATTCACCATCTTTTTTTTTGTTTCATCACAATTTGGAAGCAATCAGTTAATTGTTAATCATAATCTCTGTTTGATTACAATTGCCTCAAGTTAATTATGTAAAAAGATACCCAACTGATTTATATTATACACAAGAAGCTTCAATTTGTGATAGTTAATCATTTCCATTTGTTTGATTGTTTTGTTTCTGATAATTAATTTGTGGTTAACAATAACTTGTCAACAATTAATTTATCTGCCTAGAGATGTAACTTTGTTAACTAATTACTATTATGTGAAACAAATCAATCAAACGAATGGTCAATTTAATTGATTGTTTTTCCTTTTCCTTTTTCACTTTCTCCTTATTCCAAATGATTAACTAATTAAATCTCTCTCTCTCTCTTTCTTTCGGGTTAGCAAACAATTAATGTTGAAAATCAGGAAACTGTTTAATTTTGTATCAAAGTGATTTATTTAATTACTACTAATTAATCCTACGTCAATTGTTTTGTAATTTTAATTACTTGAAAACAATAACTCTTATTGATTGTAGATGAAAAATTGCATTTTTATATTGAATTAAAATAATTTAATTGTTCACAATTAGTAATCTAATTGAGATGACAAGAAAATTCAATCCTTTATATCAAACTAATCATGATTAACTTAATTGCTACATTTTGATTGTGTGGGTTGTTGATATATAATTTAAATAACTTTTTGATTAACATCTAATCAAGTTGATTGTTACATTTACTAATCAACTACTATCCTTGGTGATTAACTAACTTGTAATAATCAAGTGTTGATACTTGAAAATTAATCTAATTGCTTGATTATTAACAATTTCAAAGGTTCAATGTTGATTATTTGTCGGAAATGATAAACAAATTAGTTAATCATGATTAACGATTAATCCCCATAATTGGAGTTGAACTTACATATGAAAAAGTTAAATTGTGATCAAGTTGATTGTGATTATCAAGCTAAATAGTTATTGAGAAACCAGTTTATCAATTTACAGGAACCAACAATCAACATTAAATTATCAACAGAAAAATTTGATTCACTTGAATGGTTTAATTAAGTATCATTTGATTTGCAACAATTTAGCAAATTGTTGGAAAAGTATTATTAATATAAATCAACTTGAAACAACAACTAAATTGTCCAACAATTAACTGGAATACTTGGGAAAATGATTCTCATGATTTATCTATTATCCTTGATTATTACCAATTAAATGATTATCATTTAATCGTGATCAAGTTAATCCATAAGTAAAACATGATAACCCATGAAATTGATTGTTAAAGATTAAGGAAACTAAATCAAAAATGATCAACACGAATCAAACTAATGTCAAGGAATCAACTCTCAATAAAACTATTAGTTGATCAATAATAAGAAAGGTTAAATTCATGTCAATTTAATGACAATAATGATCAACCAATTTAATTGTTGAAATAATAGATAAACAATCAAACATTTTCTCAATTCTCTCAACTTAAATTCCCCATAAAATTAATAAAATATTTTTAGAATCAATTTATCAACATGATGAGCCGATATTCATCTTCAGGTAACAGAAACTTCAATTCGTTCGCCCTCAGGCCAAAATCGACTTTTCAACCTGTCGACATTTTTTCTTCCCGATTCCATCCTCATCCTCATCCTCATCTTCATCTCTCTCTCTCTCTCTCTCTCTCTCTCTCTCTCTCTCTCTCTCTCTCTCTCTCTCTCTCTCTCTCTCTCTTTCATTTCTCTCTCTTTTCGTTTGTTCATCTTCTTTTTCGACTCTTTCTGTTTACCATAAAGAGAATGTGCTTTTTTTAACAAGACCGGTTAATGGTCAATGATCTTAATCATGATTAGTCTCCTTCTTAACTATCGACCAATATCCATTAATAACATCATCAAAAATCTTCAATTGATCAACATTAAAAATCAACAACAATCAACGTCATTTAATAGTAAAATCATCAACCTCTTCTTGTTGTTTTCCAATTATGAGTCTGTGATTGTTTACCTTTTTTTTGTTCATTTTTCTCTCTCAATTAAATTGTCTTAATTGTCGTCTTTCTTCATTAATCTATTACTTGGTGACCCCAATAATATCCAGAATCCAAGGTAAGTGTTACAATTAATTAATTCCATTTGAATGTATATATAATTAAAATTTCAATTTCTTTCCTTTTCCAATGTTGATAATCCTCTTTGTTTATGTTTCTCTTTCTCTGTCTATTTCTCTGTCTTCATTTGTTGTTGTTACTCTTTTTTTCTTACCTTCGAAGACTTTTTATTAACAATCAATATTCATGTTTTAATTGTGATTCAATAATCTACAGTTAATTATTATCATTGATTAATTGACGTCAATTAGGATAAATCAATTTGTATTGAGGAAAATTTTTCCTTCTACAAAATGTAAACAGTGAATTATTGTTAATCTTGGTTGTTAAGATTTTTTTTCCTTTTCCTCTTTGGATCATCAATTTTTTCTTAATGTGATTTTCTTGAGAGATTTTTAATTATTTCTAATTAAACATTTATGGAAATGATTTAACTTGCTATGTAAATTGATTCTCTTCTGATATCGTTTTCTCTTCCTTTATTGTTGATGAAATTTCGTCATCAAAGGAAAAGGAGTTGAGGTAAAAACGAGAGAAAGTTAAATGGACACAATTTACCTCTTGAGAATCACTTGATAGTTAAGTGATTATCAGGTGAAGTCTGAGTTAATTGTCGTGTTATCCTTTCTCTCTCTTAATTGTGTCGATTGATTAAGTATCGAGAAGAGAAAAACCAATCGAAATTCTGATCGCGATTCACACAATCGCTTTTCCATCCATTGGGTTAATTCACAATTCGTTTGTTAGTTGTTGTTATTTCCTTCCTTTTGTTTTTGTCGTTTAATTTTCTCATTGAATTTGTCATTCCAATTTCGATTTGTTCTCTAATCTTTTTTTTTCTTCTTCTTCTCTTCCACTAATAGATGTTTACAATCCATCAATTGAAACGTTTACTCTCAGGAATCAATAGAATGTCTGAAACACTCATGGTAGAATCAAAATCTCCCGTTACCTCAGTCGCATCTAAAGCGATCGCAGTGGATCAAGAGGAAGCTTTAATGAACGAAATTTGTATTACCGTCAATGAGAATGACCTTGCAATCGGATCTCGTACCAAAAGGGATTGCCATCTAATGGATAATATTGATAAAGGATTATTACATCGAGCCTTTAGTGTGTTGCTTTTCAACAAAAAGGGTCAATTCTTGTTGACCCAAAGAGCTTCAACCAAAGTCACTTTTCCCAATTATTATACGAATGCTTGTTGTTCACATCCATTGTTTACACCCTTGGAGAGAGAGGAAAAGGATTGCCTCGGGGTTCGTCGAGCAGCTCAACGTAAATTATTTCAAGAGCTTGGAATTGACCCAACAACCATTACCCTGAATGATATTCATTATATCACCCGAATACTTTATAAATCACCTTCACCCAATGAACCAATTTGGGGTGAACATGAATTGGATTATATTTTAATTATCCACAAAGATGTTGATATAAATCCTAATCCAAATGAAGTGAGAGAAGCCGTTTTCTTGGATAAAGATGATTTAAGTCCTTATCTTGGTAAGTGAACAATAAAACAATTTCCCAAATTTAATTGTGAGACTTAGGGTTGAATTTAATTCCTAATCAATTGACTGATTGATTGATTATCGAAGTGATTTCATTAATTTTTTGGAAAGACTGAAAAACTGATTCGATCATACAAATTTCCAGAAAAAGTTACAGTCCAATCTTCAGATTATGAATATATGATTAGAGTAATTCCAATAACTAATTACTATTGTTAATTGTTTTCTCTTTTGTTGATTAGAACGAAAAAAGAAAGAGGGTTGGCCAATATCCCCTTGGTTCCAGTTAATCCATGATCGTTTTCTTTACAATTATTGGGATAATCTGTCAAATTTGGACAAATTTAAAGATCACAAGACGATTCACAATTTCATTTGATTGCGTTCTCAGTTTTCACCATGATTAGATTAATTTGTTGTTTCTATTACCCTGAATTTCAATTGATGCCGAGCACGGACAAAGCTCAAACCTAACAACTCCAACTGTTAATCTAATCCAACACAATCAACCAATTTAAATCAAAATTTTTCTACTTATAAACTTAAATATAAGTGAATTTATATATTAATATATAAATAGTTAATTAGTAAACGCTATCGGCCTTTTACCAATTGATTATAATCATTAACTTAAATTAATCAGAAATCATGATTAATGAGAGTAGTGAAATTAAATTCTAGTTTATTCAAATTATATGAAAAAAATATTTCTATTAATACAAATGATTATATTAATTGTACTAAAACTTTTTTCATATCAAATCATAGAAAGTGATTCAATGATTTGAACTAATCACCTCTCAATAAGAATTGGTAATTAATGTTTAATTGTTGGTACGAAAACGGCCAATTTGTATATCTGGTTAACTTGATTGATTGGGAAAATTTAGCTGTAAATTAGTAAATGGAAATTAACGGACAATTAACCCAGATGAATAACCAATTGATTTGGTTAATCAACGAAGCCCAAGAAAATTATCTCAATACAAAGATAATTTCTTATGGAAGCCAAATAACAATTAGTTTTGTTTAAACAATAACATAGAAGATGATCAATAATCAAGAAAGATAATGAGGAATAACAATAACAAAGTAATTAATTAATTCTTGAGAATATTCTGTTAATCATCTTTCATCATCATACATAACATTTGTTGTTATATCTTCCTGATGTACGACACAATTGGTTGACAATTTTCTCTGACACAATCAACGTTTATAATCCAGACGCTTTTTCAATTTTTCTCTCTCAACTTGCTCTCTCTCTCTCTCTCTTCCTTTTTATCTTCATCTTCATCTCCATCGTCTTTTTCTATGCATCATCATCATCTTTTTTTCCCTCATCGAATAAACTAGAGTTGAAGCGCAAAATTTACTTCTTTCTTTACTCCAATTTCTATTTTTAAAATAAGAAACAGTTTTCATCTTCATCTTTCGCTTGTATCATCTTCATCTGCATCTTCATCATCATCATCATCATCCTGTTGGCTTTAGTTAGTAGGTTGGAAAAATATTTATCTTTCATCCTCTGTGAGCTTAAATCCTCCATCTTGTAATCGTGATCGTTTATCAATCTCTGTCCATTTGTGGTCACCTTTGAGTTATCCAGTGTTTAACTTTTCATCTTGATTGTTCATCTTGATAACAGATCAGTTGATTCAGTTTGGACTTTTCTTTTCAATTGGTTAGGTCAATTGTTTTTACAATGGTAACTTATACTAATCCAAAAGCTTTAAAATGGACTTTGTTGGTGACCAATACAACTTTTTTTCTCTTGACCATTTGTCTCCTTTTATATACTCTAATTGATTATGTTGGATTTGAAAACGATTGGCATCCTTACCAAAGTGATGATTATGCTGATGATAATGATGAAAGTGATTTAATTGATGGTGATGGTCAATTAGATAATAAACCTTTAAACTCTGTTTATCAATTTCCTAGTATTGGATCGACATCGGTGAGAGTGATTATACCCTCCATCACCATGATTGTTGCAATTGTAGGTATAATTGCAGCCAATGAAGAGAAATGTCGACTTCTCAATATAAACGGTTATTTGTGTTTCTTGTCGTTTTTCATCAAATATCTTTTCATCTTTGCCTCTCTACGAATGGCCGGTCTATCTTCTCCCTGGACATCTCTGGGATCGGTAATATTTCCCCTTTATCTTGCCATTGGATTATTCGAATTAGTTCTTGGAATGTCATCTTGTCAATTATCTTCTATTCTTAAACGTGGTGGTTCCGTTAATCCTCGGATCATTAAGCTTCCAGTCACCTGATTATAAGAGAATAGAAAACAAAATAAGAGAAATTAAATCTAAACCATCAACAGAATCTTGTGAGATTTTTATATTTGCTATGATCACTTCAACTATCGTCAAACAGCAATTTGAGAAACAACTTTTTTTTATATTCTAATCACCGAGAGGAAAAAAAACTCATTACAATTTATCACTAACGATTTTGTTGGAGCCATTTTTTATTCAAATATATGTAACTGTTAATGATATTAATTCTCACTTACCGTTAAGGATAAAATTCGATTTGATGATTGTCACAATTGTCCTAAATTTCCAATTTCACTAAGTGAATCAATAGATTCAGAAATTAACATCTAAAGAAATGAAGAGCGAATAAAATTTAAAAGAAATCAAGGTTAGTTGTTAGATTAAGATTCCAAATCAATTGTTATGTTTTGTCCAATTGCGAAAAAAGAAAACGTCATGAGATGACCACAATTTACCTCTTATTAAATTACCTTCCAAATGTGAACCAATTAATTAAAAGTTAATCTTCCGCAACTTTAATTGTAATCAGAAAATGAAAGAAACAAAATTAATTTTAAAAAGAAAAATAAACAACAAGAAAATTGAACCAATCAGAAAGCGAGAAAAATTGAAGCGCGAATTTCGTTTTCTTTGATTAATATTCTAATTACAATTAAATTGAATCTTCTTTTACAAATAATTAAATAAATTGATTCTAAATTGTTTATATTGTTGAAGAAAAACTAAAAGCAAAGGTTAATATAATTGTTCTATCGACACTTATCAATGTTTTCCATGTTTTCTAATCAAATAACGTTTTGTTTTTATATCAAGAATCTTGTTGTTAGGTAATGGATATGATGAAATCTAAATCAATGATGATGATTAGACAATCCAAGTTAGTGATTAAAAGGACAACAATCAACATTTGCATAGATTTTTGTTGTTTTTGTTATTCTAAAGGAGAGAAAGTTTCAAATTAACTATCGATCCTAATCGAGAGTTCGAAAACTTTTTCTCGGCGCAAGACTTTCGATTCTCATTATTATTGTTCTTCTCCATCATTCTCACTGTTTCTCATTCGAAATCTACTCCCACCTTTCTCATCTTCATCTTCATCTTCCTAACGATCATTTCACCTACGAACAGGTAGTTAATAGTAATGAAAAGAAAACCAAACCAATAACAACAATTAATTTCTTTTGTGTTTCCAAATTGTGATTAACCTAAACATCCAACACACATTGTAATTTTTTCCTTCTTCTTTATAACAATTTATTCATTCTGTGAGTTAATTAACTTATACCAAATAGTTACACTGATCATCAAAAATAATCAATAATCAACAAGAATTAAAAATTTACTCGGTGAAGAGAAACAAATTTTTCCAATCAATTCAATTTACTGATACATCAATCATCTAACCATCACATTAATGAAAACAATTTAAAATAAAAGTCCAAGGAATTGGATTTTTGTTTAATTATTTTTGGAGAGATTTAACTTTCTAATTAACTTAATTGGTGTTCTTCAAATTAAATCAAAAATGGCCTGGGCCTTGTATATGTTTCGAGAAACTTTCCAACCCGAAGATCCTCAAATCCTTGATTCTCATATTAAACCCGAAACTAAATTAACTTTCGTTGATTTTGTGCCTAATGCTGTTGAACGAACATCAACTGCAATTTATCAAACTGCAGAAATTAAATATCACCCATTCAGGTAACAATTAACTAATTATCCAAATCGTAATCCAAAAGGTCCGAGACAATTTAACGAAAATCAATCCAATTAATTTTTCCGACGCAATCAAAATCATTACACTTCTCTCTCTATCACTCTCTCAAGTTAATTAATCATCTTCATGGTAAAAATAAATCACAATTTAATAATTAATTGCATTTTCTAGTGAATTAACAATCAATAATAATCATAAATTGTGTTCATTTCCTCCAAATACACTTAATAATTTAGTACAATTATCCAATTCCTTCTCAATCAATTTCCAACAATTTATATTAATATTAAATCAGTAAAATTCTGAAGCTGAATCAATATTATAATATTGCAAATTAAGAAAATTAAGTGAATAGATAATAAATCAGAACAATTTTACAACAATTTAATTGTTCACAAGAGACAAGAGCTTAACTGTAACAATTAAGAAAAATTCTCATCACAACAATTTCTACATAAATTTGACTTTTTTAAAAAGTTTTTTTTCTGTTGAATTGAATTTTAATTTTCTTCCTCCAGTTAATTGTTATAATCACACCCCTTCTATCATTAATTGATTACTGTTTCTTTAATCAAACAATCGGTTTATCTTGATTGTCAATAATTGTAAGGTAATCGAATTGATTTTGATAATATTTTCTATTCTTATTGTTTCAACCCTTTCATATTATTTTCCCATACATTTACTGTTGATATCAACTGGATTTGTCTCTCTGTCTCTTTGTTGATTATTGATTATAATCAATTGTTTTTCTATATCCAATCTTAATTTTTTCTTCTTCAGGGAAATGATTTTATTGGCTAACGATTGGTTAGCTGAGAATCCATCATGGAGAGCGATTAATTGTGAATCGGTTACCCTTTTATTCAAAGCCAACGACACTGGAAACCTCGAGCTAAGGCCAATAGACGCTTCCTTTTATATCTATGGTTCAGCTAAACAGCACATTGTCAAAGCTTTGAGGTAATTTTCTAATTAGTCACATTTAAGTTAATTACTTTCAAATCTAATCAACTGATTAACTTCATGTATATACAACGTGTCATCTTTAAATTAATCATTAGGCTCGAAATGTCCTTTACGTGTTAATAGATTTAAAAGATTTTCTTTGTCAATGTTTTTCCTCATGCAACATTTAGATTATCATTCTGAATACATAATACATTTGATATTGTTTTTAATTACTTTTTATTTAGATTATTTAGATTATTTGGAACTTTTTTTTTATTCTTTTATTTTTGATTAATTGATATTCATTAGATTATGGATTAAACGTAAGCCTATTACAGGCGATGAAAGTGATAGTTATGGAGGAGAGACTATCGAACCACAGATATTGGATTATATTGATATTATTCCCGAGAATCGTGGTGATGGTGATTCGTTTTGTCCCAAATTCGAGAATCTTAATCAGTGTGTTGAAAGGATCAATAAGATGACCCAAGAGAGGAAGATAAATGGAACCATAATTACCATTGAAAGTCTTAATTGTGAAGCGGAAATCGATTGGAAAATTAATCCTGAACAAACGTTAAACTTTTTCACCAACAAAACGGTCACCATAATACGAATTTTCTATGAGAAAGGTCCACCGAATCAACTGGAAATAGGTAAATTAATTACTATTAATGAAGAGGAAAAAAATCAAATTCTATTAATAGATATCCGGCTTTTCTCAGTTTCCTTGTAAACAAAATTACCCAACATGAAATTGATTCATTTCAACTGATTAACCATTTCAATTGAAACAATCAACAAGTAATCTAACCTTATACACTCTCAAACCATTGGTAATTATTATGATTAACTTTCAATTGTCAACAGTTATTACATATTATTATTATTATTATTGATCGATTGTGTAGTCATTCCCTGTGAACAATTTACCGAATTGTTGATAATCATTATATGAATTACGAAACTTTTATCTAATAATAATCTACTTTTTTTGCTCACATAAAGATGAACCTCGATTATAAGATTAACTATCATTTACTCTTAGTGACAATTAATGATCTAAATCAAGTAGGTTGATGACCAGTAGTATTAAATTACCTATGAAACTGGTCAACTAAACGTCTAATCATATCATCTAAATTGTTTTTCCTTGATTATTATTGATAATCTTGACCATCACTCGTTAACCATTAACATAGATTACAAGTTGAAGATATTTATGATTGATTAAAGTGTATAAATTAACCATTTGTTGTTGAGTCAATCAATTAATTGTGTTGTCTTTTATTTTAGTCGATTCTAATGGTAGAAAAAGTTTTTAATTGTTCCAATTGTTTTTTTGTATTCTTTTCCCAGGAATTAAAGATTTCGTTCCTAAGAATATCTCTGGTGGTGGATTCTTTAAACGCCCCAAGTTCGAGGCTTTCTCATTGGTACTAACTCGAGCAACTAGATGGTTATCAGAAAATCCCGACATCTCCCTACGAAATGCACAATCATTAGATATTAAGCTTAAATCACGTAAGTTAATTTCTTACAATTAACGTGAATACATAACAATCACCGTTTTCTAATTGATCTACTAGTCGGTTCGTGCGATTTAACCTGTTCAATGGCCTACACGGAGCACGGTGATTATTTGAAAATATTTCGAATCGCATATACCAAATGTCCTAAATCGCAATCAACATTGTCACTTAATCTGAGCAATGCAATCATGGAAACTAAATCATTAATTCTTGGAAGTAAATTGTTCATGCCAATCAAAAAAGGTGAATCATTAACAGAGATTAGACAAAGAATGGAAGATTGGATCAACACAATTCCAAAAGGTGAATATTAATTGAATGGAATTGTAAATTGTGATCAATTGATTGACAGTTAATCTTTTCACAGACCAAGTTAACGGTGAGATTAACCGGCCAATTGAAATTCTGAGCGCGGAAACGGTCGAGGTTTTCTGCCGAAGTGATGACAACGAACTCGAAAAGGCCGTTGAAGATACATTTCAATACAATCGATTCGGCACCAAAAATGGTTACATTTTCATCTCGCTTCGAGTTTATTTCGGTCTACCTGGTTTACCAAATTTACTAATTTCTCGAGTTGATGATAATCTAATTCAGTCCATGTCACTGACCAACGATAATGGATCATCTTGTAATATCTTATGATTAATTGATCGAAACTTCATTTAATTTAATGAACACTTTTTTTTCATATTCGAGATAATAACTAATTGATTGATAATATTGATCGCAATTAATATTACTCATTATTACATATTCATATCACTCTTGGATTTAAATCAGAATCAATTTGTTTTAGTTTGAAAAACTTTTCCCCCTGAAAACTGATTAATTGATTTGATTTACTTATTATTACAATTAACTGTTGACTCTCATTTGTAATATATAATCAAATTAATTGTATGATATTGTATCCATAAAGAAACAGATAAACTTTCAATTGTTATCATTATTTGAATAAAAATCAATCGTTAATCATTATGGAAGTGATTTAATTATTGAAGAGAAAATCAATTCTAATCAATCAAATCAATATCTTAACCTAGAGACAAGAAATTAAAATAAAAATCAAATTAAATGTAAATATTTAGGTAATTGGATGCGAAGAGACAAAAGAAAATCAATTGTTACAATTAAATCTAAATTGTGATAATTTAGAAAATATGTTAACAATTGGAAAGAATCAATAAAATCTATTAATCAATTGTTTCTCATTTTGTGACGATTTTATCATTGTAGATAATCAAAAGGTAACAATTAAGATAATCATGGAAACGGACAATCAACAATTAAGTTGAGCATTTAGAAATCAACTGTTAATAGTTAATCATTTCTTCAATCACCGTGACTTTCAAATAATCAAATTAATTACTAGATAATAATGATTATCATTATGAAAGTATATCGATCAATATAAATTGCGTGAAAATAAATTGAAAACAATCAAGATAATCAATTGACTAACAATTAACCAACACCAATAGATTAATAGTAAGTGATGGGTGATTTTCATTTAGATTCAAGTTAATTAAATCAGTAATTAACAATTAACTGGAAGCTTGAAGTTGATCTTGATTATAACGGTAAAAGTTTAAAATTGACACAAAAACAAAACAATTAGTTAATTATTAAGCAAAATGGTTGACCGATCATATTGTTATCATCTAAATGATGATCAACTAAATTAATGGGAAATAAGTAAATTAACTAAATCAAAGTGGAACATGAAAAAACAAAAATTAATAAATAACAACAACAATTAACCTTTTCCAATTGGAGCAATTTAGTTAATCATTTGCAGAGAAATTTTAATCACACAGATAATTAATGATAGTCTTTCTTCATTTTACTGACCAAAGTGGTCAAGAGGCTTAGGTCAAGTGTACTAATATGTTAATTGGATAATTATTGATCTAAATTGTTGTAATCATGAACCCAGAAAACCATGAAAATCCCAAGGACGAAATCGAGGATTAGAACTTTTTTTTTCTCGTTCTATTGAAAAAATGTTCACTTTCGTTTCCCAGGTAATATTATGATGATATTAATGATGTGAATTATTGATGATAAAATAATGTTAATTGTGGAAAATGAATTGTCATGATCAATAATTGTGAAGGTATTTGTCAACCTAATCACGAATCATGACCAATGTTAATAAATAGTTTTCTCCTATTCTTTGCTCTTCAGAAAATCATCAATTCTGCTTCTAATTGTCTGATGGACAATTAACAAAATTTTGTTAATTGTTCAATCTAAATGTAAACAAAATTCGAACGACTTTTAATCAACTTATTCATATTTACATGTAATAAATAGATTGACAATTAACTGACAAGATGAATCGACCTTCACAGAAAAAGGTGATTGTTACTTGTTGGTTGACCAACTTAACCTTTAATCTTAATCCTAATCTCTTAATCTTGAAGTTTTTTTAACCTTTTCTCCTCTTTTTTATTTTAACTCTTTCCTCTCTCTCTCTCTCTCTCTCTCTCTCTCTCTCTCTCTCTCTTTCTTTCTTTCTTTCTTTATCTTTTGCTCTCTCTCATTAATTTTTTTCCATCTTAAGTTGGACAAAAGTATCAACCTAAGCACAATTTATACTCCATTTGATTAGTGAACTTCCAACATGGTGACAATTACAATTAATCAACTGTCTCTTTTTCCATGGTTAATATTGATCATTTTCTCGTCACAATTTGAGGTCAACGAAGCAAGTAAAGCCGAAGTTCTTCAACAATGTGAGTCTTTGACATTGTTTTCTCCTTTTTGGAAATTTTAATTTTCTTTTCTTCCCTTAGATTGGCTTTCTAATTGTTTCCTGAAAGGATATGCTTTGAAAAATATCGAAACAGTCAACTGTAAATCCTTAGATTTGCCAAGTAACCTGACCAGTGTCAAAGAGTTTGAAAGGAATGCCTTGGATTTTATCAATTAGGTTGTGAGTTCAGTCAGAAAAGTCTCTTCTGTAGCATCGGTGTTTCCAAAGTCATTTCGGACTATCCTCGAAATGCAAATTTCTCTTGCGCTGAGATCGCCATTCTCCAGGATGAAACCAATGTGGCCTTTGAATGTTGTTCTACCTGTAAGGTGGGCATAATCGATGCACCTCTTAAAGATAAATGTGAGATTAAAAATTTATCCAGTCTCACCGAAAGAGCTCAACAACGATGCTGTGAAGTCCATACCGCATTCACTAGAACGGGTAAGTTTAATTGTGAAATTTTTCGCCTTTTTATTAGACTTTTAAATGTAAATTTTGCGTCTCTTTGATTTGTAGCGAGTTTTAATTCAAACTCAGTGGTATCTAATTTAGTACCTTCATCGGATAATATCACAATCGATGAGATATCAACGATTGCACTGGAAAATGATATCAAGATCAACAAATCATTAGCATTCAAATTGGACAGTTCAACTACAACAATCAGTCCAGTCTTGCCAATAGAAGATGCCACTTCGAAAGATAGTACAATACCCACCACGGCCACGAGTGAGCCTGAACTATCAACTGATCAACCAATTATCAACAATGAAACAATAAATAATGATTCAAAATTGGTTAACAACGGTTCGACCACAAGTCCAGTAACCGAAACTCCAAAAATGGCCCATGAAACAGTGTCTTCACCAAAAAGTACAATCGAAACTACAGAGTCAACAGCCTCCACCTCAAGCTCAACGTCGATAGCAGCTCGTAGCTCAGATTGTGACCCAGGTTATCACATGTCTGGGTTTTCTGATGAATGTGAGGATACCGATGAATGTGAGGAAATAGCTGATGTTTGTCCACAGGAAAAGTGCTTCAACACCAAGGGAAGTTACAAATGCTGTCCACTTGGAACTGAAATGGACTCGAAAAATGAATGTATTTACATTGACCAATGTTCCAAAGACCGTTGTTATCAGTCGGTGGAAGATCAACATTATTGTGTTAACTATTTCGTCGGCCGTGAATGTATTGATAAACAAACGGAAGGATATAAATTCCTGGAGGGAAGGTAAGTAATTAACGATTGGAAACGATGGCGGGAAAAAAAGACTAATCAAATTTCTGTTTGTTTCTTTATTTTTCTCTTTCGATTACAGGGATGATATTCAAGAATTAATCGACCGAAAGAATAAATCAATCCCTCGATATTTAGAATTGTCCCAGAAAGAAATCGTTATAAAAGAAAATGAAAAATTCTCGAAACATGGATTGATACGAATGAAGTTCAAGGAAGAAACTAATTGTGAATGGAGTTTCAATTTAGATTCAGTTTGGGCTCCAAATGATGAGGATAAAATTAAAGAAAAACAATTTGATCACAAAACTGATGGGGACAAATTCTTAGTTGAAATTAATGGTCTAGTTAAACCTCAAAGTGTCGCGATCTCAGTTACATGTGACAAACCTGATTATCCATATTACAGAAATACAATTTACTTCACCTTCAGACCTGAAACAATGAGCCCATAATTAACTAATTAGTTAACCATTAGCAACTTCCCCTCTCCCATTGAAATAATGATATATAAAAAAATATCGAGATTTATTTTTGTTTAAATTGTTCACATGGTGAATTGTGATCATCAATTTGAAATTGAAATCGCCAAGAAATTTAAATAATTGAAATAAAATTATTAACATTTTAAATCACTTGTATTGATCAATGATTAACCAAATCAATTAATGAAAATGTTACCTCATATATTAGGGAAAAATTGATTAGTGGTAATTCCCATAAATGATCAGCAATTTTCTTTAACAATTTAATCTCAATAAGAATAAGAAGAAAAAAATTGCTAATTAGTTAATTGTGTCATCTAAAAATGTCGAGCACACGAAACTCAGGTGATTAGAATAGTTTGTTTTAGGAGGCAAAAATGAATTTAATTCTTATTACTGATGAAGACCTAATTAAGCAATGATTACACATTAATTTGATCAAGTGATGATGATAATTGTAATCACAATAATTAACAGAATCATCATTTTTATCAACAACTATGACAACCAGATAGTTAATTGAGTGACTCTTGTTGAGAAAAGTTAATTTCAATTACTATTGTATCAGAATAAAGAGAGAGTGAGACCATAACAGATAAGAGATTAATTAACTTGGAGAAAGCTGGAGTAACTAAATTTAGTTACAGTTGTCTTTCAACAGAAAATAGAATCACAATTAATCAGAAACAATTAGAAAAATTAATCAAGAGGGGAAAACAAAAAATCGATTCACTACTCAAAAGAAATCGAAAGGTTAGTTCAAAGTTCTAAGAGTAGAGGCGCTTCGAGCTTTTTTCTTTCTTAAAGAAAATTTAATTTTGTTTCTCTTTCTTTTTCTCTTTCATACTGGTAGCGCCCTCGGTCCATGGAAAAGTGAACTTTTTTGTTAGTCTTTCGTTTCGATTCAATTTTTTTTCAATGGAATCATTTTCCTTGAGATAGTTGATTCATCTCTCTTGCTCTCTTTTCTAATTGATTAATCTTTTCTTTTTATTTACTTTTATTAATCATTAATCATCATGGAATCAGTTTCAACAATCGGATCGAATCGTCATCCAGAAAGTTGCTTTAATTTGATTGATTTCTGTCCTGATTACCGACGACGACCAACAGCCTGGTTTTTAACTCCCAAATATCAGACCCTTAGGTTTGTATTATTGTTTTAGTTTTGTTTCGAGTGATTAGTTAATTGTTTTCCCTTAAAATATATTTGGTTAGTGATTTATTCGAGAAGATTAATTCATGGTTATCATCTCATCCTGAATGGATCGCTGTCTCTTGTGAATCAATCATTTACGATCCCGATTCTGGCTTTGGAAATGGTAAATCAGTTTCGGTTGGATGTTTGTCAAGAAAAGGAATCAAAGGAATCAGGTAATCAGTTAATCATTACGATTAATCAACCATATGGTCCATAATAATCCAAACCGACAGAATGTAACAAGAAAATTAATTGCGATTGTTACATTATTACTATCGTAATAATCAATTTTAATAACCTTTAGGAGACTAGATAACAATCAATGAGATCCTGAGTTGTCTCAATAACTATTAACATTATTACCGATAATTTGATTTCTTAAACAGTTATAACAAAGTAAACATGCTCAACAATTAACAAGGACAATCAAATCAAATTTGATAAACAGACTCATATTTATCAATTAAGTATAATAATAATAATGTTCAACTAAATGATTAATTGTCATTCTGGTGAGATGATTGGTTTAGTTAAATTGTTTATATTAATTTCTTCATGCTGGTTGTTACATCTGCCTAATTGATACAATTAACTGATTTAAATACGAAATACACTTGAATAATTATTATTATGGTTTCAACTTTTTCTCTTTAACAACAATTAAGACTCTGGTTAACTCCTAATAAGGGTAATCAACCTTTCCAAAAATTGGGCTGTGTCAATATCGTTCCTAAATTAAATGGTAACAATATAATTACCAATGGTTCCAATGGTCGGAATAGCTGGACACCTAATGGACATGAGACCATGGAGGAAATGGTCAACCGGGTCAACAATACACTCTCAAAGAAACCAATTGAAGGTATTAAACAATTAGCGACTTTAAATTGTTCAGCAAAACTTTGATTATTATTGCAAAACAAACATGACGATGATGATGAAACAAAATCAATGATCATCAACAGTATTTAGCTAATTAGTCAAGGAAATTAACGATTAACAATATCAATAGACTGGTAAATGAGGTAAACAATAAGTTATAATCATCGAGATATAAATTGTCAAGTGTATCTATTAATTGTCATTGATCATTGAATGTCAATGGTTATTGATTATCCATTTTTCTGTCTGACAATTAACAGTGAATCAATTTAAATATTATACAGACGAAAACAGGAAATTGTTCAAATCATAAATTTTTTTTACTATCCAAGATAATCAATCGATTGAGCAATTTAATTGATTTGTTTTTGTTTTTTTCTTCGTTTTCTTTCATTGATTGTTCAGGGAAAATTATCTCCATTGAAACTGTTCCAATTTCGGTTACCGGTAAATGGGAAATTGACACCGAATCGAGTGAATATAATCGAGACTCATCTTCTTATGCTCAAACCCTCAGGATTTATTACGAATATGGGGAACCCTGTAAGGAGGAAATTGGATTAAAAGATTTCATTCCAACCTCATCTCCATGGGATTCGCCGATGGCTCCACTTGACTACGAATCATTTGCCAGTCTATTCACTCGAGCATCTCAATGGTTTCGAGATCAACCCAAACACTATCGTTACCTTAATTGTCAATCAGTTGAAGTACCGTTAACACCCAAAGGTGAGATAAAGTCGATGAAAGAAATCAGTTGATCAGCTGATCTTAAGAAAAGAAACTTTTCTAATTCCTTTTCTAATTTTCTCTCTAACAACAGTTAATTCTGAAAGTAAACAACAAATTGACAGTAATTTAAGTCTAATTATTCCTGGAAAAGCGGAATTTAGCCTGAAATTCATTCGATTAGCTTATGCAGTTCCGACGAAAGGAATTCCCGTTGATTCAGTTTCTCATCAGGAAATTGTTCTTAATTGTAAAATCTTTGTACCAATTCGACTTAAATCAACTAATCAATACGAAAGTGTAGCTGCCACCAAGAGGAAAATGGAGGCCTGGCTTACGATCACAGGTAAGTTTCTTTGATTAGATTATCTTTCTAATTAGCCAACAATTAGTGTGGATAATTACTCACTTGAGAAAAACAATTAACCAATTCAAAGGGAAAATTTCATTTGTAAAGTTAATCGATAAACTAAATGACCAGTACCAGGTACTAATTGTACCAGTAATTAATTGTGATCAAATTGATAATGTTTATCAAATTAAACTACAATAATAATTTACATATTAATCATCTAATTAACTTTCATCACTTTAATTGTCTTTATATAATGTTCAAATATTATCACAATTGAAAAGCTCCAATTGTGTTCAATCAAATTGTCATCTTGAAATGAAAAACAATTGAGAAAAAGTTAATTACAGTTAATTGATTGTAACAAATTTACAAACCTTGAATTGAAGATGATTTAATTACTAATATAAAAAAACTCGTGCAATTGTGTAATTAACATTGTTGTCTCTTTGGAACAATTAACTTACAACTTTACTGATATTGATATCGATTAATTGTTAAGGTCTAATTGATTGGAACCATTTTTTTCTCGAACTTTTTCACAATCAACTAATCGTTCTAAACTTTTTCCATTTAGGTGCTAAAGTTTTATCGGCCGAAACGACGTTCCTTAAATTATCTTATTCCAACAGTAGTATTGCTGCAAATGTCGATTCGTGTTTGACATTACTGACCAATCGTCCGAACGACAGTCATCATATTGTCACTTATAGAGTTTATCTGGATGGACATTACGTCGAACCACCGACTCGATTATTACCTTCGTTCGAGAACGAATCACCAACCGAAGAATCAACTTGTTCAATAAGTTAATCAACCGATTGATTAACTGGTTACATTTAAAAGCTTTTACTCAAAAAAGTTCATTAACTTTTCTGCCAAACAAAATTAATAAAAATCGATTTTTTTCACAATCAAATTAGAATTTAATTTTTATTCTTTATTATCAAATTTATCATACAGAATCAAATAAGTACATAGAGATGAATGAATATTATAATAGTAGATTTTATATTCGAATTTTTTTTTCTTTTCGCAATTCGGTTTCGATCTTCTCGATTTCTTCTTTGATTCCTCGAACTTGCTCCGTTTTGATTGTTTCGTCTTCGATATCAATGTCCATCGGTTTCTCCTTCGCATGAGAATTTATGTTGGCTGCTAGTTCTCAAGATCTTCTAGACAGAGAGGATGATAGATTTTCTCGTCTTGACCTTTAACCGCATTCAATAGTTGCCATTCTTCTTCATCTTCGTTCCAAGAGGTTTCGAACTTTTCTTTACAAACAGCGCACACATTAAGAGTTTCATCTTCATTGGCACTAACTGTGTACACCTTTTTCTCTCCACCAACACCACAATCGTTTTCTTCTTTCTCGGTGTCCAAGTTCATCTCATCCGTTTCATCAGTTATCTCTTTAAAAGAAACCCAAAGATCAAGATGACAAAACCATCGACGAACTGCCGCTGATTTAGATTTAGAATCTGTTCTTTCTTGTCGATTTAATCTAAAATGCCAATCAAGATGAACCGAATATTTGGATCTTTCATTTGAATCTCCAACTTCGAATCGTAATGAACAATTAGGACATTGAGTTCCATTAATTAAATCTGCGATTACTTTTGGATGATCGGCTTTTAGTGATTTTGTCTCCAATAGTAAAGGTTCACTTTCAATTTCATCGATTGAACTAACTCGTTTTTCCGACGGCGGAATTAAACCAACAGAGATTAGATTATTCAATAAATTTCTAAGATTATCCGGTGGATCAGTTGAAGGTTTCGAGTTCGAAACGGCAATTGGTAGGGTAACTTGATTCGAAGACATTGATTTGGACCATTGCGATGAAGATGATGGACCTAAATTACTTGGGAGAGAAAGTGGTTGGGCTGATGGAAGGGGCGAAAAAGGGTTAGTGATTTGTATCGAGTTTTCATCCGATCGACCGAAAAACTTGTCAACGTATTTGACCCATAGATCGACTCTGATCTCATCAGAGATTTTAACCCGTGGCGGTGGACCTCCTAATCTGAGAGTGTGGGTTTGGTGTGAATCCCCGAGGAATCTAACATTTATCGGAGGTCCACCGAAAGAGACCTGATAAGGTTTACCATTGAGAATAATTTCTCGACAAGGTCCTCCTAACCTAATACTCTGAGCGTGTTGACCGTGAAAAAATGTTTTAGATTTAAAGTAAAATAAAACAATTTTTCTTGACTCATTCTTACCGTTATCGATATAAACTTTTGTTTGCTTGACCTCGAACATGATCAATCTAGGTTCAAGATCGTAAGGATTTATTTTTACTAATTCATTTAAAGACAAATGATGAGAGTCTTTCATCAAAACAATAGAGGTATTTTCATCTATAAAGAATAACTTGACTGTATTACCATCGACTTGGCAATAATGTTGACTAATATTTTCGTATGATTGAGGTTTTGAAGATGATGAATGAAAGTTTAAAGATGGTAAATGATTAGAAGTGGTCATTGGTTGTAAAGGTGATAATATTTGGGCCTGGGGTTGAATAAGTAGTCCGTTTGTAGCTTGTGGTGGAATGAGGGTCGTAATCTGTGAAGTAATTGCCACTGGAGTTGTAATTGATCCTTTTGATGGTGTTGGTGGGGCTGAAATGGGGATTGTTGATCTTTTTGATTTAGATACAGCTGATGACGTTGAATCTAGATTTTCTTTTTTTCTTTTGGCTGCTGGTGGTCCTGGATTAGTAGGAATACTAGGCCAAGCTGGATCAATACTTTGAGCCGCTGAATCAATCTCATGTAAATGATAATCAGAGAAAATACCAATCCATGTTTTCCTTAATTTATACAAACATTGACGAGTAGTCTCATCGCCTTCTTCAAAAACATGTTTGAAAACATCGACTATTTTCTTCTCAAACAATTCGGTAAAAGGTTTACCAATATTTTTACATATAGAATCTATTAAATACAAAACTGGAAGTTTCTGTTTAATATCAACCGTTGTAACACGTTTAGCAATCATATCTACAATATTAGGAGGACCTTCGGGGATCTCATCGAATTCAGCAGCGACCATAGTTAACATGGAGATGACGGTTTTCGAGTTGAAGGTCAACTCTTCCAATGAGTTGTGATATTCAAGCAAGGCTTCCCTCAAGGAGGACATTTTATGTGTGTACAAATGTGAACAGTGTGTGTGTATGTGTTTGTATGTATTTTTATACTGTATGTTGTCTGGATGTTGGTTGTTGGTTGTTTTGGTTGTTTTGGTTGTTGTTGTGTGTAAATGTATCAGATAAGTGAGTGAGCGAGTGTTGAGTGAGTGTGTGTTGAGTTTCCAACGGATAAAATTTGACTATTATTATATTATCTATAGAAATAATTTACAAAGAGAAGAGGAGGAAGAAGAAGAAGAAGAATCAGAATCAGAATAAGAAATAGAAATGGGAGAAAAAGATACTTTTTAAGGGAAGGGGAAAGATGAAGAGGACACAAGGAAAGAAACAAAAAAAATAATATACACTTTTTAAGATTTAATTAATTATAAACAAACATAAATGTTAAATTGTTGAATTTAAGTCTTTCAACATTTACAAAGAATTGGATGTTAATGATAATCCGCTAGAGGGTCGAGTGGAAAATGATTTTTTCTGGTTTGTTGCTAAGCAACGAACAAATTGAGCGGGTAATTTGTTTTCTCTTTTAATTCTTTTTCCATTTTTATCTAATTGTTTAAACATTTTAATTTAACATTTAGAAATCATTTCATCACAATATTATTTACAAACAGTTGGCTTTTAATCAGACTGATAATTAGAATACAAATTATCTTATTAATTACATGATAATCATATTGATTTGGATTTTGCCGCGAATTTTATTTTCACAATTAACTAATCATAACAATTCTAACCTTCTTCTAATTAGATCCTCTCTAATTTATATCGAAAAACACGCATTCCATTAATTAGAATCACAAATCGAGTGAAAAAAAAGTTATGTAATAAGTTAATTAACAGATTAATATTAAGATTTAAAACTTTCACTCGAAAAAGTTTATTGACTTTTTCAAAAAAAAAAACGAAAAAAAAATCAAAACATCGGCAAAATAACTTCGATTTATATCAGACAATTAAAGAGTAAATTGATTAAAATATTTAGAATAAAATAATTTCTCACTCTTCTCCAGCTTAAACAGAGATAAAGAAGAAAAAAAATAAACAATCAAAAATAAAATGGAAAAATAATTAATCGAAGTTGAGAAAATGAGTTAGTTCAGTTTTCCATGGGTAGAGGCGCATCGAGTTTCTTTTATCATTTTTTCTCTTGGGTCAATGGCGCCTCCAATCTGTGGAATATCAAACTACTCGATTTAATTCTTTTCTTTTTTTAATTTATTTCATCAGATTTTAAAAGATTTTCTTATTGATAAGACTAATTGTCATTTTCCTTTGTGCTTTTTTTTATCTCCAACAAGTTGGTAAATTTTATTCTTTTTACTTATTAGATTGATTTTATTGATGGAGTCAAGTGGGTCTTCGAGTGCGTCAAGTGACGATGACAGTTTCGATGAAGAAGGACCAACATCCTATCAGGACTGGAGAGCGTACATTGTGAAAACATATCTTAATGGTAAAGAACCGAGGAGACAAATTTACGAGGTTTCTGACAATTTATTACTTAAAGAGAGAGAAAATGTTCTTCTACCACAAGCTCAATCAACACCAACATCACGTCCAAAATCTCAGCCATCAGCTCGTCCATATTCACGTCAATTACAACACCAACAACAATTACAACAACAATTACAACCACCACAATCATTACCGTTACAAAGGAATCCACTTAAACATCATTTACCATTAGAATCAAATAAATCATCTGATGGACATAATTTTAAAGCCAAAGTTGCTAAAAAAGCCAATCAATCATCACCTCAATGCTCACGGCCAGTGTCAAGCTCTTCAACTGATTCACAAAAAGCTGATCATAAACGTTTTAAAAAACCTGATAGAGATGCTTCTGGTAATCTAATTACCTTTGAGACAACATCAAACCCTTTTGCTGTTCCTAAATCAACCACAGTTGGTAACAATAATTCAAATCACAGTAAAAATGGCAACACTTCAATGAGCAACAATCATAATAATTTTGCCACAGTTACTTCATCATTGAACAAAACTACTAGTATACAAACCTCTAAACCTTCACCACCACCACCACCTCCTCCGCCATCATCATCATCATCATCATCATCATCACGAGTTAGTAAAGGTTCAAATCATCCTGAAAATAATATTGTCCCAATTGTTAAATCAACTCCGGCGGCTCATTTAAAGGCACGAAGTGACGTTTTCTGGACTCTTAATTCAGCAGCGAAACTGTTACATGTTAAAACTCAATTAGACGAACCTTCAAAAATATATTTAGACAAATTAGTTAAAAGCAATACAAATTATCAAAGCGAAATTGCTAAACTACGTAAAGATAAACAAGATTTACAGAATATAATCAAGATGGTAGAGAAAGTAATCTCTGACCCAACGGGTGCTCGTAATTCAAGTTAAATGGTTAATTTAACGAGAAGAACAGAAAGAAAAAAGATTCACAACCGAGAGAAAGAGAAAAAAAAAATGAAACCGAGAAAAATAAAAAAAAAGGGAAACAGTTATTCGGTTAATTGTTATGTACATTTTTACACTTTATTGTCACATTTTCCTTCAAATTTTAAAGATGCAAAATTAAACTTACATTAGAAAAATTAACATTGAAATATAGTAGATTGAATATTCCATCATTGTTTTTACATAATTTGGTTTCTATTTATGCTTTCATTTGGGTCTTCGTTTGTAGATTAATTAAGTTGATCCAATTGTTGATTGTTGGTGTTGAACGCGTTTAAGATATACAGCAAACAGAAACTTCTAATTGACCTTTTGTTTGAGGTTCATGTAAAATATAATCTTCATCAATCATCACATCATCTTCATCGTTTTCATTTTCATTATCATTTTCATTTTCTTTACTATTAATATTTGTTTCATTATCTTCATTTACATCTTCATTATTAGAACTACTATCATCTGTTTCATCTTCTTCTTCATCATTATTAACTATTTTATCGCCATTTTCCTCCTCTTTGGTATCTTTCTCTTCTTCCTTAATCTCATTGTTTCCTCCTTCGACTACTTCGGCTCCTTCGCTCTCTTCAGGCTCTTCCGTTTTCACATTGATTGTCTCTTCTTCTTGTTTCACTTCATTGGTGTCCATTGGTTTAGAGTCTTCATTTCCATTGGTTGAAGGTGTTTCAATCACCGTTTCGCTTTTCACTTTCTCTGCTTCAGCGGCAGCAAGAGCGGCAGCAGCTTCGGCAGCGGCAGCAGCTTCAGCGGCGGCGATTGCTGCTGCTGCTGCGGCTGCTGCTTCCGCTTCTCGCTGTTTTTGAAGATCTTCTAGACAGAGAGGATGATAGATTTTCTCATCTTGACCTTTAACCGCATTCAATAGTTGCCATTCTTCTTCATCTTCGTTCCAAGAGGTTTCGAACTTTTCTTTACAAACAGCGCACACATTAAGAGTTTCATCTTCATTGGCACTAACTGTGTACACCTTTTTCTCTCCACCAACACCACAATCGTTTTCTTCTTTCTCGGTGTCCAAGTTCATCTCATCCGTTTCATCAGTTATCTCTTTAAAAGAAACCCAAAGATCAAGATGACAAAACCATCGACGAACTGCCGCTGATTTAGATTTAGAATCTGTTCTTTCTTGTCGATTTAATCTAAAATGCCAATCAAGATGAACCGAATATTTGGATCTTTCATTTGAATCTCCAACTTCGAATCGTAATGAACAATTAGGACATTGAGTTCCATTAATTAAATCTGCGATTACTTTTGGATGATCGGCTTTTAGTGATTTTGTCTCCAATAGTAAAGGTTCACTTTCAATTTCATCGATTGAACTAAGTCCATTTTCTCGACTTAATACTGATGGTGAATCGGTTCGAGTAACTGTCGATGGTGTGGTTTGTACATTTGTTGGTGTTGATGTTGTTGATTCGACTGAAGTTGTTGTAGTTGTATTGGTTGACAGGATTGAAGGTAATGGTGCTGATGAAGAACCAATTGTTGTTGAAGTTGAACAGTTAGACGGTGATACTGTTGATGTAGTAATTGAGGTTGTAGAGGAATCAGTAGTTTGAGGTTCAGTTGCTTTAATAATACCAACAGAAATAAGTTTATTAAATAAATCTCCAAGGTTAACTTGTGAATCAGTTGTTGGTCCAGGAACCGTGGAGGTTAAAGTTGAACCTGGAACTGGCACAGACGCTTGAAGAGAAGGTAAATTTACCGGTAAAGATGGTTGAAGTGGATTGAGAGACGAAGGTACATTGGCTGATAAAATGGCGGCGGGTGATGAAAGAGCGACAGTTGAATTGGGTAACAATCCTGGTGGAGCCAAATTGGGAGTTGAAAGTGTCGGTTGAACCAGAGAAGGTGTTGCTTGAGGTAGTAACAGTGAGGAGGAAGATGGTGCACCTAAAATACTTGGAGGATAAGGTGATTGGGTTGAGGGAAGAGGTAAAGAGGAATAAGAGGTTTGTACAGCCGGAATCGGATTTTCATCCGATTGACCGGTTATCTTTTTAACATATTCAGCCCATAAATCGA
Organism: Panonychus citri; assembly: GCF_014898815.1. NCBI lineage: Eukaryota > Metazoa > Arthropoda > Arachnida > Trombidiformes > Tetranychidae > Panonychus > Panonychus citri. The sequence continues at coordinate 75,589 of NW_026515529.1, read as the reverse complement.
CTCTGATCTCGTCAGAGATTTTAACCCGCGGTGGTGGACCACCCAATCTAAGAGTATGGGTTTGATATGTATCCCCGAGGAACTTAACATCTATCGGAGGTCCACCGAAAGAAGCCTGATAAGGTTTACCATTGAGAATAATTTCTCGACAAGGCCCGCCTAACTTAATGCTCTGAGCGTGTTCACCGTGAAAAAATGTTTGTTTACTGTTAAAATTAAGTAAAACAAATTCTTTTGACCCATTCTTATCACTATCAATATACACTTTTGTTTGCTTTCCCTCGAACATGATCAATCTAGGTTCAAGATCATAAGGATTTGTTTTTACTAATTCATTCAAAGACAAATGAGGAGACCCTTTCATCAGGACAATAGAGGTATTTTCATCTAAAAAGAATAACTTGACCGTATTACCATCCACTTGGACATATTGTTGACCAATATCTTTCGACAATTGGGGAATTGACTCGGCTGGTTTAAGAGTTGGTGGATGATGGTTTAAAGATGATACAAAATTAGAGATGGTCGCCGCTTGTAGAGGTGCCATTATTGGTGCCTGGACTGGTACAGTAAGTGCGCTAACTCCGATCGTAGCTTGTGGAATAGGAGCCATAATCTGGGGTGGAGTTGAAGATGGAGGTAAAACGGATCCAATGATAGTTTGACCATGAGCCTGGGGTTGAGGTTGAATATTGGTTAAGCCTGAGGTTCGTTTTTTGACTGGCAAATTTGTTGCCATTTCTTTCCGATAATCTCTATCCTGGGTTCCAAAAGCATTGCTTGATTTGGATGTGGTTGCAGGTGAAGCTTTTTTTATTGTTGACTCGGATACTGTTGACTTACAATTTGAGGTCGCAACAGTTGATGGAGGTTTACTGGCTTGCTTACGCCTACTTGGTGGTATTGTAGCTAAAGGATTTGGTGAAACAGCGATTGTTGATCCTTTTGATTTAGATACAGCTGATGACGTTGAATCTAGATTTTCTTTTTTTCTTTTGGCTGCTGGTGGTCCTGGATTAGTAGGAATACTAGGCCAAGCTGGATCAATACTTTGAGCCGCTGAATCAATCTCATGTAAATGATAATCAGAGAAAATACCAATCCATGTTTTCCTTAATTTATACAAACATTGACGAGTAGTCTTCGCCTTCTTCAAAACATGTTTGAAAACATCGACTATTTTCTTCTCAAACAATTCGGTAAAGGTTTACCAATATTTTTATATAGAATCTATTAAATACAAAACTGGAAGTTTCTGTTTAATATCAACCGTTGTAACACGTTTAGCAATCATATCTAGGAGGACCTTCAGGGATCTCATCGAATTCAGCAGCGACCATAGTTAACATGGAATGACGGTTTTCGAGTTGAAGGTCAACTCTTCCAATGAGTTGTGATATTCAAGCAAGGCTTCCCTCAAGGAGGACATTTTATGTGTGTACAAATGTGAACAGTGTGTGTGTATGTGTTTGTATGTATTTTTATATTGTATGTTGTCTGGATGTTGGTTGTTGGTTGTTTTGGTTGTTGTTGTGTTTGTGTGTAAATGTATCAGATAAGTGAGTGAGCGAGTGTTGAGTGAGTGTGTGTTGAGTTTCCAACGGATAAAATTTGACTATTATTATATTATCTATAGAAATAATTTACAAAGAGAAGAGGAGGAAGAAGAAGAAGAAGAAGAATCAGAATCAGAATAAGAAATAGAAATGGGAGAAAAAGATACTTTTTAAGGGAAGGGGAAAGATGAAGAGGACACAAGGAAAGAAACAAAAAAAATAATATACACTTTTTAAGATTTAATTAATTATAAACAAACATAAATGTTAAATTGTTGAATTTAAGTCTCTCAACATTTACAAAGAATTGGATATTAATGATAATCCGCTAGAGGGTCGAGTGGAAAATGATTTTTTCTGGTTTGTTGCTAAGCAACGAACAAATTGAGCGGGTAATTTGTTTTCTAATTATTTCTGTTTCCATTTTTATCTAATTAATTAAACATTTTAATTTAACATTTAAAAATCATTTCATCACAATATTATTTACAATTAATTGGCTTTTCTAATTTACATTTGGAATTAATACTCATTGGTTTCAGTCATTCTCTCTGCGAATTTAGTTTCAACCGTTTCAGTTACCATTACAATGATGATTAGAAAACAAAAATTTAATCGAAGTTGAAATGATTTCATCAAATGTGGAAATTGAATAATTAAAGAAATGTGTTATCTCAATATCATTTACAGTTAATTGCTGGTTAACATTGGATTCAAATGTCAGCAACTTGTTTCGTTTCACTTATTTTCCTTACCAGTGTTTTCGGACATTCAAATGATCGGCTTTTACCTCGTAACTTGCATTTGAGTTTTTTTGGTTACCCGAGGTCAGAATCGTCGTCGTCGCCACCACCGCCTTCAACTCCATGGGTCATATTTGACCCTCGACCTGAGTACCATCCTTTCCCTCTATTCGTTTATCCGTCACTAGAAAACTCACCAACAACTTGTAACTCTACTTGCAGTCCAATTAACACTACGATTACTTCAACCGTATCACAATCAGTGTCATCAAGTGTCACACCAATTACACCATCAAGCACCACGACAACAACACCGAACAATCAAAGATCATCAACCGATTTACCCTCAAATCCGTTTAATCTTGAACCAGTTCGATCACCGTTTCATTCAGCAAAACCGTTCTAAGAACAATCAATCAAACCTCAAATTGCTACAAATAGTAATCGCATATTAATCTCGAAATTTAATCATCCAAAGTTACGATTGATTATCTAATCATGCACTCCAAAGAGTAATAAGCTTCTTTATTCTTTTTGTTTCTTGGTTGCCGCAAATTAACGCACATCATTTAAAAAGTTAAACGCTTCACGTGCAAATAAACACGAAAAATCTTGATTCATGTTACTCGAAAAAAAATTCTCATTGTTTGCATGAATGTCTAATCAATTTTTCTCTTTAGGTTGATAATCGCAATCAATTTTTCTCTCTCGCGTTATCTCATCTCTAAAGATTACGAGGAGCGCGTGTTATATTGTCATGCTACGTGTTTCATTTTACTGGGTTCAACTGTGGTTCGGAGACAAATACGGATTATAAAGCCAAACCAAATGAGTCTGAGGGTAATTTTTTATCACTTGCACATCGAAAGCGATAATCAAATCTTATCAATCAAAACAATTTCTTGATTATCTAATTACTGATAAACTGTATTTATCGGATTGAGTTATTTTGATCTTGTAATCCCAATGTTTATGATTTCTTGTTGAAATAAGATAATTAAATTCAGATCTTTATTATTAATTAAATTTTTATTACTCAAGACTTGATCAATTTTCGAATGCGATTCTTCCCATCCCTATTCTTAGATCTCTTTGCCATTTTCAAATGTGAATCGTATTCAACAATTGATCAAAATCAACAATAATCACATAAATTTGAGAAATTATTCAGTAAAGAAACAATTAAAAAATGAATTTTAATCAAAGAGTTTACTTTTCTACTCAATATAAAAGCGAATTGACTATTATTAATAAGTTGAGAACTCGACGAAAGTTACTGAGAATAGTTGTAATGGCTTTAACTTAGATTTTCTGGAGTAATTCAGATGGCAGATCTCTAACGGAAATCACAACGGACCTTTTATCGTTTAGCTTTTGATTGAAGAGATTCATTTCTTGTTCTTTTTGTCTGTTTGGGTGTTGCGATGGTCTTGGTTTTTGAAGGGCTTTTCTTGGGGACTTTTGGATCAATTGATTTGCTTTTTTTGCCGACCAATTCACGGGAACGATCTTTCAAAAATGGTACTGATTTAGATTTGAGATGAACTGTTGGAATTACTACTGATTTAGATTTGAGATTTAACGACGATTTATGTTTGCTCCTTATGTCAGGTAGCGAGCCTTTGGATGGAAGATTTTTTGCCTCGACCATTGTGTCCGGGACTTTTCTGATCTCAGTGCGACGAGTGTAAAATACAACGAATACAATCATAGAGATAATAAAGGCGATAACTAGTAATATTATCAACAGGCTGTAAGAAGATTCAGGAGGAGTAGGAGTAGGAGGAGGGGATGGAGAAGGAGAAGGAGAAGGAGAAGGAGAAGGAGAAGGAGGAGGGAGAGGAGAGGGAGAAGGAGAGGAGAAGGAGAGGAGAGGAGAGGGAAGGAGAGGAGAGGAGAGGGAGAGGAGAAGGAGAGGAGAGGAGAAGGAAGGAGAGGAGAGGAGAGGAGGAGGAGAGGAGAGGAGGAGAAGGAGAAGGAGAGGAGAGGAGAGGAGAGGAGAGGGAGAGGAGGAGGGAGAGGAGAGGAGGAGAGGAAGGAGAGGAGGAGAGAGGAGAAGGAGGAGGGAGGAGAGGAAGGAGAGGAGGAGGAGAGGAGAGGAGAGGAGAAGGAGAGGAAGGAGAGGAGGAGGAGAAGGAGAAGAGAAGGAGAAGGAGAAGGAGAGGAGAAGGAGAGGAGAGAGAGGAGAGGAAGGAGGAGGAAGGGAGGAGAAGGAGAAGGAGAGGAGGGAGAGGAAGGAGGAAGGAGAAGGAGAAGGAGAAGGAGAAGGAGAAGGAGAAGGAGAAGGAGGTGAACCGATGGTGAAAGGATCACTATAAGTGATCAAGTTATCAATGTCTCTTGTTTCAAATGGACCTCGTCGTCTAAGCATAAGAATCGATAATTGATATTGACCAGAATTCACCCGATTGCAGTTGAGATAAATCTTGGACTGATTATACCTCACAACAGTACAATTTTCTATGAATGAAAGTGTTGTAATGTCGACTAAAGTGAAGTTCAAGGGAAAAATATTTGCATATCTTGAATGGTAACCGAGGAGATCGAAGTTCAAATCAAATGTCGGTTCATCAGGAGTGTAGTCTACTTGGATATTAGTTGGACTGAAACATGGATTTACTGTTCGATTCGTGAGTGTAATTTCTCTGTAAAAAAGATGATAAATTAGAATTAAAGAAATAAATAGGAAAGATATATAAATAAACTATTTAAATTCTTACCTTGAATTAGCAGAATTTGTATCACCGATTGAACATTCGCCCGATGTTAATGAACTTCCTCGTCTCCATTGACAATATCGAAGAAAATTACCATTCGGATTATAAACTTTTGTTGTAAAACAATCAATACATGAATTGTTCAGAAATGGACACAAAATAATTGGTTCATAGTAAGAATATTGATTAAGTGTAATTATCACACGTGGATGAGTAAAACCGTAATAATAAATTTGTGAAATTGTTTGATTTGCATTTACGATATTAGGATGAGTGAAAGTAGTTTCGTTCGGGTGGGGCAAGACAGAATAATTTTCATCGACAAAGTGAATTGAATATCGATATCTGGTAAAATTACTGTCAGAGGAAAGAACGAGGAAAACATAACCTGGAGTCGCATCGAGAGCCAATGGAATGAAATCGATGATTTGAGTCCAATTTCCCGTTAGAATACCTGTCAGATTATAAGCTCTAAAGTCTCTGCGTTTTGACCATATTGTTCGAGTGTTAGAGTTACACTCTGGACCAGATTCGCTGAACAGATCAGCCTTCCAAAAAGTTGCTGCAGTTCGACAACCATTAGTTGGCCTATCAAAGTCATCCACAATCGGATTAAATGGAATCACTGCAATATGATCTCTTCCATTTCGATTATAAGAGAATGCAATCAAAGAGAATGAAGATCCATTGCTCATGATAGAAAAAGAATCAACAAATCGAACTTTGTCAACCGAACCATAACGTTCATATAATGAAATCGAATGAAGTTCGGAGTAGAAATATCTTTCTAAACTGATTTGTGAGCCATTGATCGAAAAGACTGATAGTTGGGAGATGAAGTAGACTGGCCTTAGACGGTCAATTGTCAGGAGCCCGAACGAGTAAATCTTTTCCCGAAACTTGAATACCTCAAGAATTCTAAACGAGCGAACTCTGGATTCAATGTTAGCATGCTGATATCTAAACCGAAAAGTTCTTCCATTGGCATAAGATATCGTAAGCCAAAATATACCCGTTCGATTATTTGTTATACTGGATCCTGACAACATTGCAATTTCATAAAATGAAGTATTAATTGAAAGCCATCGATGAGTATAATAGAATCCTGTAGTAAATGGTCCGACTACATATTGAAAACCATTGCGTGTATAGGTATAACGCGCGAAATAGACATTGCCGTACTTCCTGTGTAAGAAGTAGTAATTGTAGTAATTGGGTCTACGAGAATAAGCTGGAGCAAAACGAGTCACGCTACTTCGTTCACCAACTGCGTTAGGGTCCGTGTTAAGAGCTCGACTCGAATAATTAGTTGGGTAAAATGTGTTATCGTTGAAAAAGAAATAAGGAGATGTTAAACTGTCATTGAAAATCGGAATCCAAACATTTGATTCGTGGATAAGAAGATGACAATTAATACCAACTATCAATGAGAGAAATATACAAATTGAAGAAAAACTTGCTAGAGAAATTAAATGGAACATTTTGTTCGAAAAGAAATTGTATATTTATCTTCTGCTAATTATGAAAACACAAATAGGATTATACTCACAGGATAATTATCGAGATTTATTTTCATTCTCTTATCCCAATGCTCATAACTTCTTGATTGCAATTAATTAAGTGTAAATCAGTCTTCACTTTTGGTGATTAGTGTAATTTCCGAGGACAACTTGCTTACGATTCAATGGGTATCGAAAATTTTAGACCTTCATGGCTACCAGAATGGTAAATTGACTAAAAATAGACTGAAACATGGATTTACATTGTGACCTGTTGGCCTAATTTCTCTATTGGAATGATGATAAATTAGAATTAAATTGAATAAATAAGAGAAAAAAGAAAATATTTTAATTATAACCTTTAATCATTAGAATCTGTGCATCCGATTGAATATTCACCCGATAGTCTAATTTCTGAACGCGTTTCTTTCGAGAAAAATTGTTGCCAAATTTTTATTACTTGAGACTTGACCAGTTTTCGAATTTGATTCTTCTCATCGCTTTTCTTAAAAGCGAATTGACTATTAAGTTGAGAACTCGACGAAAGTTACTGAGAATAGTTGTAATGGCTTTAACTTAGATTTTCTGGAGTAATTCAGATGGCAGATCTCTAACGGAAATCACAACGGACCTTTTATCGTTTGATTTTTGATTGAAGAGATTCATTTCTTGTTCTTTTTGTCTGTTTGGGTGTTGCGATGGTCTTGGTTTTTGAAGAGCTTTTCTTGGGGACTTTTGGATCAATTGATTTGCTTTTTTTGCCGACCAATTCACGGGAACGATCTTTCAAAAATGGTACTGATTTAGATTTGAGATTTAACGACGATTTATGTTTGCTCCTTATATCAGGTAGCGAGCCTGAAGGAATCAAATATGAAGGAATCATATATTTAAAATATAAAGAAGAAAGAAGCTCTATCCCGAGACTTTCGAAAGAGAGACTCTGAACAGTAATACAACGGAAGGTTGAAACCGAAAGAGAAGAAGCTATCACCTTCACTTAGGCCCGTATTCACCAACCGAGATTAAGCTTAACTCTGAGATTAAATCAGCTGAGTTAAACTTAACTGTTTCACCAATTAAAATTAAAATTTGATTTGGAATAATAGCTAAGCGAAGATTTCTAAAACTCTTTATCAAAAATTTGCATTTCACCAACCGAAATCAATTAAGTCGAGATTTAATTGTTGTTTCACCAAGTGAAATTAGCCTAATCTGATTCAAGATTTTCTGCTAAGTGGCCATCAAAAATTAATCTTGGTAATTACCAAGATTAAAAGCTGATTTCAACTTTTTTTCTCATTTTTTCTGTTTTAACTCTTTTTTCTTGAAATTTTTTTTTTGATGAACCGATTAGTATCACAATATTCTATTGTTTTCCTAAAATTTTCGCTAGCGTAAAGAATATTTTTTTTTCAAAAAAATCGTAATGAAGATTTTCAGAAAACTTGATCAGTCTAATCATTCAATTTGTTAATTGTTTGGAAATTAATCTGGATTTCAAATATTTTCCATGAACATTTAATTATTTTTATCATCTTCCAATTGCCCGCTTTTATCTAAAGAGTGAAATGTTTACATTGCTGTTACCGTTGTTATGTTTGATGATCGGTTGATGATAAAAATTAATTAAAAATTAGGGGTATAAAAGAAAAAATAGGGAAAAAATGACAAAACACGCCCTTTTAGGGACAATTTCCTAATTAAATAAAAATTTAAATGATTTAAAATCTACTTGATTTGATTTGCGAAATCAAGATCTTGAGTTCAACTAATCCAACTTGGTGAATACACTTTTTGATTTAATCTTCCAATCAATTGATCTTTGGATTAATCGATTTCAGCTTCTAATCTCGGTTGGTGAATACGGGCCTTAATATTAAAATTCGATCGAGGATTTGACTCGTGTTAGGTGTAACTAATTAACTGATTAAATGAACTTAAAGATGAAAATCTTTCGACTTAACTGAGTTAACAAGAACAAATTATAATTATTCATCAAGTATGAAACTGAATTTTTATTGTAAAGAAAAGAGAACTTTAAAACATAGATGTTAATCTATTGAAAGTAAAAAGTTAACTAATCATAAAGATTGAAGATTAATGATAATGGTAACTGTGGTTACCTTGGTAACTGAACACAATGGTTCTTATCAAAAGAAAGATTAAGGCCCGTATTCACCAACCGAGATTAGAAGCTGAAATCGATTAATCCAAAGATCAATTGATTGGAAGATTAAATCAAAAAGTGTATTCACCAAGTTGGATTAGTTGAACTCAAGATCTTGATTTCATAAATCAAATCAAGTAGATTTTAAATCATTTAAATTTTATTTAATTAGGAAATTGTCCCTAAAGGGCGTGTTTTGTCATTTTCCTATTTTTCTTTTTACCCTAATTTTTAATTAATTTTTATCATCAACCGATCATCAAACATAACAACGGTAACAGCAATGTAAACATTTCGCTCTTTAGATAAAAGCGGGCAATTGGAAGATGATAAAAATAATTAAATGTTCATGGAAAAGACTTGAAATCCAGATTAATTTCCAAACAATTAACAAATTGAATGATTGGACTGATTATAACTCACAACAGTACAATTTTCTATAAATGAAAGTGTAATGTCGACTAAAGTAAAGTTCAAGGGAAAAATATCTACCAGAATGGTAGATTGACTAAAAATATTATTAGATCGAAGTCCAAATAAAATATCGGTTCATCAGGAGTGAAATCTACTTGGATATAGTAAATATTTGGACTGAAACATGGATTTACCTGTTGGCCTTATTCCTCTATTGGAATGATGATAAATTAGAATTTAATTGGATAAATAAGAAAGAGAAGAGACTAATTAAATTATTACCTTTAATCAGTAGAATCTGTGCACTCGATTGAATATTCACCCGATGACAATATCGAAGAAAATTACCTTCGGGCAATAAATTTTGGTTGTAAAACAGTCAATACAATAACTAAGGTTCAATACAGTTAAGTACCTTAATTTTCATTGTTTTCTAGAATAATTATTTCATTCAGCAAAACCGTTCTAAGAACAATCAATCAAACCTCAAATTGCTACAAATAGTAATCGCATATTAATCTCGAAATTTAATCATCCAAAGTTACGATTGATTATCTTATTATCTTATTATATTAGAAATCACAACGGACCTTTTATCGTTTAGCTTTTGATTGAAGAGATTCATTTCTTGTTCTTTTTGTCTGTTTGGATGTTGCGATGGTCTTGGTTTTTGAAGGGTTTTTCTTGGGGACTTTTGGATCAATTGATTTGCTTTTTTTGCCGACCAATTCACGGGAACGATCTTTCAAAAATGGTACTGATTTAGATTTGAGATGGACTGTCGGAATTACTACTGATTTAGATTTGAGATTTAACGACGATTTATGTTTGCTCCTTATGTCAGGTAGCGAGCCTTTGGATTGAATTTTTTGCCTCGACCATTGAGACCGGACTGATCTCAGTACGACAGTATTAAATACAGATGCAATGCAATAGAGATAATAAAGGCGATAACTATTAATATTATCAACAGGCTGTAAGAATATTCAGGAGGAGTAGGAGTAGGAGGAGGAGAAGGAGAAGGAGAAGGAGAAGGAGAAGGAGAAGGAGAAGGAGAAGGAGAAGGAGAAGGAGAAGGAGAAGGAGAAGAGAGGAAGGAAGGGAGAAGGAGAGGAGGAGGAAGGGAAGGAGAAGGAGAGGAGGAGAGGAGGAAGGAGGGAGAGGAGAAGAGGAGAAGGAAGGAGAGGGAGAAGGAGGAGAGGAGGAGAAGGAGAAGGAGAAGGAGAAGGAGAAGGAGAGGAGAGGAAGGAAGGAGAGGAGGAGAGGAAGGAGGAGAGGAGAGGAGAGGAGAAGGAGGTGAACCGATGGTGAAAGGATTACTATAAGTGATCAAGTTGTCAATGTCTCCTGTTTCAAATGGACCTCGTCGTCTGAGCATAAGAATCGATAATTGATATTGACCAGAATTCACCCAATTGCAGTTGAGATAAATATTGGACTGATTATAACTCACAACAGTACAATTTTCTATGAATGAAAGTGTAATGTCGACTAAAGTGAAGTTCAAGGGAAAAATATCTGCATATCTTGAATGGAAACCAAGGAGATCGAAGTTCAAATCAAATGTCGGTTCATCAGGAGTGTAGTCTACTTGGATATTAGTTGGACTGAAACACGGATTTACTGTTTGATTCGAGAGTGTAGTTTCTCTGTAAAAAATATGATAAATTAGAATTAAAGAAATAAATAGGAAAGATATATAAATAAACTAGCCAAATTCTTACCTTGAATTAGCAGAATTTGTATCACCGATTGAACATTCACCCGATGTTAATGAATTTCCTCGTCTCCATTGACAATATCGAAGAAAATTACCATTCGAATTATAAATTTTGGTTGTAAAGCAATCAATACATGAATTGTTCAGAAATGGACACAAAATAATTGATTCAGTGTAAGAATACTGATTAAGTGTAATTATCACACGTGGATGATTAAAACCGTAGTAATAAATTTGTGAAATGCTTTGATTTGCATTAACGATATTAGGATGAATGAAAGTAGTTTCGTTGAGGTGGGGCACGACATAATCAGTTGCATTGACAGAGTGAATTGAATATCGATATCTAGTAAAACGACTGTCAGAGGAAAGAACGAGGAAAACATAACCTGGAGTCGCATCGAGAGCCAATGGAATGAAATCGATGATTCGAGTCCAATTACCTGTTAGAATATCGTTAAGATTATAACCTCTGAAATCTCTACGTCTCGCCCATATGAAACTGGTAAAAGAGTTACACTCTGGACCAGATGCGCTGAACAGATCAGCCTTCCAAAAAGTTCTCGCAGTTCGACAACCATTAGTTGGCCTTTCGAAGTCATTTAGCAGCGAATTAAATGGAATCACTGCAATATGATCTCTTTCATTTCGATTATAAGAGAATGCAATCAAAGAGAATGAAGATCCATTGCTCATGATAGAAAAAGAATCAACAAATCGAACTTTGTCAACCGAACCATAACGTTCATATAATGAAATCGAATGAAGTTCGGAGTAGAAATATCTTTCTAAACTGATTTGTGACCCATTGATCGAAAAGACAACTGATTGAGAGATGAAGTAGACTGGCCTTAGGAGGTCAATTGTCAGGAGCCCGAACGAGTAAATCTTTTCCCGAAACTTGAATACCTCAAGAATTCTAAACGAGCGAACTCTGGATTCAATGTTATCATGTTGATATATATTCCGATAAGTTCTTCCATTGACATAAGATATCGTAAGCCAAAATATATACGTTCGATTATTTGTTATACTGAATCCTGACAACATTGCAATTTCATAAAATGAAGTATTAATTGAAAGCCATCGATGAGTATAATAGAATCCTGTAGTAAATGGTCCGGCTATTAGTTGAAAACCATTTTCTGTATAGTTATAACGCGCGAAATAGGCATGGCCGTACTTCCTGTGTAAGAGGTAGTAGTTGTAGTAATTGGGTCTACGAGAATAAGCTGGAGTAAAACGAGTCACGCTACTTTGTTCACCAACTGCGTTAGGGTCCGTGTTAAGAGCTCGACTCGAATAATTAGTTGGGTAAAATTTGTTATCGTTGAAAAAGAAATAAGGAGATGTTAAACTGTCATTGAAAATCGGAATCCAAACATTTGATTCGTGGATAAGAAGATGACAATTAATACCAACTATCAATGAGAGAAATACAAATTGAAGAAAACTTGTAGAGAAATTAAATGGAACATTTTGTTCGAAAAAAATTGTATATTTATCTTCTTAATTATGAAAACACAAATAGATTATACTCACAGGATAATTATCGAGTTTATTTTCATTCTCTTATCCCAATGCTCATAACTTTGATTGCAATTAATTAAGTGTAAATCAGTCTTCACTTTTGGTGATTAGTGTAATTTCCGAGGACAACTTGCTTACGATTCAATGGGTATCGAAAATTTTAGAACTTCATGGCTACCAGAATGGTAAATTGACTAAAAATAGACTGAAACATGGATTTACATTGTGACCTGTTGGCCTAATTTCTCTATTGGAATGATGATAAATTAGAATTAAATTGAATAAATAAGAAAAAAAAGAAAATATTTTAATTATAACCTTTAATCATTAGAATCTGTGCATCCGATTGAATATTCACCCGATAGTCTAATTTCTGAACGCGTTTCTTTCGAGAAAAATTGTTGCCAAATTTTTATTACTTGAGACTTGATCAGTTACCGAATTTGATTCTTCTCATCGCTTTTCTTAAAAGCGAATTGACTATTAAGTTGAGAACTCGACGAAAGTTACTGAGAATAGTTGTAATGGCTTTAACTTAGATTTCTGGAGTAATTCAGATGGCAGATCTCTAACGGAAATCACAACGGACCTTTTATCGTTTAGCTTTTGATTGAAGAGATTCATTTCTTGTTCTTTTTGTCTGTTTGGGTGTTGCGATGGTCTTGGTTTTTGAAGAGCTTTTCTTGGGGACTTTTGGATCAATTGATTTGCTTTTTTTGCCGACCAATTCACGGGAACGATCTTTCAAAAATGGTACTGATTTAGATTTGAGATTTAACGACGATTTATGTTTGCTCCTTATATCAGGTAGCGAGCCTGAAGGAATCAAATATGAAGGAATCATTTAAAATATAAAGAAGAAAGGAGCTCTATCCCGAGACTTTCGAAAGAGAGACTCTTAACAGTAATACAACGGAAGGTTGAAACCGAAAGAGGTTTACATAATTATAAAAAATGAAAATCAAATGAAATTAATGAAAGTTAATTAATAAAAAGATACGATTGAAAATCTAATCGGGAGATATTCTTAAAGAATAAGCTAAGAAAAGCTGAGGGAGTCAGAATTTCTACCCTACAAGCCTTTGGATGAAAGATTTTTTGTCCCGACCATTGTGTCCGGGACTTTTCTAACCTCAGTACGACGAGTATAAAATACAACGAATGCAATCATAGAGATAATAAAGGCGATAACTAGTAATATTATCATCAAGCTATAAGAAGATTCAGGAGGAGGAGGTGGAGGAGGTGGTGGTGAACCGATAGTGAAACGATTACTATAAGTGATCAAGTTATCAATGTCTCCTGTTTCAAATGGACCTCGTCGTCTGAGCATAAGAATCGATAATTGATATTGACCAGAATTCACCCGATTGAGATAAATCTTGGACTGATTATAACTCACAACAGTACAATTTTCTATAAATGAGTAATAAACTGAAATAAAGTTCAGGAAATAGATAGATTCAATATTAAATAAGTCCAAATGGGGTGTGTCTTTGGATGTTAATACAAACATGGATTTACCGTTAATATTGGAATGATCAAATGTCGGTTCATCGAAAGTGAAGGAAAGATATAATTCTTTGATAATATCAGGTTTGTCAATTGTAAATTATTTGTTTGATTGAGATATTCTTCAGTCTTCTTCCTCCTTTGATGGATTATTTTGAGATAACCCCAATTATCTTAAGATGTTTGTTTCTATTATAGAAGAAAATGAAATATCAATGATTAGAATGAAATTCTAATAAGAACACAGAATAAAATTCACTTAAGTAGAAAAGAATCTAGATTGAAAGTGTTAACTGGACTGAGATACATTTGTTGATTAGATTGTATTTATATAATCATTCAATTGAATATTTTTATCCGTTGGTAAATCCTGTTAATTGATAACAGACAATTAAGTCAGAGATCAAAGATGAGTTAACTTAAGTTTTAACATAATCATTGTTGACTAATTGTTGTTAAAACAAAATCTTACTGTGGGAAAAATGGTAATGTAATCAGAGTTAACAAAAGTTAAAGATAAGAAAGAAGAGAAAATATTTGTAGAAAGAGAAAGTAAGTAAAGAAAGCAAATTGACGCCAATGATTAAAACCAGAAGGTTATTTTCTTAAGAATTGACAAGACTATTCTCTCCATCATTAACTGTTAATTTGTTTTTCTAAAGAAAATGATTAGTTAAGTTTAATTGTTAATTAAAGTTGTAATGTTTGTTAATTGTAATTAGTTAATTGTTGATTAAATGAAAATGATAAATTAACTAAAGTTAAATTTAAATGAATAAAATTAATAAGTGAAGTGAAGGGTTAAATCTCTACCCTACAAAAGAGTAGTCAACTTCGATATTAGTGGGACTGAAACATGGATTTACTGTTTGATTCGTGAGTGTAGTTTCTCTGTAAAAGATGATTAAATTAAATTAAATAACTGGAAGAAGCTATTTAAATTATTACCTTGAATCACCAGAATTTGTATCACCGATTGAACATTCGCCCGATGTTAATGAATTTCCTTGTGTCCACTGACAATATCGAAGAAAATTACCATTCGAATTATGAATTTTGGTTGTAAAGCAATCAATGCATGAATTGTTCAGAAATGGACATAAAATAATTGAATCAGTGTAAGAATACTGATTAAGTGTGATTATCACACGTGGATGATTAAAACCATAGAAATAAATCTGTGCTTCTGTTCCATTTGTGTCAACAATATTAGGACGAGTGAAAGTAGTTTCGTTTAGGTGGGTCGGGACACAGTAATTTTCATCGACAAAGTGAATTGAATATCTGGTAAAATTACAGTTAGACAAAAGAACGAGGAAAACATAACCTGGAGTCGCATCGAGAGCCAGTGGAAGAAAATCAACTATTCGAGTCCAGTCCCCCGATAGAATACCTGTGAGATGATAACCTCTAAAGTCTTTACGTTTTGACCACATTAGACAGCGATCTGGGCCGAGATAAGAGTTATACCCTGGACCAGATTCGCTGAACAGATCAGCCTGCCAAAAAGTTATCGTAGTTTGGCAGCTGTTAGTTGGCCTTTCAAAGTCATCCAGCATCAGATTAAATGGAATCACTGCAATATGATGGCTTTCATTTCGATTATAAGAGACTGCAATCAAAGAGAATGAAGATCCGTTGCTATGATTGATAATGCTAATTGATATGGCCACCCTTTCTGTGCAAGAAGTAGTAGTTGTCGTAATTGGGTCTACGAGAATAAGCTGGAGATAAACGAGTCATGCTACTTCGTTCACCAACTGCGTTACGGTCCGTGTTGAGAGCTTGATTCGAATAATTAGTTGTGTAAAATTTGTCATCAGTGAAAAAGAAATAAGGAGCTCGGTAACTGTTGTTGAAAATTGGAATCCAAACATTTGTTTCGTGGATAAGAAGATGACAATTAACACCAACTATCGATGAGAGAAATGTACAAATTAAAGAAAAACTTGCTAAAGAAATTAAATGCAACATTTTGTTCGAGAGACGAAAATACAAAATAAAAGATATTCATCTTGTTCTAATTATGGAAACACAATTAGGATTATATTCACTGGATAATAATCGAGACTTATTTTCATTCTCTTATCCTAATGCTCATAATTTCTTGATTGCAATTAATTAATTGTAAATCAGTCTTCACTTTTGGTGATAATAATTTTGGTTTTAAAACAATCAACTAAGGTTAAATACAAGGTTCTACCGGAGGCATAAAAGTTGTGAATAGTTTTCGAAGTTCTGATCGAAGAGTGAATTCGATCAACATTAATTGAATTATTAGCATGTGCCGATTCATTTACGAATCTGAAAAATCTGGAATTAAAAAATAATATAGATAACAATATAAAACAGTAAATATTTAAAGAAATGGAATATTCATAATGAAAACGAACTGAGTCTTGTACCAAATACCATATGAGCTTTCGAAATTAATTCATTCGATGTTGAGATCGTCTGATATCGTCTAACTTCTGAACGTGTTTTATTCGAGTTTTTGTACTTATAATCCAAAACGAATCTTCTGCCTTTTAGACTTTGTTTCAAAAGACTCTTTTCTCGTTGTTTTGTTATGTTTTGATGAAACGGAGGTTTTAGTTTTGAAATACAACGAAAAAAATAGTAAATAATGAAATACAATGATAGCAATCACCGAGATGATAAAGGCGAAAACTCGTAATATTATCAACAGGATATAAAGAGATGAAGATCCGTGAGAAGATTCAGGAGGAGGTGGTGAACCGATGGTGAAAGGATCGCTATAAGTGATCAGGTTGTCAATGTCTCCTGTTTCAAATGGACCTCGTCGTCTTAGCATAAGAATCGATAGTTGATATTGACCAGAATTCACCCGATTGCAGTTGAGATAAATCTTGGACTGATTATAACTCACAACAGTACAATTTTCTATGAATGAAAATGTCATAGATTCGACTAAAGTAATGGCCAAGGGAAAAATTTCTGCATATCTTGAATGGAAACCAAGGAGATCGAAGTTCAAATCAAATGTCGGTTCATCGAAAGAGTAGTCAACTTCGATATTAGTGGGACTGAAACATGGATTTACTGTTTGATTCGTGAGTGTAGTTTCTCTGTAAAAGATGATTAAATTAAATTAAATAACTGGAAGAAGCTATTTAAATTATTACCTTGAATCACCAGAATTTGTATCACCGATTGAACATTCACCTGATGTTAATGAATTTCCTTGTGTCCACTGACAATATCGAAGAAAATTACCATTCGGATCATAAACTTTGGTTGTAAAGCAATCAATGCATGAATTGTTCAGAAATGGACATAAAATAATTGAATCAGTGTAAGAATACTGATTAAGTGTAACTATGACGCGCGGATGAGTAAAACCATAGTAATAAATTTGTGATACTGTTTCATTTGAACCAACAATATTAGGATGAGTGAAAGTAGTTTCGTTGAGGTGGGACACGACATAATAAGTTGCATTGACAAAGTGAATTGAATATCGATATCTGGTAAAATTACTGTCAGAGGAAAGAACGAGGAAAACATAACCTGGAGTCGCATCGAGAGCCAATGGAATGAAATCGATGATTTGAGTCCAACTTCCTGTTAGAATATCGTTAAAATCATAATATCTGAAATCTCTGCGTCTCGCCCATATGTGTGGGCGAAAAGAGTTACAATCTGGACCAGATGCGCTGAACAGATCAGCCTTCCAAAAAGTTCTCGCAGTTCGACAACCACGAGTTGGCCTTCTGAAGTCATCCACCATCGGATTAAATGGAATCACTGCAATATGATCTCTTTCATTTCGATTATAAGAGAATGCAATCAAAGAGAATGAAGATACATTGCTCATGATAGAAAAAGAATCAACAAACCGAACTTTGTCAACCGAACCATAACGTTCATATAATGAAATCGAATGAATTTCGGAGTAAAAATATCTTTCATTACTGATACGTGACCCATTGATCGAAAAGACTGATAGTTGAGAGATGAAGTAGACTGGCCTTAGGAGGTCAATTGTTAGAAGGCCGAACGAGTAGATCTTTTCACGAAACTTGAATACTTGAAGAATTTTAAACGAACGAACTGTGGATTCAGTGGGATGATGGTAAAATGACGCCAGATCACTATTTTCTCTGACATAAGATCTTATAAGAGAATATATATACGCTCGAGAATCATTCTCTATAGTTGATCCTTGCTCCATTGCAATTTCATAAAATGAATCATTTATTGAAAGCCAGCGATGAGTATTATAGTATGCTCCAGAAAATGGCTCGGCTATTAGTTGAAAACCATTTTCTGTATAGTTATAAAGCGCGAAATCAAGATGGCCACCCTTCCTGTGCAAGAAGTAGTAGTTGTCGTAATTGGGTCTACGAGAATAAGCTGGAGCAAAACGAGTCACACTACCTTGTTCACCAACAGCGTTAGTGTCCGTGTTGAGAGCTTGACTCGAATAATTTGTTATGTAAAATTTGTCATCGGTGAAGAAGAAAAATGGAGCTCGTACACTGTTGTTGAAAATTGGAATCCAAACATTTGATTCGTGGATTAGAAGATGACAATCAACAATAATTATCGATGAGAGAAATATAAAAATAGAAGAAAAACTTGCTAAAGAAATTAAATGAAACATTTTTTTCGAGAAAAAATTGGATATTTATCTTGTTCTAATTATGGAAATACAAATTGGATTATATTAACTGGATAATAATCCACATATCCCAATGCACATAACTTCACGATTGCAATTAATTAAGTGTAAATGAGTCTTCACTTTTGATGTTTTGTATAATCTCCAGGATTAACTAACAGCTAAATAACTAATGAAGATAACTTAATTAATTTTTTATCTTTTCTCTTTACCTTCTTACTCTTCTTTAGTCACTTCCTATTGTTTTGAATTCGAGGTTGAAATCAACTCTTGAGATCGAGATTCTTTCGAAATCATCAGATATAGTCTAATTTCTGAATGTGTTTCTTTAGAGTTTAGCATTCATAATCCAACGCGACTTTTAGACTTTTTAGACTAGAAACTTTCTTGTTTCGATCAAATTATCAAATTGGTAACCTAATTTCTATTAGTATCTTATTTTTTCGATAGAATGGTTCAACTATTACCATTTCCACTATTGAAAATACTGGCGTATCACCGAAATTAATTAAATTTGAGTATTCACGTAATGAGATATTATTATTGAAAAATGACATGTTGATTTCACCAACTTAATCACAATCAAAATTAAATCAACTAATTATGTCGATCAATTGATCAACTGAAACTTGATTTAAATTAAACACGAGAACACAAAGAGTCAAATCAAGTTAAACATTAACTTGTACATCATCAACTGGACTGATTTATTAATCATGAAATGAGTTTAAATAGTGAGAAAGGCGTTTACAAAGAAAAGGTAGAAATTAACCTTATTGGTCAATTTAAAGTGACCGTTGGTTTGAGTTTGTATTTGCTTAATTGACAAAGGAAAGTGAACAACTTTGAAGGCCCAAAGGTAATGATCAATTTGGATCAGCATATGGATGAGATTAGAGCTTAGGAGCATAAGGAGGATCAACAAAGGAAAAGGTAAGTTTTTAGTTTAAAGGTTAAGGCGCCAGTATGAGAGACCAAAGGATTAAGGGTAAGTGTTAAGCTTAATTTTATCTTCATCTTAATGACCTTTAACCAATTATAATGTTTGGTCAACATGGTAAATGTCAATTAGCTACAATAAGCGAAAAACGTTAATTATGGGAAATGGAAATGGACCAAACATTATCGGTCATTACTCGGTCAATATTAATGATGGAAAAGTGAAACATGTACTGTTCAATTGTTCATCTCATGAGCTTTTTCAAATATATAAACATAACCTTTGACATCTCGGTCAACATTTGGTTGGTGTGTGCGAATGTCTTGTTTATGTTGAAAACATTGAGTTTTCAGTTGATTACTCTGAGTGAATACAATTAACTAATTACTTCTGTATATTGATCGGTCATATTTTTGATGCTCTTCAAACTGATATACAGGTCGGTACATAAAACATTTGAACAATTTTGAATGGTTGTAACTATTGATTGATTAGTTTGTTTATTAATTAATTAATATGAGTGAGTAGCTCAACTATTCAATATTAATTAAACATAATTTCAATTTTTTAAAACAATTAATAAATTAACCAGGCCAATTTAAGTCGAAAAACCCGTTTTCGGATGGCGCCACTGTCTATGTGATTTTAGGCTGTGGTTTTTCAAACTGAAAAATCGCAAATTTGACCTCACGATTGTGGCCAAAATATTGCAGATAAAATAATAGTTTTCTCATATGTTATTGTCGCCAAAAAGAACTTTTCAAAAATGAAATTTGATTAATTTCTGTGCATCCAGTTAAAAATAATAATAAGTTGAACTTTTTTTGGCTTAAATTTTGCAAAAATGACCTTTTATGTCTTGATTAAACCTCGTAAAAAATGGTTTTGTTTAAAAGGTCAATTTTATTATCAAATTTAAGCTGATAAAATTAGCTATCGAATGATGCATAAATCAATGGTCAAATACTAGTATTCTGTTAATTATTGAGCTTCAAAATTGTTCAAATGTATTTTGTACCGACCTGTAAGTTTGATTACTGTAATCAAAATATTAAGCTAAAAGTTGGGTGATTATGATGAGTCTCTATGTTAACTCAATGGGCAAAAATTTTAATTTCCAATTATGATGTGATTAATTAAGTATTAAGGTAATTTAAGCCAGCCCTGGTTTCACTTCAGCTAAATTAGTTATCTTCACTTATTGTTGTGATGAAAGTAACTTAACACAGACCAACTTAAGACTAAGATCAGACCAAAACTTACGACACCAAATAACTTGTTATTCAACTTTATTTATATGAAATTTTTCTCTCTTTCTATTTTCTCTGTCGACAATTCGTGGTACTTTGACTTTTACCTTCATTATCACCTTGATCTTTGTTTGTTTTTCTCGTAAAATTTCTTAATTAAAAGTGACTTTGGACTAACTAATTAAGCGAACCTCTAAATCAACATTTGATAACTTTTCTCGATAACCTTTAAATTTTTGGGTCATTACAATATCACAGAGGGAAATAATTAAGATGTTTGATAAAGTCAGCTAACAGAAATTGAATTCAAATGTTTAGTTAATTAGTTGAGGGAGTTGTAGTTTACCTAATATGATGAATCAATTTAAATTGTACAAGACAAAAACCTTGTAACAATTTTAAAGGTAAACAACAAGTATATAAGGTAACAATTGAAATTGTGATTAAATCAAAAGTCAAAGATATTATAAAGCTATATCACAATGATATCGATTAAATTAAAGATGACAAATGGAAAAAAGGGAATCAAAGTGACAAGGGAACAATTTAAATTGTTGATGATTAAGATGAAAACATGAATTGGACTAGTGAGATTAAACTTGAGTTATTGAAACAAAAATAGAGGTAAATATGTTTACATAAATAATATAAATACTGTTTAAATTATCCAGAGAAAAATGGAAACATAAACGACGCCAAATGTCAATAAACGTTGTATCTAATCCAAATAGGACGAATGTGCTAATCGCTTGACCATAGACAAGGAAAATTTCTAATGAAACAAGTTCAAAATGAATACCTGTACGCTTCATAAGCAAATAAACAATAAAATCTTGATTCATGTTACTCGGAAAAAATGCTCATTGTTTTGATGAATGTCTAATCAATTTTTCTCTTTAGGTTGATCATCTCAATCAATTTTTTCTCTCTCGCTTTATCTCCAAAGATTACGTATACGATATTACGATTACGATATTGTCATGCTACGTATTTCATTTATCTGAGTTCAACTGTGGTTTGGATTGCGATTTCTTGATTATCTAATTAGTGATAAACTGTAATTATCGGATTGAGTTATTTTGATCTTGTAATCCCAATGTTTATGATTTCTTGTTGAAATCAGATAATTAAATTCAGATCTTTATTATTAATTAAATTTTTATTACTCAAGACTTGATAAATTTTCGAATGCAATTATTCCCTTCCCTGTTCTTAGATCTTTTTGCCATTTTCAAATGCGAATCGTATTCAACAACTGATCAAAACTCAACAATAATCACATAACTTTAATTACATAGGCTTTAACTTGGATTTTCTGGAGTAATTCAGATGGCAGATCTCTAACGGAAATCACAACGGACCTTTTATCGTTTAGCTTTTGATTGAAGAGATTCATTTCTTGTTCTTTTTGTATGTTTGGGTGTTGCGATGGTCTTGGTTTTTGAAGGGCTTTTCTTGGGGACTTTTAGATCAATTGATTTGCTTTTTTTGCCGACCAATTCACGGGAACGCACTTTCAAAAATGGTACTGATTTAGATTTGAGATGAACTGTTGGAATTACTACTGATTTAGATTTGAGATTTAACGACGATTTATGTTTGCTCCTTATGTCAGGTAGCGAGCCTTTGGATGGAAGATTTTTTGTCCCGACCATTGTGTCCGGGACTTTACTAACCTCAGTACGACGAGTATAAAATACAACGAATGCAATCATAGAGATAATAAAGGCGATAACTAGTAATATTATCAACATGCTGTAAGAATATTCAGGAGGAGTAGGAGGAGGTGGTGGTAATGAACCGCTAGTGAAACGATCACTATAAGTGATCAAGTTATCAATGTCTCTTGTTTCGAATGGACCTTGTCTTCTAAGCATAAGAATCGATAATTGATATTGACAAGAATTCACCCGATTGCACTTGAGATAAATCTTGGACTGATTATTAATTATTACCTTTAATCAGTAGAATCTGTGTACTCGATTGAATATTCACCCGATGACAATATCGAAGAAAATTACCTTCGGGCAATAAATTTTGGGTTGTAAAACAGTCAATACAATAACTAAGGTTCAATACAGTCAAGTACCTTAATTTTTATTGTTGGTCTATTTATTTCTGTAATAACTAACAGCTACAGTTATGTACATAAGAAAAGGGTTAAGGAAAAAGATAAGAAACTAATGAAGATAATCCAGAAGAGACTTTGTGGATTTCGATTATTTTAAAGAGACTTTACTCTCGGTGTTAACCTCTTTCGATTCAATTAAATCGAGCGAAACCTAATGGACATTAGTCACTTCCATTTGTTTTGAATTCCAAGTTGAAATCAACTCTTGAGATCAAGGTTCTATCGAAGGCATAAAAGTTGTGAATAGTTTTCGAAGTTCTGATTGAAGAGTGAATTCGATCAACATCAATGAAATGATTAGTATGTGCCAATTCATTTACGAATCTGGAGTAATTTAAGACAATGGAATATTCGTAATGAAAACGAACTGAGTCTTGTACTAAATACCGTATGACCTTTAGAGATTGATCATTATATTCATTCGATGTTGAAATCGTCTGATAAAGTCTAAAGTCTGAATGTGTTTCTTTCGAGTTTATAATCCAACACGCATCTTCTGACTTTTAGACTTTGTTTCAAAAGAATCTTTTCTCGTTATGTTTTGATGTAACAGAAGCCTTGGTCTTAAAATACAACGAAAAAAATAGGAAATAATGAAATACAATGAGCCCGATCACTGAGATAATAAAGAAGAAAACTCGTAATATTATCGACAGAATATAAAGAAATGAGGGTGAACCGATAGTGAATTGATCACTATAAGTGATCAAGTTATCAATGTCTTCTGTTTCAAATGGACCTCGTCGTCTGAGCATAAGAATCGATAATTGATATTGACCAGAATTCACCCGATTGCAGTTGAGATAAATCTTGGACTGATTATAACTCACAACAGTACAATTTTCTATGAATGAAAGTGTTGTAATGTTGACTAAAGTGAAGGTCAAAGGGAAAATATTTGCATATCTTGAATGAAAACCAAGGAGATCGAAGTTTAAATCAAATGTCGGTTCATCAGGAGTGTATTCTACTTGGATATTAGTTGGACGGAAACATGGATTTACTGTTTGATTCGTAAGTGTAGTTTCTCTGTAAAAAATATGATAAATTAAAATAAAACAAAAAAAATGAGAAGAAACTATTTAAATTATTACCTCGAACCAGTAGAATTTGTATCACCGATTGAGCATTCGCCCGATGTTAATGAGCTTCCTCGTCTCCATTGACAATATCGCAGAAAATTACCATTCGGATTATAAACTTTGGTTGTAAAACAATCAATACATGAATTGTTCAAGAATGGACACAAAATAATTGGTTCATAGTAAGAATACTGATTGAGAGTAATTATGACGCGTGGATGATTAAAACCGTAATAATAAATTTGTGAAATTGTTTGATTTGCATTTACGATATTAGGATGAGTGAAAGTAGTTTCGTTCGGGTGGGGCAAGACAGAATAATTTTCAGCGACAAAGTGAATTGAATATCGATATCTGGTAAAACGAATGTCAGAGGAAAGAACGAGGAAAACATAACCAGGAGTCGCATCGAGAGCCAATGGAATGAAATCCAAGATTCGAGTCCAATTTCCCGTTAGAATATCGTTAAGATGATAACCGCTGAAATCTCTACGTATCGCCCAAGTGCCCCGGGAGAATCGGTTGCACTCTGGACCAGATTCGTTGAAAAGATCAGCCTTCCAAAAAGTTGTCGTATTTTCACAACTGTAATCTGACTCCAATTCACTGATTATCGGATAAAATGGAATCGCTGCAATATGATCTCTTTCATTTCGATTATAAGAGAATGAAATCAAAGAAAATGAAGATCTAGCGCTTATGTTAGAAAAAGAATCAACAAAGCGAACTTTTTCAATCGAACCATAACGTTCATATAATGAAATCGAATGAAGTTCGGCGTATAAATAGTCTTCTAAAGTGACACGTTCCCTATTGATCGAAAAGATTGATAGTTGAGAGATGAAGTAGACTGGTCTCAGGAGGTCAATTGTTAGAAGGCCGAACGAAAAGATCGTTTCCCAAAACTTGAATACCTGAAGAATTCTAAATGAGCGAACTGTGGATTCAATGTGATAATGCATATAATTTCGCCAAGATCTATGTCCGTTGGCATAAGACCTCATAAGAACCCATTTATCCGCTGAAGAATTCGTTATATTGGATCCTGACGACATTGCAATTTCAAAAAATGAATCATTAATGGAAAGCCATCGATGAGTATCAAGGTATTCTTCAGAAAAAGGTCCATCTATTAGTTGAAAAACATTTTCTGTATAGTTGTAATGCGCGTAATTGATATGGCCGCCTTTCCTGTGCAACATGTAGAAGTAGTCGTAACTGGGTCTGCGAGAATAAGCTGGAGTAAAACTAGTCACGCTACTTTGTTCACCAACTGCGTTAGGGTCCGTGTTAAGAGCTTGACTCGAATAATTTGTTGTGTAAAATTTGTCATCGGTGAAGAAGAAAAAAGGAGCTCGTAAACTGTTGTTGAAAATTGGAATCCAAACATTAGATTCGTGGATTAAAAGATGACAATTAACACCAACTATCGATGAGAGAAATGTACAAATTAAAGAAAAACTTGGCAATGAAATTAAATGAAACATTTTGTTCGACAGATGAAAATACAAACAATTGGATATTTATCTTGTTCTAATTATGGAAACACAATTAGGATTATACTCACAGGATAATTATCGAGATTTATTTTCATCCTCATATCCCAATGTACATAACTTCTTGAAGGCACACAAGTTCAAACAATCGACAATTTAAGACCTTCATGGCTACCAGAATGGTAGATTGACTAAAAATATTATTAGATCGAAGTCCAAATAAAATATCGGTTCATCAGGAGTGTAATCTACTTGGATATTATTAATAGTTGGACTGAAACATGGATTTACCCGTTGGCCTAATTTCTCTATTGGAATGATGATAAATTAGAATTAAATTGGAAAAATAAGAAAGAGAAGAGACTAATTAAATTATTACCTTTAACCAGTAGAATCTGTGTACTCGATTGAATATTCACCCGATGACAATATCGAAGAAAATTACCTTCGGGCAATAAATATTGGTTGTAAAACAGTCAATACAATAACTAAGGTTCAATACAGTTAAGTACCTTAATTTTCATTGTTTTCTGGAATAACTAACAGCTAAATAGCTGCAGTTATGTATACATAAGAAAAGGGTAAAGAAAGATAAGAAACTAATAAAGATGATCCAGAAGAGACTTTGTGGCTTTCGGCTATTTCATGTGAATGATTTTCGAAGTTCTAATCGAAGAGTGAATCCGAATTTGTGACTGTTGGTTATTTTGGGTGTCGATTTTACTGAATGACCTCAAGAGACTTTACTCTGGGTGTTGACTTCTCTTTTTATTCAATTAAACCGAGCGAAACCTAATGGACATTAGTCACTTCCATTTGTTTTGAATTCCAAGTTGAAATCAACTCTTGAGATCAAGGTTCTATCGAAGGCATAAAAGTTTTGAATAGTTTTCGAAGTTCTGATTGAAAAGTGAATTCGATCAACATCAATGACTAGTATGTGCCAATTCATTGACGAACTCGGAGTAATTTAAGACACTGGAGTATTCGTAATGAAAACGAACTGAGTCTTGTACTAAATATTGTATGACCTTCAGAAATCGTTAGTTTAATTCATTTGATAATGAAATCGTCTGATATAGTCTAAATACTGAACGTGTTTCTTTCGAGTTTTGTATTTATAATTCAACACACTATTCCCGACTTTTAGACATTGTTTCAAAAGACTCTTTTCTCGTTGTTTTGTTATGTTTTGATGTGACGGAGGTTTTGGTCTTATAATACAACGAAAAAAGTAGTAAATAATGAAATACAATGAGCCCGATCACTGAGATAATAAAGGAGAAAACTCGTAATATTATCGACAGAATATAAAGAAATGAGGGTGAACTGATAGTGAATGGATCACTATAAGTGATCAAGTTATCAATGTCTCCCGTTTCAAATGGACCTCGTCGTCTAAGCATAAGAATCGATAGTTGATATTGACCAGAATTCACCCAATTGCAGTTGAGATAAATCTTGGACTGATTATAACTCACAACAGTACAACTTTCTATATCTGAAAGTGTTGACTAAAGTGAAGTTCAAGGGAAAAATATTTGCATATCTTGAATGGAAACCAAGGAGATCGAAATTCAAATCAAATGTCTGTTCATCCGAAGTGTAGTCTACTTCGATATTAGTTGGACGAAAACATGGATTTACTGTTTGATTCGTAAGTGTAGTTTCTCTGTAAAAAAGATGATAAATTAGAATTAAAGAATAATTAAAAAAGATATAAATAAACTATTTAAATTCTTACCTTGAATTAGCAGAATTTGTATCACCGAAACTTGAATACTTGAAGAATTGCAAACGAGCGAACTGTTGATTCAATGGGACGACGGGAATAACCTGTCCAATCACTATATCCACCGACATAAGAGCTCAAAAGAACAAATATAAAAGCTAAAGAATTCGTTATATTAGATCCTTCAATCATTGCGATTTCATAAAATGAAGTATTAATGGAAAGCCATCGATGAACATTAAGGTATCCTAAAGTACCAGATAAGGCTATTAGTTGAAAACCATTTTCTGTATAGTTATAAAGCGCGTAATTGATATGGCTGCTCTTTCCAAAGAGTAATAGCAAGAGAGAGCACTTGGATGTAACCATCGATAAGGTTTTATCTCTCCTTATCTCTTCTTATCTTAGGGAAAAGGATGAGATCCAGGTGGAAGCACAATTCGTTCCGTACAAAACGTTACCGAGTCGCGGATTCGGTAATTAGAGCCTTGTGAAGAGAAAGTTATGAGCCTCTGGTGCTTCCACCTGGATCTCATCCTTTTCCCTAAGATAAGAAAGATAAGACCTTATCGATACATTTCATTAAGTGCTGTCTCTTGTTATTACTCTTTGGCTCTTTCTGTGCAACATGTAAAAGTAGTCGTAATTGGGTCTATGAGAATAAGCTGGAGCAAAATGAGTCGCACTACTTTGTTCACCAACAGCGTTAGGGTCGGTGTTGAGAGCTTGATTCGAATAATTAGTTGTGTAAAATTTGTCATCAATGAAAAAGAAATAAGGAGCTCGTAAACTGTTGTTGAAAATTGAAATCCAAACATTAGATTCGTGGATTAAAGATGACAATTAACACCAACTATCGATGAGAGAAATGTAACAATTAAAGAAAAACTTGTCATTGAAATTAAAAAAAACATTTTGTTCGAGAGATGAAAATACAAACAATTGGATGTTTATCTTGTGCTAATTATGGAATCACAATTAGGATTATACTCACAGGATAATTATCGAGATTTATTTTCATTCTCTTAAACTTTCAACTTTCAAACCTAAAGGGTCAAAGTCTCAACACTTCTGGTTCTGGTTCAAACACTCTGAACTCCAAGATACCAATCTACCTTAAATCAGGAAAAACAAATCAGGAACTTAATATCTATTACTCTTTGATTCACTCTGATTAATAAAGGATGAAGACCATTTAAATAGGGGATTTCACCTGGACTTAGAAATAAAATTAAATAATTTTTTCTGATGTACTTTTTTGTGGAGAATTCAGTTGTGAAGTTATTTTTCTGAAAAACATTATCGTTTGGAAGATATCCTGAAAAAATACTCGTTTAATAGGATAAGCTAGCTGGCTTAGCTGTACCCTTAAAACCTTTTGTGAACAAGTTTATCTGATGTATTTTATTAAGATAATAATGCTGGTCAACTTAAAAAATCAGAATAAGTTGACTAACATTGATTGAAACGTAAAAGACGTATTTTTATTCCTTGGGATGGATAAATGGTTGATAAGTTAATTGAGAAACCTTTTCTCATGCATTTTTTCTAATTTATTTTTTGACCACACAAATGATGAGCAACTCAAAAGATTGAATATAGTTGACAAACACAGTCAAGAACGGCAAAAACAGATTCCAAATCCATAGGCACGGAGAAATAGCAAGGAAGTGAATTGAGAAACCTTTTCTCATGTATTTTTTTATAATCTAAATGATGAGCAACTCAAAAGCTGATTGGGGCAATCTATGGATTCCCTTAGTCATTGAAGAAAGCCATGAGGTTAAGTACCACCCGGTGAACAGCTGTAAGGATAGAAAAGTTATTTAACTTGAGGCCAGTACCGATGGATTTTGTTCTGCTTAGTTATCTTTATTACGAGTTTAAAAACTGAAAAGACGGCACTTATATAGCACTGCAAGTTCAGCATTTACACTAGTGTATTTGTAAAAAGTGTACCTTCTTTTTATATATTGATATTAAATGTCAAATAATTACTAATTATATTGATTTTATCATTTCTGTTCAATTTAAATGAAAGAACAATAGACAAACAAAAGAATTCAATTTTTAGCAATATTTTGCTGAGTGTAGATTTTTTTGGAAAACTTTTTAATGAAAAAATTCTGTAATTCCTCTTTGGGAAAATTTGCGGTCAAAACAGTGACGATGTTAATTACCGAAAATTCGAACTCGGCTAAATGGGCCATTCTTTGTTGTAAGATTTTTCAAGAGTTAATAATGATTCATTGGGTTCAAAATGCATGTCAAGGTCATTTATTCGCTATTTGCAAGTCAAAATTAGAGATAAAAGGCCATTTAGCCGAATTCGAATTTTTGGTAATTAACATCGTCACTATTTTGACTTCAAAATCTATCAAAAAAGAATTACAGAATTTTTTCAAGTGTACCATATTGATTGTCCATTTTGATTCATTCGTTGACAATAAATTTCTTGAGACCATACCCATTCTATTATCAATTGAGGCCAATTTTCGAATTTCGCAACTATCGCAACTCATCGCGAACTTCGAATAACATGAGAAATTAAATTTACTAGGTGGTTCTAAAGGTCCAAAGTGATTCATTATCACTTGGTTAGTCTTTTCTGGTAATTTTACTATTTTACTTTGAGGTCATTCTGCAAAAATACGAACTTAAGGTTCGATTTATCATTTATTTCGTTTTTTGGCCTTAAAAATGTCTCAAGAGGAAAAAAATCAACAAAAAACTAAAGCATAATCTTGAACAATTAAGAGACTATCTAAAAAAAATAAAATTGACCCTTCCACCAAAAAGGTAGACCCAAAAAGCCGTTTGTCCTTAAACTTTTGACGAGTTGATCGCTATGCAATGTTAATAATTAGTTAAATAATTAATTAATAAAAATAATGTAGTAGTAGTGAAAGTACACAAGATAGCGCAGTCATTCACCCCATGTGACAAATAACATTTTGACATTTTAATTAGATCAATTATTGTCAAATCTATGAATAATTATTGATTTCCAATTAAAACTATTTATATCTGAATTTGACCTACTAACCGAGTGAGCAATAGTATAAAAAGAGTGTTCAAACTTCGATCAACATTCAGTTTCAAAATGGAATCTTGTAAAGCTTGTGGTTTTGGTGCTAAAGCTGATTTGGATCAATATACCATCGATTATTATGAAAGTATTGGTTATCAAACTTGTTACTCTGAAAAGTATAGGACTCCATTGAAACGAATGAAATCATATGTCAATTGGCCTAAACCAGAGTTGGATATAAAAAAGTTGGTAGATGCTGGATTTTTCTACAGGGGTGTAAGAGATTTAGTATCTTGTTTCCATTGTGGCCTCAACGTACATGAATGGCAGCCAGATGACGATCCATTAATCGAGCACTTGAAGTATAACTCAAAATGTGACTATCTATACGTAAAATGTGGTACAATGTTCTTGGCTAAGACATGCTATGATCTTAAAGCAGAGTTACCATTAGCTGAACTATCAAGAACCGAAATTGATCGATACAACTGTAAAGTTTGTAAAGAGATGGAAGTTGGATGTATCTTCTATCCATGTGAACATGCAGTAGCATGTACAAATTGTACTGTCAAGCTCTCGAAATGTCCGATATGTGATCGTCTAATCAGAAAAGTATTAAGGTTAGCTTTTACTGATTAATCTTTCATTTAACGAGGATGACTCTTTGTGAAAACATTACAGTTAATAATGTTGTCATGTCATTTACTTTGAACTCTAATCTTTCTCGAAGTATAATAAAAATGTATTACCCATCAATAAGGTACCCCAGGCGATTCTCCGGGGGAATATTAAAGTATGTTGATGGGTGTTTATTAATTTTTGATTCCGGTAAAATTATTGTAACTGGAATTAAAAACTGTGTAATCTCTTTCAATTTAATAAATCGTTTTTGTATCAATTATCCATCAAAAATTGATTACATTAATTTCAAAGTTGTCAACATCGTGGCTCACTCAAGGTTATCCAATAATTTTGATTATTCAATACTCAAAAGGTTTCCAAAGTACTCATACGAGCCAGAGTTATTTCCAGGAACACATA
Organism: Panonychus citri; assembly: GCF_014898815.1. Taxonomy (NCBI): domain Eukaryota; kingdom Metazoa; phylum Arthropoda; class Arachnida; order Trombidiformes; family Tetranychidae; genus Panonychus; species Panonychus citri. Next base: position 44,380 of record NW_026515529.1, on the reverse strand, counting down.
TCAAAGTGGACGATACCAAGGCTATTTTTATCGTTTTTAAAACAGGAAGGATAACAGTAACCGGGATCAAAGATTATAATGATGTTTCAAAATATTTTGAAAAGTTTAAATCTTTAGCAGAATCAATATAAAGAGAGACAAGGCTATAATTAACCTAGTTATTCAAAAACCATGGATACAAACGAAACCTACAGAATTTGGTGTAAAAAAGTTCTTTTCACTGTACAACTAGTTGTATTGATATCAATGCTGATAACAGCTATTGTCAACATTGTCTTAAAAACCGGAAATCTACCGTTATGGACAGCTTTACTTGGATCATCACTTGGTTATCTCCTTCCAACTCCAAGGTTTCGATCGGGCAAGAGTTCAGATAATGGTGCTACAAGCTCAACTCCTTCCTCAATTGTATCATGAGAACTTAATATAAAAAATAAACTTAACTTGAAAATCATCACCATGTCTTATTCAATTTATTTAAAACACCCTTTCACAATGTACATATCAGGGCCAACTGGCTCTGGTAAAACTTATTTTGTTCGTAATATGATAAATGCAGCTGGTAAAATATGTGATCCAGCACCAAAGAAAATAACATACTTCTATGGTGAATATCAGAAAATGTTTAATTCTATGTCTAATGTAAAGTTTATAGAAGGATTATCAGAAGAACATCTAAACAATGCCGGAGGGGATGAACCTGAATGGATAGTGATAGACGACTTAATGTTAGAAGCCAGTAACCAAACATTGATAAGTAACTTATTTACAAGAGGATCACACCATAGAAATATCTCTGTAATACTCATAACCCAAAACTTTTTTGTTAGAGGAAAAGAAAGTCGAAACATAAGCTTAAATAGTCAGTATGTTGTTTGTTACAAGACCCCAAGAGATAAATCTATGATAACAAACATTGCTAGGCAGATGTTCCCGTCTAAGATTAAAAAATTCTAAAACATTTTTGAAAACGCTACAATTAAACCTTATTCATACTTATTCATTGATCTGAAACCTGACACAGATGATAAAGTAAGATTGATAACCAATATTTTCAATGAGAATGATGATCCAATGATAGCTTATTCTCTTTGAATTTATATAAAAGAAATTAACAATTATCAATCAATCAATATGTCTATCGAAGGCGTTAAAAAGTGTCTTCCTACATTAAAAAAACTTGCTAACGCAAAGACAAAGAAAGAGAGAAATATTATATTAAAAAAAGGCAAAGTCGTGTATTTATTATTCAATATCAGAGATAAGTAAAAATACATTAAACGGGAATATTCCAATAGATCAACAACAGAAGATAAAGATTTTACCCTACAAAAAACAATTGAGAAGACTTTCCAAGAAATCTGGTGTTCCTTTGAAAGAGAGAAAAGAAATTATCATACAATCAGGAGGAGCTTTTCTTCCTGCTTTACTCTGGCCAGCACTATCTTATCTCGGTGGTAAATTAGCAGATAGATACATGTAATGAATGTACTTAATAAAATGGTTTTGATACCAGAAAAGGAATATCAAATTCTGAGAAACAATGAAACAAAAGTAGAACAACCGGAACCAGATGAACAAGAAAAACAATCAAACATTGATAAAATTGTATTGAAAGATTATCAAGATTCATTATCTAAAGCAATTAAAAATTTTAACAAGAATAAAGTCACCAAAAAGTCAATAAAAAAGGAAAAATTACAACCGGTTCCTCCAGCTAAAATTAAATGGAGCGATATCAAAATCTTTTGAAAAGTGTTTACTATGACATCAAGAGTGAAGGAAGTTTTGGTGGAGCTCATAGATTGTTTAATATTGCCAAAAAAATCGATCCAAGTATACAACTCCAAGATGCAAAGGAGTGGTTGAAAGGTCAAGATACATACACGAATTTCAGAGCCAAAAAACAAAGGTTTTTACGACTACCTATCTTGGTTGATAGAGTTGATGAGCAATGGCAAGCTGATTTAATGGACATGTCTTATTGGAGTTCGGAGAATGATGGTAAAAGATTAGATACACTTGTACAGAACCTGTGGTCAATAAATCAGCCAATTCAATTATAACAGCATTCAATAAAATTTTTTCCAAAGGAAGAAAACCTGAGAAATTACAGACAGATCAAGGAAAAGAATTTAAAAACAAAGTTTTGACCCAGTTTTGTTTGACAAATGGAGTCCATTACTTTACGACAACTGACAATTCAGTTAAATGTGCTATTGTTGAAAGATTGATTAGGACTTTACGTTCACGAATCTATCGTTATATGTATTGGAAGCATACACAGAGATATATTGATGACTTACAGTTGATTGTTGATAATTACAACAATTCATATCATAGAACAATAAAAACATCGCCTAGCTCTGTGAATACAGAAAATCAACAATCGATTGTCACAACTATCCAATCATCATTGAAATCGGATAAGAATAGAAAAAGAGGTTTAATGTAAACGATAAAGTTAAAATTCCTCTGAATGAGACATCTGATAAAGGAACAACACAACAATGGACAGATGAAGTATTTAAAGTAAAATCTGTCAAAGAAACACCTACCAAGTTCGTATATAAGCTTGAAGATCTAGCTGGAGAGAAAATATCATCAATTTTCTATCCAGAAGAGCTTCAAAAAGTTTCATTTGACCCTAATGCAAGATTTAGAGTATCAAAGGTCTTGAAAAAAGTTTACGATAGAGAAAAAAGATTATATAAGTACTTTGTGAGATGGGAAGGATGGCCAAAGAAATTCGATAGTTGGGTCTGGGATCTGGACAGTTTATCTGAAAAGAAATGACAGAACAATCATCATTCACAATTGACCTAGTTTCAAATGGATCAATGGATATATATCCCAACAACACAGTTTCTTCTTTTCAAAACCGAATTGACCCTCCTTTAGAGTTATCTGGTGATTGGGAAGTTTCATTAACAGAAATTTATTTTCCACTCAAGTTTTCTGGAGAAGCTGAAATAAAATATAAAATAAAATCCAAATACTTTTACAAGCAAAAGACAGAACGTAAAATCCTATTCCAGGATGCTGAATGGGTTGATGCTTCTCCTGAACAATCGGTTCGTTTTTTTGTATCAGAACCTCGTAAAAAAGTGATTGAAAAGATGAATCAGAGTTTTCAAGAAGCATTCAAACCTCCTTCCTTTGCTCCCCGAGATGATGTCATGAATGAGAATCTTGCAATAAGTGAAAATCATTTGTACTTTGGACTGATTTATGACAATGAGACATCAAAACATATAATTGGCCCGCTCCCAGAACAAAAAAATACTGTTTTACTCGATACTTGGCTTAATGGTAAATTTTCGAAAGCAGAAAAGTTTGCATTTGGTAAAGATCCACATAAGCTGATCTACAGTGGTCTCATTTATGCTCCATTTTTTACTACGGAAGTGAAAAAATATTTAGGAATCAATCATGTCCAAGATTCAGACATCAACTTCCATAATCCGAGAACTTATCTTAATCCTACAGAAAAATTTAACCTTGAAGCCAAGAAAAATGATGCGATTTTTCTAATGTTTTTATATACTGATATTATTCAAGATCATGTAGTAGGTGGAACGATAGCACCTGTATTACGTGCTTTACCATTAACAAGTGGTACCTACAAAGATATCGGATATTGTACATTCTCTCATCGAATATATTACCCTGTTCGAAAAAATCACATCGGTGAAATATCAGTTCTTGCTACTCACGACTCTGGAGAGCGGGTATATTTTGAATCTGGTGGAAGAATGTTTTTAAGTTTAGATTTTAGAAAGAAGCCAAAAGTTGTATAAAGAAGAAATATCAACTATTTGTCATCTAAACATGTATCGAAAATCATATTGTCCTAAAGATAGTGATTTTAATCACTACTATACCAATCAAAGTGGTTCAGGGTTCAGTGACATTAGAATTGTACGTGCTCCTAGATATCAAAGAGGTTATGGATTTGGAAGTTTTTTCTCAAGACTAGCTATGCCAATTTTGAAATACATTGGAAAAGAAGCCTTAGATAAAGGTGTCACTCTTGGTAAACGTGTTGTACAAGATCCACAGATTCAGAAAGCTTTTAAAGACAGTGTTTCTGACTTGGCCACAAAAGGTTTAGAAAAGATAAAAACAAAGTCACAAACCGGTAGTGGAAACAAAAGATTATATAAAAGAAAGAAAGCTGTCACTAAAGTAACTTTACGAAAAGTGAAGAAACGCTCCCCCAAGAGCGTAATCAAAAAGAGAAAGACAACCAAACGAGATATTTTCAATAATTAAGATGGAATTTATTCACAACTCGTCAACACCAGCAACAATAGCTGAACTAGATTTATTTAGTGTTCCTCCAACACAAACGGTCGTTGAGACAATGTATGATGTTGAGTATCGACCAGTTGGGTCATTGGACAATTCAAAAATATTTGAATTTGTAGTTCCTGCTTCTGAACACTATACTGATCTTTCAGCTACTTATTTACATGCTAAATTAAAAATTGAATACAAAGATCCAATAAAAGATGGTGACAAAATTGTTCCTGTTAATAACTACGCTACCTCATTGTTTGAACAATGTGATGTTTATCTTGGTAGTGTCAATTTAAATCCAGGTAATATTTTATTTCATTATCAATCACATCTTGATGACTTGTTCTTCAAACATGAGTCACCAATTGATGCTTGTCAGCTGATTGATGACGATGAAAATGTAAGAGTTGAGCGTGTCAAAAAGGACTTTGATTTGATTCTTCCGATACACGCCCCAATGTTTCAACAAGAAAAATTTTTGATCGATGGTGTACCAATAACATTAAGATTTAAATTGGCACCAGATACATTTGGATTGACCTGTTCCACTCAAGGACCAATCAATTTGAAATTTCAACAGCTTTCACTTTTCGTAAGACGAGTGAAACTTTTTATGCCCGTTCAGATGACAATTGAAAAAAACTTGACCAACTCAATGGTAAAATACTATTTCCAGCGTAATGAGGTTAAATCATATCACCTTGTGAGTGGCTTCGCTGCCAATAGCATTGACAATGTGTATAATGGTCAACTACCCCGAAGGGTCATTATTGGATTTGTATCTGACAAGTCTTTCAACGGAGATACAAACTGATCCGTTCAAATTTGAACACGGAAATATTAAAGAGATTGCTTTTGTTGTTAATGGAATAAAGATACCAGCTTCTGCTTATAAACCGGATTTCAAGAATAGTATTTATGTTCGTGAATACTACAACATGTTCCGTCAATGAACCAAGAGAATGGAATACCTAAAATTAATATCAAGTACAAAGACTATGCAAAGAACCACCCTTTGTTTGTTTTTGATTTAAGTGATGACGGTACTCTTACCAATGAATCTGGGGCTCTATCATTGATTAAACGAGGTAGCGCTCGAATAGATATTCAATTTACTGACGCTTTAACCACAGGTCTACACATGATAGTTTTTGGTGTTCATGACAACGTACTACAAATCGATTCATCGCGGAATATAATTACAGACTATTGATGGCATTAACTACAATCGATATTGATTCGAGATTGAAAAGTACTCACAGTTCAAAGGTGTTTATCCTCTTGATAAATTACCTTTTGAAATATTAGCTAAACCTTTTGGTATGGTGATAAATCTTGATCCAAGTTGGAAAACTGGGTCCCACTGGACAGCTATCTATATTCCAGAGTATGGACCAGGTTTATATTTTGATTCATTTGGTAATAGACCATTGGATTTAATCACTTCCTTTTTGGAAAGAAATTGTAAATTCAATGGATTTAAATATAACCATTACATCTACCAAGGAGATTTATCAATAAAATGTGGATTGTATTGTATTCTCTTTCTAGAGTCTTGTTTTGAAAACAAGGATTTACCATTAATTAAATGTAATTCAGAAATTAATGAATTTATAATAAAAAATATTTATTAAAACAACTATTTTTGTACAATTTTATAATGTCCGTGAGCTAGTGTAGATACTCCATCGTCAAGTATAAATCTTTTATCATCCATTGGTGATAATGAAACTTTGTTTAGTCTTATAGAAGAAATTTGATGATTTTTAGATTGTAATCTATGATTAATATGATGATAAATGGTGTTGTCATAGAGACAATCTCTGTAGTTTTCTATTGAGATTTCATTTTTAATCACAGCCTTTTGTACTCCCTTGGCGGTAAGTTTTTTTCTAGTTCCATATTTGATAGCATAAAGTTTTGATTTCAGGGCAATAACTTCATCAATGGTTTCTCCATTCATCTCATCTTTAAGGTACCCGAGTTTTTTCTTATTCGAATTATCATGGAGAATATGTGATGTTGGATAATCAGAAAAGTCCATGATATAATCTAGTTCTTTTAAATCAGCTACAATGTCTTGAGTTTGTATATGATATATGAAACTGTCAGTGTCGGTATATACAAGTGATAAGTTTTCACCATATTTGGGCCGGAAACAATCATAATGAAGTTTATACATGTGTAACTTAGATAGTTCCAACACAGTGAACCCCAAGTAAATGGGTTTATCGAGCTTGACTTCAAACTTTCGTAATTTAACAATGGCTAAATCATTTTCTAAGATGAAAAACTGTTCAAACATTGGCTTACGAATTTGTTGAAGAGCTTGTTTACCATTCTGTATCACCTTGACTTTAGTATGTTTCCTCTTATCTTCTATACTTTTTCCATACAATGAGTTGACCATGAGTTTCCAAAAGTCTTTTTCAAAGGTAGTTGCCGCTTTTTGTCTGTTACTTGTACACATTTGAATATAAGGTGATAACCAAGCTGATTGATGAAAACTAATTATTCTATGGATTTTATTCAATTTTAATCCTTGTCAAGATAGAAACGTAAATTTCGACCATGAACGACGTAATGATGTTTATCAAACAAATTTGGGATGAGCTTTTCAGTTTCAGTACGTTTTAATCCTTGACTTTCTATTTTAGCAACCAAACTTTTGATACTTACTCATCCATTCAATTTTAACTGATAATCTTTCAGGCGCTAAAGGATAGTCATTATGATAGTCATGTAATTCACTTGGATATAACAAGTCTACTTCTAAAATATAACCAGTATCACCATCCAAATTACCATTTCTTATCGTCTCAATTGTAGAATCAAACAAATCTGGTGACACCCAAGAAAAGTTCTTCATGGAAGGACATCGTTCAGTGCAAATCCATACAAGTTGTTAACATCCAAATATGTGATGTATGATGAGGGTTTTGTTTCATCATAATTCTCAGAGTTTCGGTTGTTAGCAATGACGTGTCTCTTCATTGCACACGAGATACCACCTCTGATACCTTTTCCAATCATTAAAATCATATCAATATCAGTGAGAAGATCCAACTTATTTTTCGTTGACTTGAGAGCGGCGTCCCATGTTAAACCTGGTGTTGAAAAGTAATGACATGGGTCCAAGCCAAACTGATTAATACTTGTAGCTCTGAAATTTTGAAAGATACAAGTCAAAAGTAGCACATCAATTTTCAAATAAATATCATGAAATTCACCCAATGTTTCACAACCAAAATGATTCCACATATCAATCAATCGATCATAAGATTGTTGATCGATTGATTTTTTCGTGAGATGAGAGTAGAAACATTCGATTGGTGGTAGCGCGCGCTCATTGAATCTATCCCAAGAGTCCATGTACTCATAAGGTAGAGATCCTTTTCCAAGTATGTGGGGTAGATCATCTTCTTTGAACATTTGTAACAAGTATGTTGATTTAGATTCAGTAGACAAGTTATTAGCCAATGTATCTAAACTTGAAAGGAGAAAAGCTAAACTATCTAGAAAGATAAAGTCATCCATAAAGAAAGCAATGTACTTTTCTGTATTTTGAGGGATGACGGCTATGTTCTGAACTAAATTTGATCTTAACCCACTGATTATAAGGTGAGCATCGTAACCTTTGAGATTATGAAAAATAACAGGTAGTTTATGAGGTAATCTCAGTTTGAGATTACATGAATTATGAGCTGGCCCTCGATATGATCCAGTTAAATGGCAATGATCTAAAACCTTGTCATTGACTAAAGGCTCGTTACATACATAACACTCTAAAGCTTGTTCAAATGCTTCACGTTCCTCATTGGAAAGTATTGCTGGTTTACTATTGCTTTCCAAGTGTTCTCTTAAGAACATCTGTAGCTCCAATAAAGTTTCAATAAGTTTTTCAGCAGCTTTTTCCCCTCTGTAAAATTTCTTTGATAAAATTTGATTATTCCAATCAACTGCCACGAGTCCAAATGAACAAGCTTGGTGTTTTTGATATTCAAAGGTATTATTACCTAGAGTTTTATCTGATTTAACAACCAAAGCCTCGAAATCAGCGTAAACAACATAAGGATATGCTATTGTTTTATCTAAACGATAAAACTCACAAATCTTTGGTACTTTTCCTTGACCTGGTAGTAAGATACGTTGAGCGGTGACATCTTTACAGTAGGTTTGATGTCTCGATAACAAATACTCTTGTCTAAATCCCGATAAACAATAAAGACAATAAAACCTTTCCCAAGTTTTGTCGGTTCGTACAAAAGCATGGAAGTTGTTTATACAGAAATAATGGTCATTATATAAAAACAAGTTTACATGTTTAGTTGAAGGGTTTTTATTGACCCTCAATGGAACAATCTTTCGATGCTTATCCATTGTCAGTGTATAAACGTTGATTGAAATCTTGTTTCTCCTTTCAAATTTATTGATTTGAGAGAATGGTGTGATTGGGTCAATATCACTAAAGTCATATAGTTTAGTTAGATTTCTGTACATTGATAGTCTCTGTCTATTCTTCACCTGAGGATGTAAAGACATTAAGACAGCCCATTTAAAACAATGGGTTTGACACTTTGGTGAAATTAAACTTTTCTTTTTCGAGAACATTGGTGGTAATTTAACTGATGAACATCCACCACTATTTTCTTTCAATTTACATATTCTTATTTCGATTGTACTTATCGATTTAAGTACCCAGCCACTTCCTCTTTGAGTAAATTGATCAACAACTGAATCGAGATGTTGAGCCCATTCTGACATCGTTTCATCGAACTGTGATATATGAGTAAATGGTCTCATTTGAGTCACTTTGTAAATCTCAGTTGTATCAACATCACCATCCAGTTTTTGTTTAACAAATCTTAGTAAAACACAGACTTGTACTTTATGTGACCCTATTGTTTTTAGAATTGAATCTAATAAATCTTCAATATTTTGACGCTCATTTGTAAATAAACTTTCCAATGACGACCATTTTCCTGTTTTGACATAGATGGCAAAAACATTTTTGAAGGCTTTCTTGTGTAGGGTGTAGGTGAAATCACTGGTTAAAGTTGATAGATTTCTGTTGAAATTTTTGCAGACTAGTAGATGGTCTACGAATAGACTATTTTTATTGAAAACTTTATCACATGTTGAACATTTAACAGTCTTGAAACTACAATCTCTTCTATGTATAAGATAAGATTTATGTTTAGGAAAGATTTCTTGACACTTGCTACACTTGAACATGTTATACTCTGAATTTTAAACGGATTTTGTATTCGATTTATATAAGGTTTTAATCATGTCAATGGGCGTATCTATATCCTGATACCATCATATTCTAAGCTATCTAATAGATATATTCTTAAAATAAGTAACAGATGGAGTATAGTAAGTAGTAGAGTAATGAAATAAACAGCCATCATTTATGGAATTATTCGTCATTGGTTTCTTTTTATAGTCACGAAATAAGAAAAATAAATCCACATTTGAGCTCATTTTTTTTAATTAAAATTGAATTTAAACGGATACATAGTAAATAAGGATAAAATATAGTTAGAATGTTAGTAGTTAATATCAAAGATAAAAAGATTGATAAATGAATCAAGTTTCAATTCACCCCCAGATGATTTCCCCCATTGCAGCAAAGACACTGTTTGAAATTGAATAAGCCGCAATCTTACTTATCTCAGAACCAGTAAGAGTAAGAATAGATTCTTTAACCTCAGTTTTGATCGAAAAATGCCAACATCCATCAACTCTCAGATGACCGGATACAGTTCGTCCTGGAGCTATAGTAAACTCAAACTTCCGTTGTTCACCTTCAGTAATACAAACCAATCGATCCTTCAGCTTTTCATACTCTTCAAGACGTAAGAAGAGTCCAGATTTTGTAGGGATAAACATCTTTACACCATTGACCATCTTTTCTCGTTTCTTCCGTATATCAACAAATGTTGAATCGATAGATTTTGATTTGTTGACAGAGATCCAAGTAAGAGGAGCGATTTCACAGGTCATGAGTTGCTGGAAATTATCTTCGAAACGGGTCGATCTTTGTCCACCAGCTGATGGAGAACTTTGTTGAGTTGGTACATTATTGGAGTTGCTGGAATACATTTTGATGTTGCTTCACTGATGAATCAAAACTGAATGATGAAGTTCTCCTTTCTATCCTCTGCTTTTATACAATTATCGACCTGAAGAGCCAAACCCACAATCACATCGAGTAGTCGTTGTCTCCACCTCCTCTTTCTGATAAAGGACAGCAAATGTAGCCTTTTCACATATCATTTGAGCGATACGCATTCCTTTCGTGATGATAAACTGTTCGTTTGTATTGTTAGACAGAATAACCTTCACTTCCCCAGTATAATCAGGATCGATAACTCCACCTTGAACTGTTATTCCTTCTGAGGCCAAACTAGACCTTGAAGCTAAACGTATATACGTACCTTTAGGGGGAGTCACTTTTAACCCAGTTTTAATAATAACTTGACCTCGAGCAGGAACAATGGTATCTTCATAAGATGATATATCAAATCCAACAGACCTTGTTGTAGCTTTAAATGGAACAGGAACATCAGGAAACATTTTAACGAAGTAGAGTGATCGAGACATGATTGATTAATAAACTGTACATGTTAGTTGATCGTTTTTATTGAAATAAGGTGAGATATTTGGGCGTTAACTGCATCGTTCATCCTTGATAAAGTTATTAAATTTGACCTGAATCTTTTCATTGAATCTGATGTAATTGAGTATTTATTTATGTCAATGCCAAAATAATCTAGCAGATAAAGTAGTTGAACTTTATCTTCGGTCGTTAATGGATGGAAAACCAATTCGTTGGACCAAAGAAAGTATAGAACGACATCTATCAACCAATCATCAACATTACCTAAATGAAATAAGCTTTAGTTACGATTTGTTTCTTGAAGGGATAGGTTGATCGTACATCTCATTTTGATTTCAAACTTGTTTGTTCGAATATAAGGACCAAATAATGTTGACTTCAAGGTTAAAGATTTTGTAAATGATATCGTTGGGTGATGTTTTTTAAGTCTTTGTATGAACACTGGCTTCAACAATCGATACTTAGTACTCGAAATCCAAAACACAATATCATCTTTCTCCTTATTCTTAATGAATCTTTCGACATAATCGTTTTGGTTTAATAAGATTGATGAAACCATCTGAAAGTATGTAAGAAAAATGGTATTTTATTAATCAAGGGTTTATTACACTAATTCTCTTTGTAATTGTTTGTCGACAAATGGGACAAGGGCTTTTGTTTCTCAACAAAACTTCATCACAATCAATACATGTTGCTAAATGAGCACAAGGTAAATAAAGCATTGTTTGTCCCTTTTCAAGACAAACACAACATGAATCCTTTTCATTCGTCTCATAACTCGGCTCTGCTATAAAAGGACATTCAGGTGAAAGTTTCTTATGAGCCACCATTGGATGTCCAGGTAATTTTCCATCAATTGCAATCCTGCAAAAGGCACATTGTACCACCCTTTCAAAACCGGTCCAAAAGAATCCACTTTCGACGAAATAGTTTTTATGAGCTACCGGAGGAGGAGCGTTGTTAAAAGAGAAAACACGGTTCATCCTTATCTTGAACAGGTTAAAAACTTTTTCAGGGTTGATGACAAACTCGTCTTCAGAGAAAATTTGTAACAAATCATCTTGGGTTCTAACAACCCGTGAAACTTTCAATTTGGCTGGTAAGTCCTTGTTTGGTGTGGAATCAAGTATTGGTTTTGATGAATATAAATTCACACAACCAACTTTTTTCAGTTTCAAGTTTGGTTCTTTTCCATTCAAGAAAGAACACTCTGGACTGAAAAACTTGTGAATGTATGGGATTTCTTCTCTAAGAAGTGACATTTCAAGCTCGAGACCACAAGCAAAACATTGCAGACATTCATCTTTAATGAAAAAACCATTTTGAAATGCTGTTGACCATCTACTCTGAGCCCATGGACATGATGAATATCTATTTTTTTCCTGTTTCATGCAAAGATATTTTTCTAGGGAAGCTTTCATGGTGGGACAGTCCCAAACATCAATTATTGGTGAAAACATTACCTTTATTTCCTGAAATGAAAAAGAAAAAAATGTCAAATTATAACAATATTTTATTTAATAGAATTCTTTTCAATTCTATTTCTTTTTTCAGGTTCAATGTATACAGTCGATGGTCAACACATTTCTTCATTTTGTGTCTTAAATATCGACACTTGATCAACCAAGATTCAGCTTGACTGACCCTGGGACACTTGAAAGTTGAAGCAAAGATACAAAGGTTAACATTTTTTCCCTGGTTGACTTTACACTGAATTTTTCTACTATCATCAAGTGATAATATTTTGTTTTTAGAGCATCTGTTACAATGAATTGTTTTGAGTTCCATTCGTTTGTGGATCTTCTTCAAAAGTTTGACAAGTGATGAAGCTAAACAAACAGAACCAGTGTTTTCCGTTGGACAACAATCATTTATGGGAATTGAAAGGTAGCGCTTCATTTGGGACTCAAGTTTATTCACTTTAAGTCTTTTTTCAAATGATGAAACCTTCGATGGAATTATTGAACCCGAAAAAAAAGGAGTGGAAGAAACTGTTTCCGAAATTATTTGCATCTTACCTGAAGTAAAGAAAATAAATAACAAACAAAAGAGAATAAAAACAAAATGAAAGTTTATTAATAATATTTCGTGTAGGAAATGTCAATATAATCATAGAACAAAGGGTCATATTCATGACAAAAGTTGTAGAATTGACGGTTATTGATTATGAACAACCAATGTTCATAATCAATTGCAGTTATGGTACTTAACAGCTTCTTCTGCCATTCAGCATCAAAATGCTGATAAATGGCGAAAAAGTCTGTGATTTTGAAACGATAATCAGCAAGATTGATTGGTTTATCATCTTGCTGATCTTCTATAGTTGCTTGAGAATCAATATCTGATTCTTTAACAATTTTTAGCTTAAGAGGTGACATGGGAAAGGCTTTAAACATATTATTTACCTGTTTGGTGTAAAAATGAACAAAGATGATTGATAAAATGTGAAAATAATTATAAAATGAAACAAGAAGATCGATAAAATAGTGCAAATCTAATATGTCTATCTGGACCAAGGAAAAAGAACAAATTGGTTGACGAAGACGATGAAGAACCAGTGACCAAAAATGGAAAGAGAGCCAAAAAAATCTAAAGAGAAAGAACAGGATAGAAATAAGACCAATGTGAACAAGATTACCAAGAAACTCAAACAAGATTCCAAGATACCAACAAAATTCCAACGACCAAAAGAAAACTGATAAAAATTATTGAATCAACAGGTGAATAGAAGAAAAACAGTAAATAAAAATATAGCAGAAAATAAAACTGATGATGATGAGCTGGCCAAATAATGTTGAAGTGAATGGTGTGAAGACTGGAGATGAACTGATAATTTACTCTCTTTCTTACTTTGTTTTTATACTTTCGTTTGAGGAAATAATTAAAATCTTTGTGTAGTTAAAGCTACGATCATGATTGAGGAAAGTTCTCAATAAAAGAAATTAATTAAATACAGCCTTTACTCTACTAAATTAATTGAAATCGTGATTTAAGATTTGATTGATGATCAAATAATCCTTGACTGTTTGAACTTTTGACCATTCATAAATCATCAATATCCTCAAACTGTCAAACATGAACTGTTTGAAGTTTTTCCTTGATCTTAATTAACTTTTATTGCTGATAAGTGACTGAGAAGGTCAACAACTACTTTCATTAGTCTTTTCCTTGTTCCTCGGTAAGTGCTATCCTTGACTTATTGAACTTTTGACCAATCATAAATCATAAATATCCTTTAGCTAGAAACGTGAACTGTTTGTGGTTTTTCCTTGAAGTTAACTGAATATTGATGTTAATGATTGTTGTGGTCCTTAACACTTTTCAACTACCTTTTCCTTGTTCCTCGGTAAGTATATTCTATCACACATGAAGCCCAAAGTTCAATCATAACTATTAGAATCACCTCTAAGATACAATGTAATAAAGTTGTATACATCTACATGCTACATAATTGAACCTATTACACGTAGAAATTGATAACGTTATCATTTTTTTTTCTATGCTCAATTGATAGTTTATAAAGGGTCTGATGTGTTCACACTGTGTTTTTCAATTAAACACCAATATTCCTAGTAACAAGGGCCAAAATCAAATGAAAACAGTTGAAACTAATAACGGCTGATAACACATAGAAGGTAACGTATTTCTCCAACTTTAGATATGTTTTCTTGTAGAAAATTTTACGCCCATTAAGATGTGCTATTGCACGTTTGTATAACCCAAATTGTTTAGCGGCTAAAATTTTTCAAAGTTTTATAAGGGTCACGCGGTTTCCCTTACAGAAAATAGTCAGATCTGGATGTGCAATAGATTTTTGGAAAGAACATAAAAAACTGATTATATTGAAATGAAACAACTACTTTTTCCTTGATTGAAACATGTGTAAAAAAATTTTACAGTGTTTTCTCAGTTTAAAATTAACCCATCTTGGTAACTTAGCTATTTTTGCCGCTAGAGAAAAATGGAGTACATATTCTGAATTGTCATCAGCAGACAAATTCAACGGTGAAATCTGTTTTCCAATCGGATAAGAAACAAAGGATTTAGTATCATATTGATATTTTACATACTAGCTGCAGTAGCTGCTGCCATCTACTGGTAACAATCAACAATAAAATGAATGATTTTAGTGGGAAAAAGTCAATTTTGCTATTTTTCGAACGGTTAGAGTTACATAGGTTTCTCATACATTTTTGGACTCGTCTTGATAAGACGAATTCAACGATAGTCTTCTTTTCACAATTGGACCAAGAATAACAAAGTTGACTTTGTGTTCAATAGTCAATTTTCGTAACTTTCGAACGGAATGAGATATGAAGTGGATATTTTCGGAATCCTCGTGAAAAACTGAGTCAGGACATACACCGCAATGTAAAATCGGATAAGAAATGTAGATTTTGACAAAGTTAGAAAAAAAGTGCTTGTCTATGACATTTTTTTACAGAGACAATGTATATAAACGTCATGTATATTTTTAAAAATTTTTGACCCAAACCAGAACCGGTATATAACGAATACAAAAACTGACATGTTGGCAAATTCAACGCGCACTCTAAAACGCAGGTGGGCGGAGTCAGAAAGTTTGAAAATTTTATATCGTTCTGTTTTATTTACAGTTAATTGACCTTTGTGAATAAGATTTTATCTAGTTTAATATGTCACGAATTAGTTTGTCACCATTTGTCGCTGCCCGTGTTGCATCAGTTTTGTATCGGTTACTTTTAATGGTTTCAATAGATCAGCGGGAAGCGGCTAGATCGTTCATCGTTGAAGCATGTGCTATGTTGTTCTATGGATTTGGACAGGACACTATGGCCGAAAGACGTTTATTTTTGAACGCAGCCAATGGACAAAGGTTAGTCTCGCTAAGACAAAATGGTTCAAACGGAGAAGTTATGATGGATTGGGACTTACAAGAAAACACAGTGTCTTCAACTAATGACCCAGTTAACCCTTTACCTCAAGCTGAATCTTCAGCATCTAGTGGTGATGATGATGATAATGATGATGATGTGAACCTTAATCATCGAGGAACCATTCGCATTAGGTCACGAAGATTGATTTTTTCGAGAATGCGACAATCGATAATCAATCATTATGACCCTGTTGTTATTATTCCAATAAGGACATTGGCTGAGGCTTCTCAAATTTACAACGAATTAAGAAACAGTCGAAGAGAAAGCCAATCGGTTATAATGGGAGTTAGGCTTGGAGAATTTCTTAGAAGAAATCGAAATCGGTCAAATACTACCAGGACAGCGTGGACAGATCAAATGGTTCATCAGTTGGGTTATTCAGGGTCGTACATAAGGTTCTTCATTAATTTAGTAGAGTTAACAGCCGACTTTCCCCGGATGTTGAGAATAACTCTACCAATAAGAGTTATTTATGCAAACTTTCGGCAAATACGAAATATTAGAGATTTAAATAATGATGATCATGATTTAATAAGATATTGGGAGCGAAATTAATTTTAATGTGCATTTTGATATATTAAATATCTTAATTAAAAAGGTGTTGGTGAAAAGGGGAAAAACCTATCTATTAAAAAATAATAATCAATCATACAAAAATTCTCCATTAAATTTCCATTCGAATGATGTGTCACATGATGATACTAATTGATCTGATGAAATTGTCAAAAAAAAATCTATTTAATGATGTGTCGCATGGGGTGAATGACTGCGCTATCTTGTGTACTTTCACTACTACTAATGTAAAAAAGTTTTCTCTTTATTTTCAAAACTACTACCAATGACTATTATATTTCTGAAAAAATTATAAATTTATCTTAACTAGAACTCAAGTTATAATCAATTGATTGTTGGCCTTAAACTTTCGCCGAAGTCTGTATTAAATAACTTACAATTTTTAGGTTTTACGCTTATATAGACTAAGGTCATCGAGAAGCAGGACAAAAATAGTTTTTTCTGATGCAGTTTTTTATGGGCTTTCATGAATTGTTGATATAAGATATCGGATCAATATGCGTTCGAAAGTTATGATCAAAAAACCAATAAAATTTTTCTCTCTCTATTATTCATAATTCAATATTTCCATCACCATTTTATGAAAGCATATGAATAAGTACACTAGAAAAATATATTAATAAATGAATAATAATGAATAATAATATATATTATAATAAATAGATTAAATAAATTATATTAGTAAGAGAATAGAGAAGTGTTTACCTCTATCGGCACGAGTTTTTACACTTGATCGTTGACCATTACGTGACCATCCATAGTTAACACGCGCGTAAACGGCGATACCAGTTTCATCCAAGAAAAAATTTTTTTCACGATTCCTCTGGATAGACATGAAATTTCTTGCGTATTCCTTTCTTGCTAAAATTCTTGATGGATCATTACGAGCGATTGGAACAACTGAGATTCGTTTGAAACTGAAGTTTAATCTCTTTAGGTAGTTCCTAATTGTTTCGATGCAAACGTCAATTTCAAATGTTTCTTTCACTTTATCTTTGTCATCATCCAATGTCATCAAACAGTTTTCGTCGAACCACGAATTCAAAACATTAGCCTGTTCATTAGACAATTTTTTAGGTTTAATACCTGGTGGTTTTATTATTATTCCACTTTGTCGATATCTTCGAAGAAAACTTTTCACTGAGTTCACATTAACAGATAAAATATTGGAGATTTCATTAACTTTCATTCCATCTTCATGATTTCGAATAATTAATTTTTTTTTCTCTTCACTAATTTGAACCATTGTTCTAAACAAAATAAAATGATAATAAGGTAGAGGTCTAAACTAAATAGAAAAGGATCAAAAGAAAATAGAAAAGTTTCAACCTTTTTAGAACCAATGGATTAATAAGATGGGTTAGCCGACGGCGGATTCAACTTAAATAGACAAGATTCATTGGAACTAGAATTTGGATTCAACCTAAATGGTTTGACTGTAATATCATATGATAAGATAATGATAGCATGAAAACGCGCGAGGTTATGGCGTATCTTTTTACGTTATCAGGTAGCTTGTAAAAAGTAGGTCTAGAAAATGGAGTCTGATCGGTGCATCATGGTGTCCCAAAATAGTTACATTTAATTCCCTAGGGAAACATAATTTTTTTATTCTGATCAGTCCGTTCAACTCAGCTCACCGAGAGCTTTTCATTGCTATTTCGAAAAATTCGGAAAAGTCCCACATTTTGGCTATCCTCCTTCAGTCAAGTATAAGTAATTTTTATTGTTTCCTCATTTATTTCTATAATAACTAACAGCTAGATAACTACAGTTATGTATACATGCGAAAAGAGTAAAGGAAAAAGATGCAGAAACTAATAAAGAAGATCCATAAGAGACTTTGTAGCTTTTGGATATTTTGGGTGTCGAATTTTAATGAATGATATCAAGAGACTTTACTCTCAATGTTAACTTCTATCTTTATTCAATTAAACTGAGCGAAACCTCATGGACTTTATTCACTTCCTTTTGTCTTTTATTCCAGGTGGAAATCAACTCTTGAGATCGAGATTCTATCGAAGGCATAAAAGTTGTGAATAGTTTTCGAAGTTCTAATCGAAGAGTGAATTCGATCAACATCAATGAAATGATTAGTATGTGCCAATTTATTGACGAACTCGGAGTAATTTAAGACAATGGAATATTCGTAATGAAAACGAACTGAGTCTTGTACTAAATACCGTATGACCTTTAAACATCGATAGTTTAATTCATTCAGAAAGCATTTATTGAAATCGTCTGATGTAGTCTAAAATAAATTCTGAACGTCCTTTTTTCGAATTTTTGTATTTATAATCCAACACGCATCTTCCGACTTTTAGACTTTGTTTTAAAAGACTCATTTCTCGTTGTTTTCTCGTCATGTTTTGATGTAACAGAAGCCTTGGTCTTAAAATACAACGAGAAAAATAGGAAATAATGAAACACAATGAGAGCGATCACTGAGATAATAAAGGAGAAAACTCGTAATATTATCAACAGGATATAAAGAAATGAGGGTGAACCGATAGTAAAACGATCACTATAAGTGATCAAGTTATCAATGTCTTCTGTTTCAAATGGTCCTCGTCGTCTGAGCATAAGAATCGATAATTGATATTGACCAGAATTAACCCGATTGCAGTTGAGATAAATCTTGGACTGATTATAACTCACAACAGTACAATTTTCTATGAATGAAAGTGTAATGTCGACTAAAGTGAAGTTCAAGGGAAAAATATTTAAATATCTTGAATGGTAACCGAGGAGATCGAAGTTCAAATCAAATGTCGGTTCATCAGGAGTGTAGTCTACTTGGATATTAGTTGGACTGAAACATTGATTTACTGTTTGATTCGTGAGTGTAGTTTCTCTGTAAAAAAGATGATAGATTAGAATTAAAGAAATAAATAGGAAAGATATATAAATAAACTATTTAAATTCTTACCTTGAATTAGCAGAATTTGTATCACCGATTGAACATTCGCCCGATGTTAATGAATTTCCTCGTCTCCATTGACAATATCGCAGAAAACTACCATTCGGATTATAAACTTTGGTTGTGAAACAATCAATACATGAATTGTTCAGAAATGGACACAAAATAATTGATTCAGTGTAAGAATACTGATTAAGTGTAATTATCACACGTGGATGAGTGAAACCGTAGTAATAAATTTGTGAAATGCTTTGATTTGCATTAACGATATTAGGATGAATGAAAGTAGTTTCGTTGAGGTGGGGCAAGACATAATAAGTTGCATTGACAAAGTGAATTGAATATCGATATCTGTTAAAACGACTGTCAGAGGAAAGAACGAGGAAAACATAACCTGGAGTCGCATCGAGAGCCAATGGAATGAAATCGATGATTTGAGTCCAATTTCCCGTTAGAATACCTGTGAGATTATAAGCTCTAAAGTCTCTACGTTTTGACCACATTGCTCGAGTGTTGGATCTGGTATAAGAGTTACACTCTGGACCAGATTCGCTGAACAGATCAGCCTGCCAAATTGGTTCTGCAGTTTGACAACCATTAGTTGGCCTTTCAAAGTCATCCAGCATTGGGTTAAATGGAATCACTGCAATATGATCTCTTCCATTTCGATTATAAGAGAATGCAATCAAAGAGAATGAAGATCCATTGCTCATGATAGAAAAAGAATCAACAAATCGAACTTTGTCAACCGAACCATAACGTTCATATAATGAAATCGAATGAAGTTCGGAGTAGAAATATCTTTCTAAACTGATTTGTGACCCATCGAACGAAAAGACTGCTGATTGAGAGATGAAGTAGACTGGCCTTAGGAGGTCAATTGTCAGGAGCCCGAACGAGTAAATCTTTTCCCGAAACTTGAATACCTGAAGAATTTTAAACGAGCGAACTCTGGATTCAATGTTATGATTTTCATATCTTTGCCGAAAAGTTTCTCCATTGACATAAGATATCGTAAGCCAAAATATATCCATTCGATTATTTGTTATATTGGATCCTGACAACGTTGCAATTTCATAAAATGAAGTATTAATTGAAAGCCATCGATGAGTATAATAGTATCCTATAGTAAATGGTCCGACTACATATTGAAAACCATTGCGTGTATAGGTATAACGCGCGAAATAGGCATGGCCGTACTTCCTGTGTAAGAAGTAGTAGTTGTAGTAATTGGGTCTACGAGAATAAGCTGGAGCAAAACGAGTCACGCTACTTTGTTCACCAACTGCGTTACGGTCCGTGTTAAGAGCTCGACTCGAATAATTAGTTGGGTAAAATTTGTTATTGGTGAAAAAGAAATAAGGAGATGTTAAACTGTCATTGAAAATCGGAATCCAAACATTTGTTTCGTGGATAAGAAGATGACAATTAATACCAACTATCAATGAGAGAAATATACAAATTGAAGAAAAACTTGCTAAAGAAATTAAATGAAACATTTTGTTCGAAAAGAAATTGTATATTTATCTTCTGCTAATTATGAAAACACAAATAGGATTATACTCACAGGATAATTATCGAGATTTATTTTCATTCTCTTATCCCAATGCTCATAACTTCTTGATTGCAATTAATTAAGTGTAAATCAGTCTTCACTTTTGGTGATTAGTGTAATTTCCGAGGACAACTTGCTTACGATTCAATGGGTATCGACAATTTTAGACCTTCATGGCTACCAGAATGGTAAATTGACTAAAAATAGATTGAAACATGGATTTACATTGTGACCTGTTGGCCTAATTTCTCTATTGGAATGATGATAAATTAGAATTAAATTGAATAAATAAGAAAGAAAAGAAAATATTTAAATTATAAACTTTAATCATTAGAATCTGTGCATCCGATTGAATATTATTCAGTATTGATGAATAATTGAGAAATTGATTAATTGAGAAATTATCCAGTAAAGAAACAATTAAAAAATGAATTTTAATCAAAGAGTTTACTTTTCTACTCAATATAAAAGCGAATTGACTATTAAGTTGAGAACTCGACGAAAGTTACTGAGAATAGTTGTAATGGCTTTAACTTAGATTTTCTGGAGTAATTCAGATGGCAGATCTCTAACGGAAATCACAACGGACCTTTTATCGTTTAGCTTTTGATTGAAGAGATTCATTTCTTGTTCTTTTTGTCTGTTTGGGTGTTGCGATGGTCTTGGTTTTTGAAGAGCTTTTCTTGGGGACTTTTGGATCAATTGATTTGCTTTTTTTGCCGACCAATTCACGGGAACGATCTTTTACAAATGGTACTGATTTAGATTTGAGATGGACTGTCGGAATTACTACTGATTTAGATTTGAGATGGACTGTCGGAATTACTACTGATTTAGATTTGAGATTTAACGACGATTTATGTTTGCTCCTTATATCAGGTAGCGAGCCTTTGGATGGAAGATTTTTTGCCTCGACCATTGAGACCGGGACTTTTCTGACCTCAGTACGACGAGTATAAAATACAACGAATGCAATCATAGATATAATAAAGGCGATAACTAGTAATATTATCAACAGGCTGTAAGAATATTCAGGAGGAGAAGGAGGAGGTGGTGGTGGTGGTAATGAACCGATAGTGAAACGATCACTATAAGTGATCAATTTATCAATGTCTTCTGTTTCAAATGGACCTCGTCGTCTGAGCATAAGAATCGATAATTGATATTGACCAGAATTAACCCGATTGCAGTTGAGATAAATCTTGGACTGATTATAACTCACAACAGTACAATTTTCTATAAATGAAAGTGTAATGTCGACTAAAGTGAAGTTCAAGGGAAAAATATCTTCATATCTTGAATGGAAACCAAGGAGATCGAAGTTCAAATCAAATGTCGGTTCATCCGAAGTGTAGTCTACTTGGATTTTAGTTGGACTGAAACATGGATTTACTGTTTGATTCGTGATTGTAGTTTCGCTGTAAAAAAAGATGATAAATCAGAATTAAATAAAAAGAATAGAAGAGTAATTATTTAAATTATTACCTCGAATCATTAGAATCTGTATGACCGATTGAACATTCATTGTGATTAATAAACTTTTAGCAAGTCAATTATATTTTCGTGAACGAGCGAACTGTGGATTCAATGTAATGATGAAGCTTAATTGTCACGCTACTAGTTAAGTTACACTTGAGTATAAACCATTCTTCACATTTGGTGAACTATCGACAATTTAAGACCTTCATGGCTATCAGAATGGTAGATTGACTAAAAATATTATTAGATCGAAGTCCAAATAAAATATCGGTTCATCAGGAGTGTAATCTACTTGGATATAGTTAATATTTGGACTGAAACATGGATTTACCTGTTGGCCTAATTTCGCTATTGGAATGATGATAAATTAGAATTTAATTGGATAAATAAGAAAGAGAAGAAACTAATTAAATTATTACCTTTAATCAGTAGAATCTGTGTACTCGATTGAATATTCACCCGATGACAATAACGAAGAAAATTACCTTCGGGCAATAAATTTTGGGTTGTAAAACAGTCAATACTGTTGACTTGTTAACAATCACTTTATTAATTATACTTGAGAGAAGGAAATTCATCCCCACTAACTAATACATTGGGTTTTCATTAGATTTTATATTCATGTTAACTTTGACTTCATCTTCATCTTCATCTTCATCTTCATCTTCATCACTATTTTTATCTCCATCCAAGGAGACGATATGTTGATTCTTTGCCAACATCTCCCCGGCCTTATGGTGACCATTCCACTGGTCAAGTCCAACTCATGGAGGTTTTCTATTGTAAACAAGGGATTAGTTTTGATGAAGAAGTTATGATCGACGTTTCTCCACATAAGATCCATTCCATGTTTTTGATAAATAGCAAGATAAACTAACTGTACCATAATCATCATTATGATATAAATTGCTCGATTGACCATTCGTCGACTACTTGGATGTTTTCCTTCACTAGTTGATCGCCTCGCTTATTAAAAGGTTTGGCTTGAGATTCACGCAGATCGAAATCGTTGACAAACTTTTCCGTTCCGTTTTCAGACTTATTTTGTTGATTAGATGATTGTTCAATTGAAGGTCGATCATCTGTGTTAATTGAGTAAACAAGAAAATCATCATGTCTAGAATTTTCGGCATTAACAGTCATCATTGAAGATTAAATTTTCATCTGGTGAATCATTGTTATTCGTGATAGCAAAGCTAAATATAGTATTATATTCAGAAATGTCCATTATCATCCGTATCACTAGGATCAGAAGTTTGAATTACCATTTTTACCTCTTTTCGTGATTTTCTATTTGGAATTGGTGATTGTTTTCGTTCATGAATCGATTTATTTCCTCTACCATTTTCAGCATTATCATCATTTCCTGTCTCCGGGGTTTTGCTTCTTTCAATCCGTGGAAGCGAAGGTTCAGTCTGAGTTGATGCTTGTGAATGGATTTCGTAATAATCTCTTACATATTGTTGATTATTCATGTGCTGAGTATCCTGATGATCGAACTGATAAGATAATGTTGATTGTTGTTTAGTTGAGTGAAAACCGGAGTTTGTATTAAGCTTCAACATTGATCGTTGTTTACGTTGACTGTTTATTTAGGTATGACCTGGTCTATTGCAATAAGTACAAATCATTTGCTGAGTGGATAAGCTCGATTTGCCTTGCTAGTTGTTTAATGGACTTTTTAAGATTCAATGCCGTTTTGTTAATGCTGGGATTAAAAGTTTCCCTTTGCCTAACAAACGAATTGTTACATGAGAGCATAGCCCTTTCAGCTAATCTTGCTGATTCTAACAGTTGTTGTAGAGACTGGGGGTTTTGTAAGGCGATTCCATATTTAATTTGCGGAAGTAACTTT
The DNA here is from genome assembly GCF_014898815.1 of Panonychus citri. NCBI lineage: Eukaryota > Metazoa > Arthropoda > Arachnida > Trombidiformes > Tetranychidae > Panonychus > Panonychus citri. Next base: position 20,155 of record NW_026515529.1, on the reverse strand, counting down.
TCCTTAATGAGGCTTAGAATAATCATTTCCGGTATATTATCATCTATTCGTTGGCATAATTCATGGATTTCATGAATGAATGACGATACTGATTGACCTGGTTGTTGAGTAGCGTTATGGAGTTGTTGAGATAATTGAGAACGAAAATCAGATGGACATAAATCTCGTATCATTGAATCTCTTAAGCTATTGTAGTTTTTTGGTCGTTCATTTTCAGGAGTAAATTTACCATTGATAAAGTTAAAACACCTCCGTGCTGTAACTCTTAATAAGGTTGGAACGATTATGAACATTTGATCTGAAGTCCATCCATTATTCTTCGCAGCGATTTCCAAGAGATCGAACCATTTGATAACATCATTATTTTCTCCAGTGAAATATGGGATATTAAGAAGAATTCATACTATTAGCTTGATCGGGTTGTTGGGATGATTACATTTCGGGTTAAAGTTATATTCTTTTTATGATAATTGGATGAGAACCAAAATTCAAATCATCTAAATTAAACTATCCACAGTAACGAACTGATTAGATTAAAACTTCCCATCAGAGGTTATATGCAGTAGTTTTTATAGACGGTTCTCATTGCCAATTGGCAGATAATTAATTTTTAGAGTTTACTCAACCAATGAGTATAACGAGTTGTACTGGTTATAATCATCAAACAATTATGGTTATGGTAAAAGAGTTGAATGCTTGGATTAAATCGTCGATTAGTAAATGGTTTATGTTTAAAAAATACACTAGCTTAACTAGCTCTAAATAGTAATAAGGATAAGAGAGAAAGAGTAAGGAGAGAGAGAAAGAGTAAGAGAGATTAATAGAGTTTCGATTTACTAAGGTTGAATTCTTAACCTTAGGGTTAACAGATAATCGCTTGGATAAAAGAGATAGAGATGAAATAAACTTGTCTCTTAATTATTAATAGTTAATTTTTTTGAAATTTTTATCATTCTGAGGTTCGAACGATTGATGAATTATGATATTGATTGTTCTCTGTTAATTTCTTCAAAATTGTGAGACTTATTCGTCTATTTAGTAATGAAAATGTTTGAATCTTGATTGAAGTTTAGGCTCATCATGAATTGTTATTAATATGTTTTTGATTTATAACATTAGTGTTTTTCTAATTATTAGTATAGTTTCAGTAGCACTTAACTATCAATATTCGTTTTTCTATTGGTAGTTTTCTTCAAAATTTGATTGGACAATCGATCTTTTACTGATTATTATTATCCTTTTTATCAATTAAAATCAACTCGAGATTAAATCGAGCTAAATTATTTAAAACCTCAAATTAAAAGATTTTGTTTGAGATTAAAAGAAATCGAGAAAGATTCAACTAGTAGAAGTAATGAAAAATTCACACTGACAATAAAATATCAACTTTAAGTGTAATAGATATAATATTCAACCCAAACTGTTAATAGCAAAGATGAGTATTATTAATAATATTGGCTAGTTTGATTTGAATTAGATTAGAACATTTTTATATTTAACAGAAGTCGCCAGGGTAAATCGTTGTATCACCAGAAAATGGGACAATTTTTTGATAGACTATAATGATTAACAATTCGTATTTATATCGATCACAAATTCCGTAATAGGTAATTGCGCAATAAACTTGATTTTAGGTAATAAACCACAGAAACTATTACGTTTGGAACAGTCAAATTTTCACGAAACGAAAATGAAATTTATAATTTAACTTCGGTGAGATGAACTTCGTCATCCTGCTCGTCGGACCAATTGTTGACTTGTTAACAATCACTTTATTAATTATACTTGAGAGAAATTCATCCCCACTAACTAATACATTGGGTTTTCATTAGATTTTATATTCATGTTAACTTCATCTTCATCTTCATCTTCATCTTCATCTTCATCTTCATCTTCATCTTCATCTTCATCTTCATCTTCATCTTCATCTTCATCTTCATCTTCATCTTCATCTTCATCTTCATCTTCTTCATCTTCATCTTCATCTTCTTCATCTTCATCTTCATCTTCATCTTCATCTTCATCTTCATCTTCATCTTCATCTTCATCTTCATCTTCATCTTCTTCTTCATCTTCATCTTCATCTTCATCTTCATCTTCATCTTCATCTTCATCTTCATCTTCATCTTCATCTTCATCTTCATCTTCATCTTCATCTTCATCTTCATCTTCATCTTCATCTTCATCTTCATCTTCATCTTCATCTTCATCTTCATCTTCATCTTCATCTTCATCTTCATCTTCATCTTCATCTTCATCTTCATCTTCATCTTCATCTTCATCTTCATCTTCATCTTCATCTTCATCTTCATCTTCATCTTCATTTTTATTTTTATCTCCATCTCGTCTTTTCTAAGGAGACGAGATGTTAATTACATTTTCTTTGCCAACAAATACAATAACTAAGGTTCAATACAGTCAAGTACCTTAATTTTAATTGTTGGCTTATTTATTTCTGTAATAACTAACAGCTACAGTTATGTACATAAGAAAAGGGTCAAGGAAAAAGATAAGAAACTAATGAAGATAATCCAGAAGAGACTTTGTGGATTTCGATTATTTTAAAGAGACTTTACTCGGTGTTAACTTCTTTCGATTCAATTAAATCGAGCGAAACCTAATGGACATTAGTCACTTCCATTTGTTTTGAATTCCAAGTTGAAATCAACTCTTGAGATCAAGGTTCTATAGAAGGCATAAAAGTTGTGAATAGTTTTCGAGTTCTGATTGAAGTGAATTCGATCAACATCAATGAAATTATTAGTATGTGCCAATTCATTTACGAATCTGGAGTAATTTAAGACAATGGAATATTCGTAATGAAAACGAACTGAGTCTTGTACTAAATACCGTATGACCTTTGGAGATTTATCATTATATTCATTCGATGTTGAAATCGTCTGATAAAGTCTAAAGTCTGAATGTGTTTCTTTCGAGTTTATAATCCAACACGCATCTTCTGACTTTTAGACTTTGTTTCAAAAGACTCTTTTCTCGTTGTTTCCTCGTTATGTTTTGATGTAACAGAAGCCTTGGTCTTAAAATACAACGAAAAAAATAGGAAATAATGAAATACAATGAGCCCGATCACTGAGATAATAAAGGAGAGAACTCGTAATATTATCGACAGGATATAAAGAAATGAGTGTGAACCGATAGTGAATTGATCACTATAAGTGATCAAGTTATCAATGTCTTCTGTTTCAAATGGACCTCGTCGTCTGAGCATAAGAATCGATAATTGATATTGACCAGAATTTACCCGATTGCAATTGAGATAAATCTTGGACTGATTATAACTCACAACAGTACAATTTTCTATGAATGAAAGTGTTGTAATGTCGACTAAAGTGAAGTTCAAGGGAAAAATATCTTCATATCTTGAATGGAAACCAAGGAGATCGAAGTTCAAATCAAATGTCGGTTCATCAGGAGTGTAGTCTACTTGGATATTAGTTGGACGGAAACATGGATTTACTGTTTGATTCATGATTGTAGTTTCTCTGTAAAAAAGATGATAGATTAGAATTAAATAAAAAGAATAGAAGAGTAACTATTTAAATTATTACCTCGAATCAGTAGAATCTGTATGACCGATTGAACATTGTGATTAATAAACTTTTAGCAAGTCAATTCATTCAATTATATTTTCGTGAACGAGCGAACTGTGAATTCAATGTAATGATGAAGCTTAACTGTCACACTACTAGTTAAGTTACACTTGAGTATAAACCATTCTTCACATTTGGTGAATCGACAATTTAAGACCATGGCTACCAGAATGGTAGATTGACTGAAAATATTAATTAGTATTATCGAAGTCCAAATAAAATATCGGTTCATCAGGAGTGTAATCTACTTGGATATAGTTAATATTTGGACTGAAACATGGATTTACCTGTTGGCCTAATTTCTCTATTGGAATGATGATAAATTAGAATTTAATTGGATAAATAAGAAAGAGAAGAAACTAATTAAATTATTACCTTTAATCAGTAGAATCTGTGTACTCGATTGAATATTCACCCGATGACAATAACGAAGAAAATTACCTTCGGGCAATAAATTTTGGGTTGTAAAACAGTCAATACTGTTGACTTGTTAACAATCACTTTATTAATTATACTTGAGAGAAGGGGAAATTCATCCCCACTAACTAATACATTGGGTTTTTCATTAGATTTTATATTCATGTTAACTTTGACTTCACCTTCATCTTCATCTTCATCTTCATCTTCATTTTTATTTTTATCTCCATCTCGTCTTTTCCAAGGAGACGAGATGTTGTTTACATTTTCTTTGCCAACATCTTCCCGGCCTTATGGTGACCATTCCACTGGTCAAGTCCAACTCGCGGAGGTTTTCTATTTGTAAACAAGGGATTAGTTTTGATGAAGAAGTTATGATCGACGTTTCTCCACATAAGATCCATTCCATGTTTTTGATAAATAGCAAGATAAACTAACTGTACCATAATCATCATTATGATATAAATTGCTCGATTGACCATTCGTCGACTACTTGGATGTTTTTCCTTCACTAGTTGATCGCCTCGCTTATTAAAAGGTTTGGCTTGAGATTCACGCAGATCGAAATCGTTGACAAACTTTTCCGTTCCGTTTTCAGACTTATTTTGTTGATTAGATGATTGTTCAATTGAAGGTCGATCATCTGTGTTAATTGAGTAAACAAGAAAATCATCATGTCTAGAATTTTCGGCATTAACACTTAGTCATCATTGAAGATTAAATTTTCATCTGGTGAATCATTGTTATTCGTGATAGCAAAGCTAAATATAGTATTATATTCAGGGAAATGTCCATTATCATCCGTATCACTAGGATCAGAAGTTTGAATTACCATTTTTACCTCTTTTCGTGATTTTCTATTTGGAATTGGTGATTGTTTTCGTTCATGAATCGATTTATTTCCTCTACCATTTTCAGCATTATCATCATTTCCTGTCTCCGGGTTTTGCTTCTTTCAATCCGTAGCGAAGGTTCAGTCTGAGTTGATGCTTGTGAATGGATTTCGTAATAATCTCTTACATATTGTTGATTATTCATGTGCTGAGTATCCTGATGATCGAACTGATAAGATAATGTTGATTGTTGTTTAGTTGAGAAAACCGGAGTTTGTATTAAGCTTCAACATTGATCGTTGTTTACGTTGACTGTTTATTTAGGTATGACCTGGTCTATTGCAATAAGTACAAATCATTTGCTGAGTGGATAAGCTCTCGATTTGCCTTGCTAGTTGTTTAATGGACTTTTTAAGATTCAATGCCGTTTTGTTAATGCTGGGATTAAAAGTTTCCCTTTGCCTAACAAACGAATTGTTACATGAGAGCATAGCCCTTTCAGCTAATCTTGCTGATTCTAACAGTTGTTGTAGAGACTGGGGTTTTGTAAGGCGATTCCATATTTAATTTGCGGAAGTAACTTTTCCTTAATGAGGCTTAGAATAATCATTTCGGTATCATCTATTCGTTGGCATAATTCATGGATTTCATGAATGAATGATACTGATTGACCTGGTTGTTGAGTAGCGTTATGGAGTTGTTGAGATAATTGAGAACGAAAATCAGATGGACATAAATCTCGTATCATTGAATCTCTTAAGCTATTGTAGTTTTTTGGTCGTTCATTTTCAGGAGTAAATTTACCATTGATAAAGTTAAAACACCTCCGTGCTGTAACTCTTAATAAGGTTGGAACGATTATGAACATTTGATCTGAAGTCCATCCATTATTCTTCGCAGCGATTTCCAAGAGATCGAACCATTTGATAACATCATCATTATTTTCTCCAGTGAAATATGGGATATTAAGAAGATAATTCATACTATTAGCTTGATCGGGTTGTTGGGATGATTACATTTCGGGTTAAAGTTATATTCTTTTTATGATAATTGGATGAGAACCAAAATTCAAATCATCTAAATTAAACTATCCACAGTAACGAACTGATTAGATTAAAACTTCCCATCAGAGGTTATATGCAGTAGTTTTTATAGACGGTTCTCATTGCCAATTGGCAGATAATTAATTTTTAGAGTTTACTCAACCAATGAGTATAACGAGTTGTACTGGTTATAATCATCAAACAATTATGGTTATGGTAAAAGAGTTGAATGCTTGGATTAAATCGTCGATTAGTAAATGGTTTATGTTTAAAAATACACTAGCTTAACTAGCTCTAAATAGTAATAAGGATAAGAGAGAGAAAGAGTAAGAGGAGAGAGAGAAGAGTAAGAGAGATTAATAGAGTTTCGATTTAAGGTTGAATTCTTAACCTTAGGGTTAACAGATAATCGCTTGGATAAAAGAGATAGAGATGAAATAAACTTGTCTCTTAATTATTAATAGTTAATTTTTGATTTTTATCATTCTGAGGTTCGAACGATTGATGAATTATGATATTGATTGTTCTCTGTTAATTTCTTCAAAATTGTGAGACTTATTCGTCTATTTAGTAATGAAAATGTTTGAATCTTGATTGAAGTTTAGGCTCATCATGAATTGTTATTAACCAGATATCTGTTTTTGATTTATAACATTAGTGTTTTTCTAATTATTAGTATAGTTTCAGTAGCACTTAACTATCAATATTCGTTTTTCTATTGGTAGTTTTCTTCAAAATTTGATTGGACAATCGATCTTTTACTGATTATTATTATCCTTTTTATCAATTAAAATCAACTCGAGATTAAATCGAGCTAAATTATTTGCAAAACCTCAAATTAAAAGATTTTGTTTGAGATTAAAAGAAATCGAGAAAGATTCAACTAGTAGAAGTAATGAAAAATTCACACTGACAATAAAATATCAACTTTAAGTGTAATAGATATAATATTCAACCCAAACTGTTAATAGCAAAGATGAGTATTATTAATAATATTGGCTAGTTTGATTTGAATTAGATTAGAACATTTTTATATTTAACAGAAGTCGCCAGGGTAAATCGTTGTATCACCAGAAAATGGGACAATTTTTTGATAGACTATAATGATTAACAATTCGTATTTATATCGATCACAAATTCCGTAATAGGTAATTGCGCAATAAACTTGATTTTAGGTAATAAACCACAGAAACTATTACGTTTGGAACAGTCAAATTTTTCACGAAACGAAAATGAAATTTATAATTTAACTTCGGTGAGATGAACTTCGTCATCCTGCTCGTCGGACCAATTGTTGACTTGTTAACAATCACTTTATTAATTATACTTGAGAGAAGGGGAAATTCATCCCCACTAACTAATACATTGGGTTTTTCATTAGATTTTATATTCATGTTAACTTTGACTTCACCTTCATCTTCATCTTCATCTTCATCTTCATTTTTATTTTTATCTCCATCTCGTCTTTTCCAAGGAGACGAGATGTTGTTTACATTTTCTTTGCCAACATCTTCCCGGCCTTATGGTGACCATTCCACTGGTCAAGTCCAACTCGCGGAGGTTTTCTATTTGTAAACAAGGGATTAGTTTTGATGAAGAAGTTATGATCGACGTTTCTCCACATAAGATCCATTCCATGTTTTTGATAAATAGCAAGATAAACTAACTGTACCATAATCATCATTATGATATAAATTGCTCGATTGACCATTCGTCGACTACTTGGATGTTTTTCCTTCACTAGTTGATCGCCTCGCTTATTAAAAGGTTTGGCTTGAGATTCACGCAGATCGAAATCGTTGACAAACTTTTCCGTTCCGTTTTCAGACTTATTTTGTTGATTAGATGATTGTTCAATTGAAGGTCGATCATCTGTGTTAATTGAGTAAACAAGAAAATCATCATGTCTAGAATTTTCGGCATTACACTTAGTCATCATTGAAGATTAAATTTTCATCTGGTGAATCATTGTTATTCGTGATAGCAAAGCTAAATATAGTATTATATTCAGGGAAATGTCCATTATCATCCGTATCACTAGGATCAGAAGTTTGAATTACCATTTTTACCTCTTTTCGTGATTTTCTATTTGGAATTGGTGATTGTTTTCGTTCATGAATCGATTTATTTCCTCTACCATTTTCAGCATTATCATCATTTCCTGTCTCCGGGGTTTTGCTTCTTTCAATCCGTGGAAGCGAAGGTTCAGTCTGAGTTGATGCTTGTGAATGGATTTCGTAATAATCTCTTACATATTGTTGATTATTCATGTGCTGAGTATCCTGATGATCGAACTGATAAGATAATGTTGATTGTTGTTTAGTTGAGTGAAAACCGGAGTTTGTATTAAGCTTCAACATTGATCGTTGTTTACGTTGACTGTTTATTTAGGTATGACCTGGTCTATTGCAATAAGTACAAATCATTTGCTGAGTGGATAAGCTCTCGATTTGCCTTGCTAGTTGTTTAATGGACTTTTTAAGATTCAATGCCGTTTTGTTAATGCTGGGATTAAAAGTTTCCCTTTGCCTAACAAACGAATTGTTACATGAGAGCATAGCCCTTTCAGCTAATCTTGCTGATTCTAACAGTTGTTGTAGAGACTGGGGGTTTTGTAAGGCGATTCCATATTTAATTTGCGGAAGTAACTTTTCCTTAATGAGGCTTAGAATAATCATTTCCGGTATATTATCATCTATTCGTTGGCATAATTCATGGATTTCATGAATGAATGACGATACTGATTGACCTGGTTGTTGAGTAGCGTTATGGAGTTGTTGAGATAATTGAGAACGAAAATCAGATGGACATAAATCTCGTATCATTGAATCTCTTAAGCTATTGTAGTTTTTTGGTCGTTCATTTTCAGGAGTAAATTTACCATTGATAAAGTTAAAACACCTCCGTGCTGTAACTCTTAATAAGGTTGGAACGATTATGAACATTTGATCTGAAGTCCATCCATTATTCTTCGCAGCGATTTCCAAGAGATCGAACCATTTGATAACATCATCATTATTTTCCAGTGAATATATATTAAGAAGATAATTCATACTATTAGCTTGATCGGGTTGTTGGGATGATTACATTTCAGTTAAAGTTATATTCTTTTATGATAATTGGATGAGAACCAAAATTCAAATCATCTAAATTAAACTATCCACAGTAACGAACTGATTAGATTAAAACTTCCCATCAGAGGTTATATGCAGTAGTTTTTATAGACGGTTCTCATTGCCAATTGGCAGATAATTAATTTTTAGAGTTTACTCAACCAATGAGTATAACGAGTTGTACTGGTTATAATCATCAAACAATTATGGTTATGGTAAAAGAGTTGAATGCTTGGATTAAATCGTCGATTAGTAAATGGTTTATGTTTAAAAAAAATACACTAGCTTAACTAGCTCTAAATAGTAATAAGGATAAGAGAGAGAGAAAGAGTAAGAGGGAGAGAGAGAAAGAGTAAGAGAGATTAATAGAGTTTCGATTTACTAAGGTTGAATTCTTAACCTTAGGGTTAACAGATAATCGCTTGGATAAAAGAGATAGAGATGAAATAAACTTGTCTCTTAATTATTAATAGTTAATTTTTTTGAAATTTTTATCATTCTGAGGTTCGAACGATTGATGAATTATGATATTGATTGTTCTCTGTTAATTTCTTCAAAATTGTGAGACTTATTCGTCTATTTAGTAATGAAAATGTTTGAATCTTGATTGAAGTTTAGGCTCATCATGAATTGTTATTAACCAGATATCTGTTTTTGATTTATAACATTAGTGTTTTTCTAATTATTAGTATAGTTTCAGTAGCACTTAACTATCAATATTCGTTTTTCTATTGGTAGTTTTCTTCAAAATTTGATTGGACAATCGATCTTTTACTGATTATTATTATCCTTTTTATCAATTAAAATCAACTCGAGATTAAATCGAGCTAAATTATTTGCAAAACCTCAAATTAAAAGATTTTGTTTGAGATTAAAAGAAATCGAGAAAGATTCAACTAGTAGAAGTAATGAAAAATTCACACTGACAATAAAATATCAACTTTAAGTGTAATAGATATAATATTCAACCCAAACTGTTAATAGCAAAGATGAGTATTATTAATAATATTGGCTAGTTTGATTTGAATTAGATTAGAACATTTTTATATTTAACAGAAGTCGCCAGGGTAAATCGTTGTATCACCAGAAAATGGGACAATTTTTTGATAGACTATAATGATTAACAATTCGTATTTATATCGATCACAAATTCCGTAATAGGTAATTGCGCAATAAACTTGATTTTAGGTAATAAACCACAGAAACTATTACGTTTGGAACAGTCAAATTTTTCACGAAACGAAAATGAAATTTATAATTTAACTTCGGTGAGATGAACTTCGTCATCCTGCTCGTCGGACCAATTGTTGACTTGTTAACAATCACTTTATTAATTATACTTGAGAGAAGGGGAAATTCATCCCCACTAACTAATACATTGGGTTTTTCATTAGATTTTATATTCATGTTAACTTTGACTTCATCTTCATCTTCATCTTCATCTTCATCTTCATCTTCATCTTCATCTTCATCTTCATCTTCATCTTCATCTTCATCTTCATCTTCATCTTCATCTTCATCTTCATCTTCATCTTCATCTTCATCTTCATCTTCATCTTCATCTTCATCTTCATCTTCATCTTCATCTTCATCTTCATCTTCATCTTCATCTCATCTTCATCTTCATCTTCATCTTCATCTTCATCTTCATCTTCATCTTCATCTTCATCTTCATCTTCATCTTCATCTTCATCTTCATCTTCTTCATCTTCATCTTCATCTTCATCTTCATCTTCATCTTCATCTTCATCTTCATCTTCATCTTCATCTTCATCTCATCTTCATCTTCATCTTCATCTTCATCTCATCTTCATCTTCATCTTCATCTTCATCTTCATCTTCATCTTCATCTTCATCTTCATCTTCATCTTCATCTTCATCTTCTTCATCTTCATTTTTATCTTCCATCTTCTTTCTAAGAGACGAGATTAATTACATTTTCTTTGCCAACAAATACAATAACTAAGGTTCAATACAGTCAAGTACCTTAATTTTAATTGTTGGCTTATTTATTTCTGTAATAACTAACAGCTACAGTTATGTACATAAGAAAAGGGTCAAGGAAAAAGATAAGAAACTAATGAAGATAATCCAGAAGAGACTTTGTGGATTTCGATTATTTTAAAGAGACTTTACTCTCGGTGTTAACTTCTCTTTCGATTCAATTAAATCGAGCGAAACCTAATGGACATTAGTCACTTCCATTTGTTTTGAATTCCAAGTTGAAATCAACTCTTGAGATCAAGGTTCTATAGAAGGCATAAAAGTTGTGAATAGTTTTCGAAGTTCTGATTGAAGAGTGAATTCGATCAACATCAATGAAATGATTAGTATGTGCCAATTCATTTACGAATCTGGAGTAATTTAAGACAATGGAATATTCGTAATGAAAACGAACTGAGTCTTGTACTAAATACCGTATGACCTTTGGAGATTTATCATTATATTCATTCGATGTTGAAATCGTCTGATAAAGTCTAAAGTCTGAATGTGTTTCTTTCGAGTTTAATCCAACACGCATCTTCTGACTTTTAGACTTTGTTTCAAAAGACTCTTTTCTCGTTGTTTCCTCGTTATGTTTTGATGTAACAGAAGCCTTGGTCTTAAAATACAACGAAAAAAATAGGAAATAATGAAATACAATGAGCCCGATCACTGAGATAATAAAGGAGAGAACTCGTAATATTATCGACAGGATATAAAGAAATGAGTGTGAACAGATAGTGAATTGATCACTATAAGTGATCAAGTTATCAATGTCTTCTGTTTCAAATGGACCTCGTCGTCTGAGCATCAGAATTGATAGTTGATATTGACCATAATTCACCCGATTGCAATTGAGATAAATCTTGGACTGATTATAACTCACAACAGTACAATTTTCTATGAATGAAAGTGTTGTAATGTCGACTAAAGTGAAGTTCAAGGGAAAAATATCTGCATATCTTGAATGGAAACCAAGGAGATCGAAGTTTAAATCAAATGTCGGTTCATCAGGAGTGTAGTCTATTTGGATATTAGTTGGACGGAAACATGGATTTACTGTTTGATTCGAGAGTGTAGTTTCTCTGTAAAAAATATGATAAATTAAAATAAAACGAGAAAAATGAGAAGAAACTATTTAAATTCTTACCTTGAATTAGCAGAATTTGTATCACCGATTGAACATTCGCCCGATGTCAATGAGCTTTCTCGTCTCCATTGAAAATATCGCAGAAAATTACCATTCGGATTATAAACTTTCGTTGTAAAACAATCAATACATGAATTGTTCAGAAATGGACACAAAATAATCGGTTCATAGTAAGAATATTATTAAGTGTAATTATCACACGTGGATGAGTAAAACCGTAGTAATAAATTTGTGAAATTGTTTGATTTGCATTTACGATATTAGGATGAGTGAAAGTAGTTTCGTTCGGGTGGGGCAAGACAGAATAATTTTCATCGACGAAGTGAATTGAATATCGATATCTGGTAAAACGACTGTCAGAGGAAAGAACGAGGAAAACATAACCAGGAGTCGCATCGAGAGCCAATGGAATGAAATCCAAGATTCGAGTCCAATTTCCCGTTAGAATATCGTTAAGTTGATAACCGTTGAAATCTCTACGTATCGCCCAAGTGCCCTGGGAGAATCGGTTGCACTCTGGACCAGATTCGTTGAAAAGATCAGCCTTCCAAAAAGTTGTCGTAGTTTGACAACCATTAGTTGGCTCATCAAAGTCATTGAGTATCGAACTAAATAGAATCACTGCTATATGATCTCTTTCATTTCGATTATAAGAGAATGAAATCAAAGAAAATGAAGATCTAGCGCTTGTGTTAGAAAAAGAATCAACAAATCGAACTTTGTCAATCGAGCCATAGCGTTCATATAACGAAATCGAATGAAGTTCGGCGTATAAATAGTCTTCTAAAGTGACACGTTCCCTATTGATCGAAACAATGTATAGTGCAGAGATGAAGTAGACTGGTCTCAGGAGGTCAATTGTTAGAAGGCCGAACGAAAAGATCACTTCCCAAAACTTGAATACCTGAAGAATTCTAAACGAGCGAACTGTGGATTCAATGTGATAATGCTTATAATTTCGCCAAGATCTATTGTCGTTGGCATAAGACCTCATAATAAACCATTTATCCGCTGAAGAATTCGTTATATTGGATCCTGACGGCATTGCAATTTCATAAAATGAATGATTAATGGAAAGCCATCGATGAGTATCAAGGTATTCTCCAGAAAAAGGTCCGGCTATTAGTTGAAAAACATTTTCTGTATAGTTGTAAAGTGCGTAATTGATATGGCCGCCTTTCCTGTGCAACAGGTAGAAGTAGTCGTAATTGGGTCTGCGAGAATAAGCTGGAGTAAAACGAGTCACGCTACTTTGTTCACCAACAGCGTTAGGGTCCGTGTTGAGAGCTTGACTCGAATAATTAGTTGTGTAAAATTTGTCATCGGTGAAAAAGAAAAAAGGAGCTCGTAAACTGTCGTTGAAAATTGGAATCCAAACATTAGATTCGTGGATTAAAAGATGACAATTAACACCAACTATCGATGAGAGAAATGTACAAATTAAAGAAAAACTTGGCAATGAAATTAAATGAAACATTTTGTTCGACAGATGAAAATACAAACAATTGAATATTTATCTTGTGCTAATTATGGAAACACAATTAGGATTATACTCACAGGATAAGTATCGAGATTTATTTTCATCCTCATATCCCAATGTACACAACTTCTTGAAGGCACACAAGTTCACATTTGGTGAACAATCGACAATTTAAGACCTTCATGGCTACCAGAATGGTAGATTGACTAAAAATATTATTAGATCGAAGTCCAAATAAAATATCGGTTCATCAGGAGTGTAATCTACTTGGATATAGTTAATATTTGGACTGAAACATGGATTTACCTGTTGGCCTAATTTCGCTATTGGAATGATGATAAATTAGAATTAAATTGGATAAATAAGTGTAAGAGTTTTTATCGTTCAATGTTTATTAGAATAGTTCCAACTATTGATTAGAACCAATAAAAATAGAAGATTGCACTCAGACCTTACACTAAATCTGATTAAGTTCGTATCGTGGATAATCACTAAATAACGATGAACCAAAGTAGGACTTCTGGGGTCTCAGTAAATTAAACTTCACAACTTAACTAATTAAAATTAGTTAATTAATTAAACACTTAAATTTAAGGTTATCCTCAGCCTTAAACACTTAATTTATTAAGGTTATCCTCAGCCTTAAATAAATTAACACAAAATTGAAGAATTAAAGTTTACACTTTCACTTGTAACAACATTTAATTACTTGAAGAAAACACATTTTTCACCAGCTATTTATATCTACTTTTAGGAAAAGGAAATAAGGAAATGGAAGTAGTTATTGGAATAACTATATAACTGGACAACATTTTCGGGTTAATTTAGTCTCAGGGGATCTAATTAACTAAGATTTTAGGAATTTTAGAAAATTCCAATTGAAGAGGGAAGAGAAAAGAGAACAAAGGAAATGAAAAGAAAACAATAAAGGGAAGAACAATTTGATGTTCTCTTAGGGACCTTCTCATAATAACAATCTATTTTCGATTATCGATAGATTTAATTAATTCAATTAGAATTAAATGGAGAGTCAAATTTATCCTTTCACACTCCCGACTTTTGACCATGATACTCTTCATTTGATTCGATTTGAATTTCTCCTCGGGGCTTATCCTCTATTGCGACTCTTGATTGTCTCTCTAATCTTTGGGAAGATTCTTTATGCTTGCTTCCAGTTTCAGTCTTATGCCAAAATGATAATAAACTTTCGACCATTGACATATCAGGGGGAACACAATTATCGTGATTGAAATGAGGAATGAGTTTTCTTTTTGGGTTCTTTTTCCATTCCTCTGGCCATTGAAAATTTCCATTAGCAACTTGAGAATCAAAGTAATATAACAATGAACTTGTTATCTTGTTAGCACAAGTTAGTTCAACATTTTCATGATGGATTCCTCCTAAGATACTTGCTGATTCCTCAATGTCTTTCCATAGAAATATGAATAATCTCATTGCAGTTATCGCTTCAACTACAGGTGAATGAGGTTCTGAATTGATAATGTATCCGGGGAACCATAGGAAAGCAATTGCATGTAAATTCAGGGCAGAATTGACATAAGGGGAATAGAATTGGCTTATATCTCGGCATTGGGGGAGTAACAATTTAATTTCTTGTTTACTGAAGCCAATATTCATGAATTGATTAATTAAGCCAAATCCAATAATTCGGGTTGAACAAACCAAATATTTGATTACTTGATCTCGGACAGTTCTCAGATTTCGTCCATATTTCAGATCTTTTCGTTTTAATCCATGGAAGGTTGAATTAACAATATGCATGTCAGCATATTTCACAAGAGTTTCGTAGATCACTTTTAGATTAGCATCTATTATTGCCAACCAACACGGTCGAGGATGAACTTTATCACCTTCTCGGATCTCAGTACAACACATATTTAAACAATAGGTTGTTTCTTTGTCCTCCATTGATTCACTTGCGAACTTAAATAGTTCAAGTCGATCAGGGGTCATTGGGGGTAGAATAGCCTTTGGTCGACTATCCCAAGCTTCTTTAATTCTTTTTCTTCTTCCTTCTCGAGCTTCAAGGGAATATTTTCTTGAAGTTAACTTTGGGGGTTGAGTTCGTCTTTGTTTACTCACACAGGACGGGAATAACATTAACAATTCCATTGCTTCTTCTGCTTTAGCTGGGGCTAAACGTTCAAAAGGGTCAATTTTAATGAATGGGGATTCAGGGTCATCGATTGTTGTAGAATATAAAATGAATGATGAACTATCGGAAATGATAGAATCAGAATCATCGATACCATGAGACCATTTCTTCCACTTAATTGAAGATTCAATTAGATAATTAGGAATCACAGATGATCTTACTGAAGGAAATCTTTCAGCACCAGGGAATCTTGGGTGTGAATTGATTGGCGGGAATCCAATTTTTAACAAAAACTTTTCTCCTTCAGACATTGGAGTGGTTGGATCTTTCATTATTTGATAATTATTCCACCAATTTAATGATAGATTTGCGTGAGCTCGAATAGCAATAGGGCTTAGAGATGGATCATTGGGATGCTCCTCTCTCATCTTGAGTAAAAAAGCAAAGTATTTCGCTTTATTAGTCCAATTTTCTTCGTGAGTCATAACCGTGAGCTCATTCGTTTTCAAATGTTGAGGTAATAAGCCAGCTAATGATCTCGGGGCTTCCATTACCTTTTGACGAATCGATCCAATTTTAAAACAATTGATTTTCAGGTCATTGTCGATGGTATAATCGATTGGACCATGACGACAAAGTTTAATGTGTGTGGGATAATCTTTTAATTTGAATCCCAACTTACACCAGTCTCGATGACAATAGAAAGTTGATTCATCAAAGAGCTTCAACTCTTTCTCATTTTTGATTGGAACCAATTTTGTATAATCTTGACTCTTGGATGAGTTGATTAAACAATTCTTATTAATACAAAGAAATTGATTTAGTTCCTTTGTTGGGGTGAGATTAACTTGATTGATTAAATCTCTTAACCATTTAGCACATTTCGTACAATAGATTTTTTCACATGAAGAACAACATCGAGGTTCAATGGCGATTTGTTCACAGAATAGGCACAATAATAACGATGAAATGTTCATTAAATCAGGATGAACAACACGAGATTTGGTTAGTCCTTTCGGTAGATCCTTGAAATTGATACTTGAAATGTCTTCAATTACGTTGAGTTTAATTTTCTCCTGAATTGATTCAGTATAAGTACTTTGAAGATTAGTATATTTAGAAATATAAGAATCAATTTCTTCACGAATTTTGATGAAACTTTCAATTCGCAGGTAAAATGGTTTATCAGCCTCTTCTTGTGGTAACTTAGCTGGATAAAGTCTTAATTCTTGAAAATCATCATGTGGATCAGGATAAATGGGATTGTTAGGATAATCATCAGGAATATCAACAGGGCTTCTAATCCCATCGGCAGTAAATTTTGGAAGAGGATCTTTTAACTTTGCACTTCTCCATAAAGAATCAGGATTCTTTTCAATTTCTTCCAGAATTAAACTCCAATCACTTACATTTTCTTCACTTTTACCAGGCCAATCAATATTAGCATCGGCGAAAGCGTCAATTTGAGATGAAGATGCACCAACATTGAGTTGATCACAATTAGATGAAGACATGGTTGTCTTTTCACTTAAACACAATCGATTAAATTGTTCACAATTAGTAAAATTAACTAATTTAACTTGATTAATTTGATTAGAATCAAAGCGTGTTAACTTGTTGAGAGCGGAAACAAAAATGTCTTCTTTTTGTCTTTCTCTCCTTAGCAACAAAGGTTTTAGCGCCAAAGTTGTCAACCAAACATTTGAAGCGGAAAATTCAAATTGATTATTTTTAATTAATTTTGGAAAATTAATTAATTCAAGGTAATTAACACTAATTAATCGTCTTTGGTTTCTCGTTCTTGGTAATTCAAAGTCTTGTTGATCATTTGAATCAATAATCTCTCGATTTGCAGTCTTATAACGAGCTCTTCGTTTAACTTGATTTTCTTCTGGAGAATCATTTCCAATTGAATCATTTTCAACAATTAGATTTTCATTTTCGTTTTCGAGATTATCATTAATTTCAATCTCTTTTTCAATCTCATTTTCATTTAGGTTGAGATTCTCATTTTCATTTTCATTCAGATTGAAATTGTCATCAATCTCAGGAAATTCAGGCCCAGGTGATTCTTGACCGTTTTGATTGTTAGTTGGGGTAATTATTTGATTAGAATCAAAGGAAAAATTTGATAATTCGAACTCATTTTCGAGACTATCAGGACTAACAAACCAATCATCTGAACTAGAATTAAAATAATCATTTCTTAATGCGGTTAAACATTCATTTAATTCTCCTCGGTAAGGTTTAGTTAATTGTAAATTCGAAGTGAATTGTTCATAATTAACTGGATTCAATAAAAGTACAGAACCTCTTCGAACTCCTAATACTAGGTAAGGACCTAAATACTTTTTTACGAGTTTCTTTGTTGTTCCAATTGATGGAGCAGAATTTTTAACAAAACAATAATCACCTACATGATAAGGATTCGGTTTAGTTAATTGTCTTAATAACGTCGAATAATAAATTTGTTGAGAAACTAATCGAGCTTTCGAAAGTTTTCTTGCCTTATCAATGGATTGATTAGTAAATGAGGAAATTGATAATTGATTATCAATTGGTGAATTTGGATGTTTTCCAAATACAAGGAAATGAGGTGAGAACTTGTGTATTTTATGAATTGAAGAGTTTATTGAATAAACACTCCACTTTAGAATCTTATCTATTCCTTCATCTAAACCATGTTCTATTGCAATTGATCTCAATCTCTCACCGATGGTTCGGTTCGTTCTTTCAACGATTCCTTGAGCTTGTGGGTAGTAAGCATTTGAAACTTCATGTACTATTCCTTTTGATTTAAGGAACTTTTCAACTTCTTCTGATAGAAAATTTCTTCCTCTATCTGTCTGAATTATCTTAGGGAAACCGAATATTGAAAAATATTCATTTAAAAAAGTTTTCACTGTTTGGGAAACTTGATTTGGATAGGACTTAGCGTAAACAAAACGAGTCAATGAATCAACTAGAACCAGAATTACCTTTGATTTTCCTCTTTGATAAGTAATTGGCCCTTGGGCATCCAATTCCAATCTTTCGAAAACTGTATCAGGAATAGGCTTTTGAGATGGTTCAGCGTAAGTTGTATTCGTTGGCTTGGCCAATTGACAAGTCATACAATTTTTACATAATCTTGAAATTTCATCATGTAAATAATTCATCCAAAATCGACGAGATATCTGGAGATATGTCTTTTCAAGTCCAAAATGTCCTCCGATTGTCGAAGCATGTTCTTCTTCGAACAATTTCTGTAACAACTTCGTTGTTATCACAATTCGATAATTTTCATTATTGTTCATCGGCTTTCGATACAATACATTTTCTCTTAATGTAAACTTTTTATGTAAATCACTTTTACATTTGAAGTTAATTGTTCAATTATCTCAGCTAATTCAGGATCTTTAGTTTGGTAACTAATTATTTCTTCTTTCCAATTAGGATTTAACTTGAAATAGAAAACAGAATTAGGTTGAATCACTTTTTTCATTGTTCGAATGAAATTAACTGAAATCTCTTCATTTTCACTTTGATTGTTAGAATCAGTTGGGTCACTTGAAATTAACAATAACTGTTCGATGTATTCATTTTCTGGATCAAGAATTTTTCGGTGATCCCACTCCGATTGGTATCGGCTGAAGCAATCACTAGGATGAATACAACCTTGTTTATAAATCACTTTGTATTTATATGCTCCAAGCATTATACTCCATCGTTGTAAACGTTGATTTTTAAAGTTGATTTTCGGTAACTGACACAACGCATGGTGATCAGTCTCAACAATGAATTCATCACCATCCAGATAATGATGAAACTTTTTTATTCCAACAAGAATTGCAAGTAATTCTTTTTCTGACACTGAATAATTCAATTGGTGTTTCAATAATTTCTGTGAGAAAAATGAAATCGGTAACCAGTGAATTATTTCATTTGATTCATCTCTTGGAAGATTAGAATCTTCTTGTAGCAAAATTCCTCCAACGGCTTTATCACTTGCATCAACTGATATTTTTCTTTTTAATTTGGGGTCAAAATGTACCAACATCGTTGTTTCCATTAACGATTCTTTCAGAATATCCAATGCTTGATAATCTTCTTTCATCATCTTGAATTTTCTTTCTTTCGAAACTAATCGATATAAAGGTGTAGCCAATCTTGAGAAATCAGGAATATATCGAGCGAAATAATTGTAACAACCAAGTTGAGATTGTAGTTGTTTCACATTTGATGGGTAAGGTAAACTTTTTAAAGCTGAAACTTTTCCTGGATCAGGTCTTATACCTTTACCATCAACCAAATGACCAAGTAAAATTAACTCAGTACAACCAAATTTGCACTTATCGGTCTTAATCTTTAGGTTCCAATTTCTGAGTCGAGTTAGAACTTTCTCAGTGTTACCTAAAGTTCATTCCAAT